>NC_064925.1:568223561-568528561 GCF_023897955.1 Schistocerca gregaria
AAAAGAGAGAGATACACTAGATCGCGTGTTTGAGCAGTTATCGACTTCATAATGGCCTGCCGCATTAAGACCTATTTAGGTATTACTTATGAACACGAACAAAAACAATTCTGCCGATTCTGACACAGGACCCTTAGAAATCACAACAAACCGTGGCAGGCTTTTATCAAAAACAAGAACATATCTTAGACACGTCACTGCCGAAAGGAAGGAAGCCATCGTGCAAGATGTATCGCGCTTTGGAACGTAGGCAGACGTCACAGATGAATGTACATGTTGTAAGGAGAATTGGAAGCAGATATGCTTGTAGACAACGTCCATGTAGCGTGCAGTAGAATATTTTATACGAAAAAAGAAGAGTTTATCATAAATAAGCATCTTGCATTGGCATGCCCGAACTGTACTCCATAGTGAATTTCACATTCATTCTAAATTCTGTCCAGTATATTGAATGTTAAACACACGCGAGACAGATAGGCTATATACGGATTTTCGTTTCCCCGGCTAGGCTTAAGAAGGGACTTTAACATTCAAGAATGGAAGTTTTCGGAAGGCTGTATACAGACACGAAACGAAGTCTGCGTGTATTCAAAAACAGTAAAAGTTTACTTTATAAGCCACACTCACAGGTTTTAGCTTCTCAGTGGGCGGACCACTGAAAGCGTTTTCTGATTACAACAAAACTGCACGAGTGTTTAGTATGTAGTCAGCAGATAACGCATCATATCATTAGCGTACGCGGAAGAGGGGTGGCTCTTTTGCCTATATAGCTGCCGCTCATACAATCCACATGATCCTGGATTCTAACTGATTAAGAAAGTATTCCAGAAGTAATTCCTGTAATTTACCATGTGCATGTGTCGGACTAGCTGTAAATGGTGGATAATATACTTGATGTTATACGTTCAGACAGAAGCAACCATTGAAGGCTGCAGCTATGATGCGTCCCACATCGCTTTGTGTTCTGCAAGACTATTTACGGGGCACTGTGTCTGAATGAGCCATCGTTCAACGCATCTGGAATGAAACTTGTCTTTATACAAACAATAGTGAGTACAGCAGAGAGCACAATGCGAACAGCTTAATCTTGCAGACAAATGGTTCGCGGTTAGGGCCTCTAGGACGTCGCGCCGAAGAGCAAACGACAGGGGCAAGGTGGGTAAGTTTAGTTAGTGTGTGACAATTCCCTGGCACCGACGCGTCTGCAGCGGCGTGCGAGGAACGCTGCAGGCGAGTCCCAAACAGTACCGGCGGACACATTCCACGCGCCGGAGCCAAGAGCCGCCGGCACACTTCGCCGCCATCTCCCTCACTGCGACACCGGCTGTCGCCAATGCACGGCGAGCGAACCAACTACCTACACAGTAATAAAAGAAGTTTACCTGTAGTTACTTTTGGAGCCCACTTGCTAAATGTATGTGTCCCGGCAGTCCCGTACCTACAGCTCATAACGACAGCTTTCTGTATTATATACTGGAGTACTTGCACATGAAAAACCGCGTGTCCAGCGAGACAGTATCGGCACCATCCTCCCTTACAGACATCTACAGGATGTTCCAGGACCAAGGGTCCACATTCAGGATACGACAGGAATGATCATTCGAAGCAAAAACTATAGTAAATACGGGCTGTAGAAGGCCTACTGTACGACCTATTTGTTCTGTAGAAAGTGTGTGTTTTATACGCTGAAGCGCCAAAGAAACTGGTGTAGGCATGCTTATTCCAGTACAGAGACACGCAGACAGGCAGAATACGGCGCATGCGGTCGGCAACGCCTATATAAGACGACGAGTGTCTGGCGCAGTTGTTAGGTCGGTTTCTGCTGCTGCATGGTAGGTCATCAAGATCTGAGTGAGTTTGGACGTGGTGTTTTAGTCGGCGCACGAGTCATAGGACGTCTCCGTCGTAGCGGCGAAGTGGGGATTTTCCCGTACGACCATTTCACGAGTGTACCGTGAATATCAGGAATCCGGTAAAACATCCCATCTGCGACAGCGCAGCGGCCGGAGAAAGATCCTGTAAGAACGGGACCAACGGCGACTGGAGAAAATCGTTGAAGGTGACGGAAGTGCAAGCCTCCGCAGATTTCAATGCTGTGCCGTCAGCAACTCACAACTTGCGAACGTTTCAACGAAACATCGTCGAGATGCGCCTCCGGAGTCGAAATCCACTCGTGCACCCTTGGGAAGTACACGACATAATGCTTTGCCCCTCGCCCGCTCCCGTCAGCACCTACACTGGACTGCTGATGACTGGAAACCTGTTGCAAGATCGGACGAGTCTCGGTTCAAATTGTATCGAGCTGGCGGACGTGTACGGTTAAGGAGACCTCCTCATGAGACCTGCACGACAGCAGGGGTCTGTTCAAGCTGGTGGAGGCTGTGTAATGGTGTGCAGCGTGTGCAGTTGGGAGTGATATGGGATCCCTGACACGGCTCTGACAGGTGACATGTACATAAGCATGCTGTCTGATCATATGCATCCATTCACGTCCATTGTGCATTCCGACGGACTTTGCCAATTCTAGCAGGACAATGCGACACCCCCCACACGTCCAGAATTGCTACAGAGTGGCTCCAGGAGCACTCTTTTGAGTTTAAACACTTTCACTGGCCACTAAGTTCCCCAGACATTACATTAATGAGCATATCTGGGAAGTCATGCAACGTGCTGTTCATAAGAGATCTCCACACCTACGTGCTCTTATGGATTAGAACAGCCCTGCAGGATTCACGGGATCAGTCCCCTCCAGCACTACTTCGGACAGTAGTGAAGTCCATGCCACATCGTGCTGCGGTACTTCTGCGTGCTCGCGGGGGCCCTACACCATATTAGACACGCGTACCAGTTTTGTTTTTTTGCTCTTCAGTGTATTAGCGAAGATGAATAAACGTTGTTCGCTCTCAAGACACCCCTTTCAGAGCCTATGTTCATTGGACTTTCTTACTCTAAATGATGGATCCTGTCATATCCCAGAATACTCAGCATTCTTTCCGGGACACCCTGTATACGTCTCAATGTCCTCCGTAGCATCTGAAAGGCTGTTCTCGTCAGCTTTATCAATTATTTGCTGCTCTTGCACCGACGTTGGCCCATGGACTGTATTACTCACCGTAATTACCCGTCTGCCTGGCGGGCTGAAGTCGTTGCTTCGTGGTGGCAATTTCAAAGGTAGACATATCGCTGAATCACGCCCAATCTAGCACCCCTCAAAATTGTTTATCCAGATACTCACACTAACAGCGAAGTGTGTTGGTGCTTCGCCCTGTAACCACACATGATCCACAGCCCCGTTGCCTCCGAACTGAAGTAGTAACTAATTCCTATTGAACACTTCTGAACAGGCATCAAGATGACGTCTCAAATCCTATCGCAACATGCGGCGCCTCCCTTTACAACTGTTGCATTTTTTATTCCTTAGAATAGAAAATCACATTCCGCTGCGTGAGCTGCTACATATCGCACATTCATCACGAAATAGCGCATTTGAGCGCGACACGGCATTTGGAAATTGTGCCAAGAAACCAGGGCGGTCTGTAACTCTGTTTCAAGTAGGTGTCACATAATTAATTCACGAACATCGGTCTAAATCCTTTCATTTTCGAACGTCTTATAAAGCGGCCTTGTACGCTTCACCGCGGTACCTGAAGTTCAGCTGCTTAAGCACTAGATTACACTAGAGCCCAGTCAACTGACTGAGCGTCACATTTTCTTACACCACTATTACGCGGTCTGTCTTTGACATGGGCTGAAACAGACAAAAGTTCCTCACAATGCAGAAGGATTGCTTTACGGGGCAAGGTCTTGCCAAAGCCATCACTAAACGCACCGACAAACTCTGCAATTGTTCGCCGTATCTGTAGGCGTTCGAACATTCACACACGCGCCACTAATTGCTCAACTGTGGAACTGCATCCGGTCGCATCAGCCATGCTTTCACGACTGAAACAACGCAATATTGCTAAAATCCGAAACCAGGAGTATAAAGCTTGAGACCAGAAAAGGAGTCATGATGAGTTCGGAGCAAAGCTCATATTTGTGCGCAAGGTCGACAATGGGAAATAAGGAAAGGAAACGTTGAGAATCTTTTTTGATGTCTTACATGTGACACTCTAAAATCACAATATTCCAACTCATCCGATAAGGAACTAAAATAAATAATATAATAAAGCTGTCTTGCATTGAGTCAATGAAAAGAAATTTCTCATAAACGATACAATAAATCGAAGAGTTGGTTAAACACACGTGATTACATTAATCGTTGCCGAAAACTAGTTGAAAGCATGGTGGTGGTGGAGAAGAATCACAGGGGGTAGTCCTAGATATGAGCAAATAGGGCAGATAACATACTAAATGTAACGGCCATCCTGATGCTATGATGTGGGCATTAGATAATAGACAGAAGCTTTATCAAACTAACCTTACACTGATCATTGAAATACCAACATGCACCACACGACGGCAACTGTGCGAACTACTCGAAAATGTCCCACGAAGCACGAATCCTGATAGCTTATCCACACGGTAAAATGTGTCAAACTATCGACTCTGAGTTATCGATCACTGTAAGGGTCGTATAATCACCGTTACCATGCATCAACGAGGCAGCAACTCAAAAACCTTTTAAAGTACGTTCTACTTATGTAAAACTAAAAGTGCTTTCCCACAGGAACGGCGTCCCTTCGGCCGTTGTGATGAAACATACGAAGATAGGGGTTCGCGTGGTGTCCACTGCCACCAGAGGTGGACTGTAATTCCGGTTTGGGGTGGAAATCTGCAGTGTTGTTTACAAAGAACGAAATCGACATTCACCTTAAGTGATTCGTAGAAATCGCTGACAGCACAAACTGGGATGACTGGTCGAAGATTTGAACACATTTACACTACATTTTCTAGTGGCACAGCATTACGTTCATCACCGATGACTTAAAAAAAGGGAGGTGAGCTGCACAAAGTTCTATTCAAAATAGTGCAGACAATTCTGCGAAGGATTTTAGGTTACGAATAAAAAAAGCTTTAGTTTGTAGTAACAACCTTCAGTACACAATCGCTTTACGCGGGTAGTTACATGCAACAGATTACTTCTATTACACGTTAGACAATATTGCCTTTTTTCCACTATCTCTGTCCTGATAATACTGTTACACGAGCACCACTTTCTTCGAACAACGGAACAGAACCAACGAATGACTGAGTGCTGTGGAGTCAAATCATACAAACGTCTCTTCAAAGACCACGGTGTCCATACTTGCCTAATGCATTTTCATCACCAGAAATGAAAGTGACGGAGGCATAATACGATGAGAGGATGAACGGTATGGACTGGGGTAAGGAATTACGGGCAAGGGCTAGGAACTGCAAGGTCGCGCTATAATATGCTATGAATGAAGTAACTGAAAGTTAGCTAACAGCAGCATCCCGTATTTATGAGCACTGCGCCCCTGGCTTCTCGTCCATCAACGCCTCTCGTACATCGATCTGAACCACGCAAATTGCTTCCGCTGTAAACCACGAATACAGGCTACCCAAATCCAGTCTTATCGCAGTTCTTTCGTAATACGTTAAAACTTTTATCTTGTAGTGTCTCAATCTCGACGGATCTCCGTTTTGAACAGCAGATGTGAACCACCGTTGTCTGATGATGTTTGGTTTGTGGGGCGCTCAACTGCGCGGTCACCGAAGTCCCAAGTTTGACACAGTCCAATTTTTTACGTAGCCCCATCTAACCGGTCACGGAAGATAAACACCCAGTCCCCGGGCAGAGAAAATCCCCAACCCGGCCGGGAATCTAACACAGGGCGACCACCGGTGTGAAATAGCGACAACAGCGTACAAAAGCTACTCTTCTGGGAGCACACGCATTGACGCGTCTTCTCCCGGTAATCGATTTCAAATCAAAACAGCTACGACCGATAACAGAGAAGCGAGCAGTTGTTCTTGTCACGACCAAAAATGGCTATTTATTTGATTTTAAAGAGGAAGTGATTTCCGCACTGGTCGGCCGTCAGCTGTGTGTAAACACTCGTGTGCAGCTGTTGCGAGCATCCTGGGAAACAAGAAACTCCCTGCCACAAAATTGATAACTGATGCTTACCATCGGTGCCTACTGCGAAGGCGCGTGTAGATCAATCACTACGATCTAAAGGAGCTACATAACCTAAAAACGAAACCGGATCTCTCTAACCGGTCTGGTGAATGGGACGTTAAGTATACATACAACAACAAGAATGTGTACTTCTGTTTGTCTCCTGTGACTATTCCAGTGTCTTCCATTATCGAATGGCAGAACACTGCCGTTAAAGATGATAAACAACAGAAAACCATCACATTATCGATAGAAACAGGAACAGGTGGCGAGGTTACTGTTCGGCTAAGCTTTTCGTGGTATTTTCTGGCACTACTTCATTTCGGAGACTATTGCCAATGCGTAGCCTCAAATCTCAGACACTACTATAAACAAGATCGTTTGCAACCACGTACGTTACTGGAGTGTGTTGATCTCCTTAATGCTCTCGCGCTGACTAAACGACCCCGTAACGACTCCCACAGTTCTTCGTTGGATCACTCTCCCGTTAGTTCAACTTGGTAAGGATCCCATACTGAGTAACAATATTGAAAACTCGCGCGGAAAGCTCTGATACCGTCAGTCACAAGCGGCTTCTAATCAATTTGCGTTCCTATTGATTACCGTCTCAGTTGTGCGACTGCGTTTGAGATTGCTGTCAGGGAAGGTCATAGTTCGCAGTAATCGCCGGAAAGTGATATTCGGCGTTCTCCAACCAAGTGTTATGGGCCCTCGTGTGTTCCTAATTTTAGACACACAATTAACGAAACTGAGTAGCCCGTCTTAATATGCTGATAAAGCTGTCATTTGCCTTCTAATAAAGTCGTGGGACGAGCAAAACCAACTGCAAATGATTTAGACAATTTTTCTTTTTGTATAGTGGGAGATGTAACTGACTTGAAATAGAGATAAGTGTGAGATCATCCACATGAGTACTTGCAAGTGTTCGTTAAATTTAGGTTACACGATAAATTGCACAAATCTGCGGACCGTAATTTTTATCAATTGGTTCAAATGGCTGTGAGCACTATGGGACTTAACATGTAAGATCATCCATCCCCTAGAAGTTAGAACTATTTAAACCTAACTAACCTAAGGACATCATACACATCCATGCCCGAAGCAGGATTCGAACCTGCGACCGTAGCGGTCGCTCGGTTCCAGACTGAAGCGCCTAGAACCGCTCGGCCACACCGGCCGGCTAGCGAGACATGATCATCGTAATAGAATAAGTTAAATCAAAGGTCTCACGCCAACATTTAAGTGTTCCTTTGTTCTGCACACTGTTCGAGATTCGGAAGGTAGTGGAAACGAGTGAAAGTGATTCGCTGAACAAACTGCAAGGCACTTAAATGAATTGCAGAGTTGTCACGTAGATGTAGAGGCACTTCTTGACTTGCTACGTCAGTGATGCGCTGTCCTGCCCTGTCCCAAATGTGAATTTCACTACTAGCGGTACCTAGCGACGATCTGCTATGGCCGAGTCTGTTTAAACGAAAAATAAATTACAAGTTTGGAATGTGTGTGGAAATTGGATGTACGCCCTGATCTCCTTCCTCCCCCCCCCTCTCTCTCTCTCTCTCTCTCTCTCTCTCTCTCTCTCGCTCTCTCTCTCTCTCGCTCTCTCTCTCTCTCTCGCTCTCTCTCTCTCTCGCTCTCTCTCTCTCTCGCTCTCTCTCTCTCGCGCTCTCTCTCTCTCGCGCTCTCTCTCTCTCTCCACCTCCTCCCCACCCGGTCAGTCCATCACCTCCTTCCCCCTTTATCTATTCACCTTGCCTTTCCCTCTCTCTCTCTCTCTCTCTCTCTCTCTCTCTCTCTCTCTCTCTCTCTCTCTCTCTCTCTCTATCTCTCTCTGTTCACCTCTTCTTTCCCATTTTCAGTATCCATTTCCTCCCGCCCCTCTGTCCGTCTCCTTTTCACCCCCTCTCTGTTATCTTGAACCTCATTCACTGCTACAGTAAATTCCGATTTTGAAACAATATTCTGACACTACACAATAAGCCATAAATACAATTTTTCTGTCTGCAAACAACGTTTCACCACTGTATATATTACGTATTTATTTATATACTAGAAAGTGTATAGTCTCTATGTGACTAAACGTTTATTAATACATACGCCGATATTAGAATTGAACATTGTGTCAAAACTTCAAAGCAATCGCTCACGAACTTTCGGAGATACACGAATCTGAACAAACGAATGTTTGCATTTTTATTTATATAGACTATCGACCTCTTTCTTACTACTTCTCCCCCTCCTCAATAGTTTAGTCTGATTTTTCCTTACTGATGTGAAAACCGACGTGTCCTGGTTAGTCGTGGTAATATGCCGCAGAGCAAGGCGTTGACTAATCGGCTCTAAACGTCGTTAACAGTCCACTGACCGACAAACATTCTGACGCAGCTTACGACGGGGAAAAACACTGTCGTAACGTTAACGACGGCGTCCATAGAGACACAGGCGGACAACAGCGGCTCTGAACGACGTCTCGTCTCGTCCTAGCCGCCGGCGCCGCCGCCAGGAAAGCGTCGAGGCGCCCTCCCTCCCTCCCTCCCTCCCTCCATTCCTCACCTTTTCAAGAGCGGGCCGGGCTGGGCCGAGACGTGCGCTGCGTTATGTGCAGCCCGTCTGGCGAGTGGCCAGCCGCCTCCCGAAGCCGGCAGACACTGTCCAACGTCCACTGTCTTCCCGTGGTAGTGGTTTGCCTCGCCACCTTCCCGTGTCAAATCTGGATGAGATCTCCAGCTTTCGACGATTCAGAACCACCAGACTGACTCCCAGGAGACGACGTGACAACTGAATTTTTGTATTTTTTACGTTTAGGATACGAGAATTTCAGAACTAATTCCCACCTTCCGTACCTGTTCGAGGCAAGTGTCAAATTCTCGAGAAACTGTTCTTTGAAGTTTTCTGACAGTCGTAAGCACTCTAAAGGAAGTCGATTTTTTTGGAAGGGCCGTGGGTGGCTCTCTGGTACAACGCTCGCCTGGATTCGATTCCGGGATGTGGTGTATTTTTGAAAAAAGGTGTATGTTCCACGAGCATTTCCGTGAAGTGTAAAATACAAAAGTGTGAAAAAATATTTAATTTCCAACGTTTCCTTTCAATTTTTATTTGAGATACACTGATATGCAATAAAGGAATGATATGTAATGAAGGTATTTGAACTGCACAGAAAAAAATGACAAATCATGATCCAAACGGAACTCGAACAAGCAATTACCAGCATCAAGCGTTAACGATTTATTTTCCATAATTACGTAATCTACGCATCACGGAAATGCTCATAGAACACGCACCTTTGCCGGCCGCAGTGGCCGGGCGGTTCTAGGCGCTACAGTCTTGAACCGCGCGACCGCTGCGCTCGCAGGTTCGAATCCTGCCTCGGGCATGGATGTGTGTCATGTCCTTAGGTTGGTTGGTTTAATTAGTTCTAAGCTCTAGGGGACTGATGACCTCAGAAGTCAAGTCCCATAGGGCTCAGAGCCATTTGAACCAACACGCACCTTTGTTTAGAAATTTGCGTGAACTAGAAACTGAAACCCCGTGTCCGGTGCCATGAGTGCATTCCACCTCAAGGGCACGTTCGAAGAAACAGCGTTTAGGGAGTTGAACACGCTCGAAAAACTTCGAAGTAGATTTCGTCGATAAATATCTAAGAGAACTTCGTGCGATGATTTCCCAGCTTCATGTACCAGAAATATAAAAAACATTAAAAAATCCCATAGCCGTGTGGTTTCCTTGGGAGATGCCAGTTGCAGATAGTGACGAGGGAAATACATGGTGACAATTTAACTGTATGAAATAAAATCGTCTGAACTGTTTGCGTTATATGTTCAAATGACAGGGTTGGCCACGGGGCATGGTGGGAATTAGTACGCCCATATGGTTTGGTGTAGCGACGAAGCCCACTTTTATTTGGCTCGGTTCATCAATAAGAAAAACTGGCGCACTTGGGGGACTGAGAATCCGCAATTTGCGATCGAGAAGTCTCTTCACCCTCAAAGGATGACTGCCGAGTGCAGTGTCTAGTCACGGAATAATCGGTGCGATATTCCTTGATTGCACGCTGACTACCGAGCGGTACCGACCAGGTTTCGGGAGATGATTTCGTCCCCATTATCCAAATTGACCCTGATTTCGACAACATGTGTTCGATTCAAAGCGGAGCTCGGCCCATCGAAGCAGGGGAGTGTTTGATGTCCTGGAGGAGCACTTTTTGTCTTGATTGCCATCCACAATCTCCGGATCTGAACACACGCGACTGCTTTTTGTGAGTATATATTACAGACAAGGTGTACAGCAACAATCCCAAAACCATCGCCGAGCTGAAAACAGCCATTCAGGTCATGGGCAGCATCGACGTTACGACACTTCAGCGCGCCATGCAGAAACTCTGTTCTCGTCTGCGCCACATCATCGCAAACGATGGCAAGCATATCGGACGTGTCAAACTAAATCCGAATGTGTGTAGTGACAATTACGTGTTGAATAAAATACGTGCACGCTGTAAATTGTAATTAATTTAAGTTTTCTTCATACAGTTCAATAATTGTCACCCTCTAACTGAATGACCCTCTCATTTGACCTGTCAAGAAACCAGACCATTTAATCCGCGTAGCAAGTGCTTCATCAGAATCCTAGGTCTTTTCCCCACAAACGCATAATGCACTGTAACGAAGGACGCTGTTCGTTTTCTATTCAACGGTCTCAACTTGAGGTTTTCAAGGTGCGGGGAACAGGCATTTTGATAGTTTGTAGCGTCGACCTTTATTACCAACATTCCCCACCGGCTTACAACTTCTATACATACCTCTTTCTCTTGTATCTAATTCCTCAGTCAGCTTCATGTTCTGGACATTCTTGTGCAACATCTTCCAAATGCCTTCAGTATGGCCCTTCTCGGTTCTCTCACTGTGCCCTCCTCACAACGCTTTACACCATGAACTGAGTTCATTTGAAAATGACTCTCCGTCAGCCCAACGCCACGTATTACATTTGGAGATGTTTGTTATCGTCGTACCAGTCAGACTAATGAGGATACAAGACGAGGGTTCAGTTGCGTAAAACAACTTTTGTTTGTAAGAGAAAAAATCTAAGTTTTTTTTTCATCCCTCCAACAATAAACCGATACAGTGACAAGATAAAGAGGTACGAAATTCGCCCTGAATATTGTCTGACGGTCGTGAGAGACGGCTGTAATTTAAAGAGGGCCGTTTACGTTTTGTGTAGGCTCCTCAGCTTCGAAGCACTTTAAAGGTGACATGCCCGCCTAGAAACTCTTAAAGGCTTTATTTAAAGAGCGACTAGTTACAACAGTGTCATCGTCTGTGGATGTAATCGGTATTTGATTGTGTCAACCTAAGTCGGAGTGTTTATGTCTTACTTTTTAAAAATTATTTAAAATTACTTCATTCCGTACGAAACGTATCCTGCAACCCTCGTACAAACAAAACGTGAGATTCATAAAAAATTTATGACGTGCCAATCCTAACATTTTAAGTGGTGGCCGGGGGGGGGGGGGGGTGTAGGACATCAAACGGCGCGACTTGCAGCAGGAGAGGCGCCACGGGACATTTTAATTTCCACTGTCTATACCTTTACAAGTAAATTCATAACAGTTAGTCACCATGACCAGGAAGCATTCAGGATTCACGCTCATAGCAGTGGAACTTCAAAAAAATAACAAAATAATTTTTTTGCATGTGGAATTTCATCTTTTTTTCACTTACTATTGGCTGCATTTGTCGCTGTAAGTACACTTTTCTTCATAAGGAAGAGAAATTCTTTGATGAATTTTGCACTGCTTATTAAACACAAACTCCTTAATGCAGAACTATAGAATTTTCCAAATCTATTAAAAACTGAGGTAGAAATTGATATAATTAACTACAAAATTTGAGCTTTACTAAAAATCAAGTTTAAAATGTAACAGTTCATTTACTTTTTCGTAAATTAAATAAACCCTACAGTTCATACACCTTTAAGTACGGTTTATATGCTGTGCAAAAAATCTCTTTTACTTATGATGAAAAGTGTACCTATTGCAACAAATGCAGCCAATAGTAAGTGAAAAAATGATGGTATTTCAGATGTAAAAAAATTATTTTGTTATGTTTTTGAACTTCCACTGCAATGAGAGTGAATCGTGAAGCCTTCCTGGTCATGCTGACCAAGTTTTATGAAATTATTTGTAAAGTATCGACAGTAGAAATTAAAATGTGTTGTGGTTCCTCTCCTGCTCAAAGTCGGCCCGTTTGACTTCCTACACCCCTTAAGCAGAGCTTAGTACAATAGAATCGTAAGCAACAAAATAGGTTCTAGTCTTCCGATCACAACTCTGTTAATGCATTTATAGCTAATGAGTGTGGAAGTAAATCTAGCTACAGGTACTTCTAAAATGTAACCCGTTTCGTAACAACGCATTGAATAGGAAGTAAACCCAATTATTACGAACGAACCAGTAGAGGGCGGAAAAATAACAGCAGCTACTTATTACAACTTTATTTGTTGAATACTGCAGCTACACCCAGCGTGGTGGTACGCCAGTGGTGACTTGGGATTTCATAACGTCCTAAGCTCACGAGATAACGGGTGCACAGTTAACTTTGTCGCTCCTGACGCACCCTGGCGCCGTTAGCAGTGTTGCCGGCAACCCCTGCGATGTGGAACGGGTCAGTGTGAAAGCAATGGCACTACCCCTGTAGTTTGAAGTAAGAAACGTTGAAGTAACTTTATGAAGAGCACAGCAGAAGCGTTTAGTCTCAAAGTCACCAACAACAATGACTAGATAAGTGAAAAAACCTGCAACAAATATCGTAGCAGTGATAAACGTTCTGATGGGAAGGAAACGATTACCCACGTAGGGCGAAGCGATGCAGACAAAGGGGGCTTCCAGAGACGACGAAAATGGTTGTCTGAACAGCTTGAGAGGACACAGGAAGTTTGACAAGTTGTGCTACAGGAAAGCTACAAATTACATTTACACCGACTTGCAACGGATAGCTGCTGATACAGCATAGCAAAGTGGCCGTAGCAAGTGGGGAAAATCTAGGAAATTTATGTTTTCAGCACAAGAGAGACTGATTTGCCGTTAGTACAACAGAGGAAACTCACATGGCCTACACATAGCTCCTATCCCGTATTGGTATCCAAGCTATGGTGTCACTTCAGATTTTTCCCAAACAATGCACTCTGGGAGGTGAACTTAAAAGTTTAGTGCCAACAGAGCAACGAACCTCCGACGGTGGAATTTATAGTCTGAAATGTGCTTATTCAACGAGAGACACCCCAAGAAACGGTCGACCATCACCCACAGGTTTTGACTGAATACGACTGTACTGTACCAGGGATGGTCTTGTTGCCGGTGTATGCCCTTGCCTCCCTCTGACATTAGAAATTACTCCCCAGTCAGTTATAGGGGAACTCTAAACCAAGAAACAACTTCACATATTCCACGCATATAAATCATTTCCAGGACAATAAATAGCACAAAATCATTGGGTTGACCGAGGTTTGGACTACACTGACAGACAAAATCGTAACAGCAAAAAATAACAGAGTAATAAAGTTTCGGGAAAACATTTGTCTAGGTAACGTAGGTACGTGATTAAGGCAGCAAGATAACAGGTTAATTGCGTATGTGAAATGCTGATACGTTAATAACCGGTGTAATCGCCAGAACGCTGAATGCAATCACGGAAACGTGAGTGGATTGTATTCTGCAGGTGCTGGGTGTCAGTTGTTGTATGGAGTTCCATACCTGTTGTACCTGGTCGGTCCATACAAGGCAGTTAATGCTGTCTGTGGATGACGCTGGAGTTGTCCGATGACGCTCCATGTGCGCTCGATGAGAGAGAGATCTAAAGATCGAACAAGTCAAAGCAACATGTCACACACCGTAGAGCATGCTGCACAGAAGTAGCAAATTGCGATGGTTTGGGGTTCGTGGGATACATGTTATAGGTGGTCGGGCTCGAAGCTATCCTGAAAGTAACCGATTTGTAAATTTTCGTGTGGTCACTGTCGTACCATAGAGCCATATGCGGAACACCATTTCCTGTCTCAGTAGTGCCACACCTAACCATATACAGACAGGTCTACTTGCGACCGTACATTCTCTTGACTACCGCTGACAGCAATCGTGTACAGTGGCTACATTCCTGCGACGTCTTTCTGCAGTATCGCAGAACCAACGTTCAGCTTCTCGTAACCTTGTTACACGACCTCGTTTAAACTCAGTGAGATACAGGTAACGGCATCTTTGTCGCCTTAAAGGCATTCTTGACTAAAATCAAATTACCAGGCAACTAACGCTCACGACCGTTACAGGGCGTATTTAAAGCAACCCTGATTCGCATCGGCATAGTGGCTTTACTTTCAGATGTAGAAACACGCCCACCAACGTTGGTTTATGTCGCGCATCATCTCCTTAGTCACGCTATTTTTTCCGTCTCCTTCATAACTTGCTGCAATAACAGTCCTGAACGGAACAATACTATGGAGAAATAGCGTAACCAGAAGCTAGGGCATGAAATTTCACTCTGCAACAAAGTGCGCAGTAATTTGACACTTCCTGGCATATCGAAACTGCAGGAGAACTTCTGTAAAGTTTGTAATGAAGGAGAAGTAGTGGCATATGCAAACCTGCGAGGAAGGGGTGCCTGTAAGTCATGCCTCAAAAGCTCGATCAGTAGAGCATATAAACTCAGAAAGCAAAGGTTCGGGTTTGAGATACGATGCCACCCAGTAGATACATCGTACGTAACAGAAAATGTGTACGACGGCAAAATGTTTTATAGGTAGCGATTTATACAGAACGTTTATGTAACAAGTATACAGCAGTGACAGGGCTAGTGGGACTGATACAAATGAGAAATATCTCTCAAGAAACTTGTGGAAAACCAAAGCTAATAAACGCGTGGTCGATCCTGTAGGAGCTTCTTGACGATCAGGGACTACTACTATTAGTTAATAAATGAAGTGATGCCATTTAACGTTCCATCGACAGTAGAGCTCTGTTGTCGACTACGAACTGAGTCACCCTGACGTAGACAAAGAATAAACCTCAGGGAGACCAAACTGACATTTGTTTCTAAAATAAATTGGTCCGACAAAGGATCAGTTCCTCTTTAACTTGATTCTAGCGTCAACAGCTGCTTTCGGAGACACTTTTCTTTCCTGCACTGTCAAAATCGCTGCAGCCGATCACAGCTTCGTTACTCACAGAAATCTTATCAGTCTATCGCCAAACAATGCATCTTCACCAGCTCCTACAGCATCAGCAGATAACAGGCAGCAGATCGATCACCGCGATAAAATGGGAGTATCGAGCACAATCAAAGAGCAAATTCTACATGCGTGCGCGCACCTCAACTGGGGTGCCATCACAGCTACGTACTCTAACTGCGCTGTGGATTTGATCACCATGACTGTACTTCGATCGCCAGCTCCAGTTTCACACGCCTGACTATCGCAACTGGACACTTACATCATCAGTGTTTTTAAGAGACGACTTTTGAACAACAAAGAATGGGATGTACATGTCGACTGGAAGGACTTCGGCACATGAAAGCAACGGAATGGTACAGAAAGACTATGAATTTTAAGTCCGAAAGGCGGCAAGAAGAAATAATATAGGCACATACAGCCGAACATTCCATTCAAGCCCTGATTCCACACAGTTAAAGCAAATTAATGTACAAGAAACCGCATGAGACTTAATGGCGGATCATTCACTAGTCATCTTCACGGAATACACGTACAACAGGATAAATCATACCGCAATCTATATCCAACTAAACCTGCTTATTATAGTCAAGCCATGTTCTCATTTTACGATATTTACACGACCCCCCCCCCCCCCCCGGCGCACTTCCATTACTTAATTGACGTCCGCAGCTCGTGGTCGTGCGGTAGCGTTCTCGCTTCCCGCGCCCGGGTTCTCGAGTTCGATTCCCGGCGGGGTAACGATTTTCTCTGCCTCGTGATGACTGGGTGTTGTGTGATGTGTGATGTCCTTAGGTTAGTTTGGTTTAAGTAGTTCGAAGTTCTAGGGGACTGATAACCATACATGTTAAGGCCCATAGTGCTCAGACCCATTTGAACCATTTTGAATCAAATTGACAATTCCTTGATGCCTTAGGATCCGTGCTATCAATCGATTCCTTCTTTTAGTGGAGCTGTGCCATGAATTTATTTCTTTGCTAGATTCGAATCAGTACATTTGTTTCGTATCTACTCATCGAACCTTCAGCATTCTTCCACGGCACCGCATTTCGAAAGCTTCCGTTCTGCTTTGTCTTAACCTTGATATGATAAGAATTTCACAGAGTGTAGTCCAGTCAACATCATCCATCTGTTTCTATAAATCCACGAACGCTATAAACGCTGGTTTACCTTTCTTCAACCTATCATCTAGGGTAAGTCGCATGGTCAGTAATGCCTCTGTCTTACAACAGTTAACCAGGTATCGACAACCATTACCCTCTAATATGAAAACTCCCTCATAAAAATATTTACCAAATTTTTGAAAATTGCACCTTATGCTGTAAATTCCAAGGAAGTTCCCTTAGAACACACACACGAAAGACACAGGACCGTGATTGGTCAAGCTTTGCGGAGCTCAAACCAACCTTCAAGGATGTTGATAGCTTCACGACGTGATTATGATCGTCAAGATTTTACAGTTCATTTATGATGGCACTTATGTTTCCTTCAAGATCACAAATAACTCTCAGCTACGTCGGGCGACGTATTCAAATATGACTCCCGTCCTGAACATCTTAAGATCTAACGAGCAACCAAGACAAGACATTAGAACTACGTCGGTAAAGCAACAATTTGGTAGTTGCAGGCAATCCAGCTATCAAAATTCTCGCTGTAGTAATTTTTCGCTCACGAAAGGGCCATACTAGAGTAACTCACTTCCAGCGACACGTCTCCACGTCAGCCTTGCATCTAGCTTTTCTTAAATAAAAAAAAAAAAATGGGGGGAGGGAGGAATAAGACAAGGGAGGAATAAGACAAGGGTTGACTTTTGTTTGGCGATTTTCCCGAGCTCCGCCACGGAAACATTTAGAGACTAGGACGTACGTGCAACAGCTTCGTAGCGGTTTACGAGGCTGAAAAGCCCGCGCGACCCTTCTTCTAGAGGCGAATGAATAATAAATGCGGAGTTTACGCGACAGCATCACAAACAAGCATCGGAGGTTTACGTACTGCACGTGCGAGGGGGGTCCGCTGCTTGGGTTTTCGTAGGCAACTCGGCAGAAAGAAGCCAGGCACCGTGCATTCGACTCGTGCAGAAGAGACGAACGCTCAGCGGAGGTATTCGTGATAAGCATCCCAAGAGCTCTGCCTCGGATGCATGCACTGATCCGGTTGGGAAGAGTGTCACAAAGTCGTCATATCCTCTCCCACGACAAGCTGGCACGCAACTGCTGTTAAATGGTCCCTGACATCCTATACACTGGCACCAGACGGAACTGACGGATGAGCTCAGGGGGTCCCGTACACGTTCTGTCGGTGACAGATCTGGACGTCTTGCTGAGCACGGTCGGTTGGTTGGGGACTAAACTGTTTATCAGTCCCTTCTTCCACGTTCGCACGGGTCTCGGATGGAAACTATACCCCAAATGAATCCGATCTCTGAAAATTGGAGAAAGACGCAAAGCGAGTAAAACGACTGTGTAGCCACACAGAAGGAAAAAACGAAAGAAGCAACCCAAATGTGAAAACGTTAACTAAAGGAAAAAAAGCGGTAAAATGTGGTAAAACAAAACAGCAGGTGGCGTGGGATGGCCCAACGCATGGATAAAAAAAAAAGGATGAGCCAGCCACTCTGCAACACACACTAAAATCTCCAGCCTAAATGCACAAGGAAAGAGAAACACACAGACGGTAGAAAGACGACACTGAGGTCCAACACACAGCACCAGAGGGAGCGAGGAAGAGTTAAAAGGAGACGCCCATCCACAATTACGAACGTTCCATGCGGCTTTTCGCGGATGATGCTGTAGTATACAGAGAAGTTGTCGCATTGGAAAATTGTAGCGAAATGCAGGAAGATCTGCAGAGGATAGGCACTTGGTGCACGGAGCGGCAACTGACCCTTAACATACGCAAATGTAATGTATTGCGAATACATAAAAAAAAGCATCCTTTATTGTATGATTATATGATAGCGGAACAAACACTCGTAGCAGTTACTTCTGTTAAATATCTGGGAGTATGCGTGCGGAACGATCTGAAGTAGAATGACCATATAAAATTAATTCATGGTAAAGCGGGTACTAGGTTGAGATTCATTGGCAGAGACCTTAAAAATGTGGCCCATCAACAATGCAGGTGGCTTACAAAACACTCGTTCGACCTATACTTGAGTATTGCTCATCAGTGTGGGATCCGTACCAGATCGGGTTGACGGAGGAGATAGAGAAGATCCAAAGAAGAGCGGCGAGTTTCGTCACAGGGTTATTTGGTAACCGTGCTAGCGTTACGGAGATGTTTAGCAAACTCAAGTGGCAGGCTGTGCAAGAGAGGCGCTCTGCATCGCGGTGTAGCTTGCTGTCCAGGTTTCGTGAGGGTGCGTTTCTGGATGAGGTATCGAATATATTACTTCCCCCTACTTATACCTCCCGAGGAGATCACGAATGTAAAATTAGAGAGATTCGAGCGCGCATGGAGGCTTTCAGACAGTCGTTCTTTCCGCGAACCATATGCGACTAGAACATAAAAGTGAGGTAATGACAGTGGCATGTAAAGCGCCCTCCGCCACACACCTTTGGGTGGCTTGCGGAGTATAAATGTAGATGTAGACAGTGATATAAACGCCAACTTCGAAGATAACGTAAAACTAGATCTGCCGTTGAGGCATTGTCTCCTGACACCGAAGTAGTGTGGCGGGAGTGTTGAAAGTCCTCCGCAGGGCGGCTAAAATTGGGCAGATCGAGAAGATGTGGTGTGGACCACAATCAGGTGGCATCCACGGCGACAATGGGGTGGGTCCTCACGACGGAGGAGATGACAGCGAGTACGGCCGATGCGGAGCCAACAAATGACAACGGAGTTCCTGCGAGTGGCCTCCATACATTCAGTGTCTCCTTGATAACAAGTAGTGTATTTGCTGCACCTAGACGTTGCCATTCGGTATTCCAGATCCCAAAAACTTAACGGCCTAAGACCGATCGGAGTGCCGATCTCCAAAGTCGGCTTGCCGGCAGCCGGTTTGGTCAGCAAGATCATTTCCCGGGATTCGGGAATGTCCCGAGGTCCAGATGAAGGCGAGTGGACGTTCACGGTTTCCGAGTGCATAAACAGTTTCCTGGATAGTCATTACCGAAGGATGGCGAGGGAAGCACTGGTCGAGAGGTTGTAGGCTGCTTATGGAGCTAATATGCTCAACGCGAGAGATGGCTAACGACTCTTCAGTGAAAACACAGCAGCAAGTCATTCGGCAAGGAGCGCCGTTCAATATGTCCAACTTGAGCGTAAGCGAAGCCAACGTGACAATCGACCCATCGGAGAAGACAATTTCTGAGCCCAGGAACTCGCCGAGCATGGAGAGAAATTGGCGGCGGAGGGCCTCAGAAGGGCCTTGCGACAGGTCCAGACGAAGCTGTGGCGGAGGCATGGACCATGGGAGTACTTCAGCATCATGCAGGCATTTCATACAGATGGAGTCACATCTAGACGAATGCTGTCCTGTTGACAAACGGCCACACGACACTGTCGTAAAGGAGCTGATACAGCAGGCAGGCTGGCTGTGACGTACCCTTGTGTCGTCAGAGCTGCTCCAATCAGTAACAGCCGTGGCCTGAAGTCATATTCGATGGCTCCCCTCGCCCGGAAGCCAGCAGTAACATCGCTGTGCCTCTCCAAAACATTGGAAAAACGTGATCTCTCCCCAGATCGCAACCATACTCGCAGACGATCTTCACCAGGTGTGGTTCAGAACCACTATTCATGGCTGAACACAACACGACACCACTGAGCAGTAGTCCATGCTACAGGGTCACGGCTGTACCCGAAACGCAGCCGTTTGTGTTGTGGTGCTAACGGCGACATATGTTGGAACGGTAATTCCCTAGTCTGCCTGCTGTTGGTCTCCGAAGAATAGTGCGGGGTGACACAGAATGTAGCAGTTGAGTCTGTTACCTGTGCACGGATGGCAGGCGCAGATGTGAATGTTTTACGCCTGCCTCATGTTCGCAAGCAATCTAACATCTGCTGATTATTACACCCGAACGTCTCTCAAATCTGCATAGCGCAGGATTCTACCAACCGGCCAAAAGGGGACCCATAATGAGGCTGCTATCAGACTGGCAGGTGTTGGTAACACTGTCGTGGCATCTCCGTGTCCTTCACATTGATTACTTAGCATCTTAACGCTTTACACGCCCCCCTTGCGTACCCTACCAGGCCTGGTGACAACACATAACACGAACAACACTAATGCATTCTGGCGACAGTTGTACCTGTCACGGGGGACTGAAACTCTAATCGTTTACGTATCCGCCGATGGTGTGGACTTGTACAAAGTTACACTGACATCCGACAATGTCTTCTGTGTTGTTCACTTCTCTTATCAGGCGGTTTATCTCCGTTAAATTGGGTTCACTCCATTAGGTTTGCAGCGGTAATGTAAGTTGCTTCTCTCTCTCTCTCTCTCTCTCTCTCTCTCTCTCTCTCTCTCTCTCTCTCTCTCTTCTATCTATGCTCGATAATGGCTTTAAAAGCTGAAGTATTCTAAATAAAACAGCCTAAACGAACAAATAGCGCCTTCTTTTATAACAAGATTTTAACCTAAAAATGTTGTATGTTTCCATTTCTTGTGCAGCATTCATGCTCTCCCCAATTTACATAAATTTAAAATAGTAAATGCAGACAATAGAAACAATCCAGTAACCTGAGATTATACCGTCAAACTTGCGGAAGTAGACCCTGTTTATGTTACTAAACGAATGCTGAGAGTGTGTAACATAGAAGGCTAAGTGTGACTTAGATTCTGTTGGAAAGTGTTAGATGTTATACATTGTCCAGATGTGAGAAAATGTGTGTTGTTCTTGTAACAGTAGCAATCGGTAGCATTCAATAGTCTTTAACTGTACTGAACACAAGAACTCGTTTCGAGAGAGAATGCTTTGATCGAAATCTTGCCGACACTCAGCTCATACGAAAAATATGATGAGGCAAAAAAATCAGTCCCTATTGCAAAATAGAAAATTTATTAGTGGTGACCCGTCTTAATCTACACAAATCGTCTCCGTACGAAAAGGCTGCTCCGAAAGCTTGACACACATTTTCTTGGAGGGAAATAAGGAACTATTTAACATATTAACAGTATTCGGAAAAGACGATACAAATTACGAAAAGATCCGAAATATTTACACCCTTCAGTGATTTGAGGAGTCCAACTGTAAGCCAGAAGGCACATTTGTTAACTGCTGCGTACCGTAGAAATGTCAAAAAATCATACAGCAAGCACTAAAAAACGCTGAGCGGTTTGTTGCAAGAATTCTAAGAAATCTTTGTGCGTATGCTAAGGAACCAGTACGTAAGACTGGTATGACTTCGACCACATTATTACTCCAGTGACTGACACCCTAAGAGCCACAGAACGCAAGGACCACAAATCCAAAGGTGCTCGCTTCCATCAGTCATACAGCTTTGTGTGTCAACTGCTTCTTTGACCTATGGCAGCGATATGTATATGCGAAAAACAACAATTTGCAATCGTTAGAGTCACGTCAAACTGTACGCCCCCTTAGAAATGCTGGGTAATTCAGTTCGGGAGCCAGAGGGCACTACACCACATTCATTGGACCCATATATAGCAACGCGTTGGGGCATTCAGAGCAACCTCTGAGAAGATATTTGGCTTTCTCCCGTGGCTGGTGTAGCTTCAAGACCGACGTGAAGAAAGACCTCTAGAAGACTGGGAAATGCGCCCCTGCGACTGTCACAAGTAATTACATAGACTATACACTAAATAAGTAATAAGAGGTTCGGGATGACAAACGGAATTCGTACAAATTTTACGGTGTGCCCAAATCTGTGAGATGGGTATTTGAGGTGGTCTGCGCAACAATTGTATCTGCCTTGTACTCGGATATCTCGTGTGGGTACCATGAGAAATGACACTCATTCCCGACAGCTCCATACACAGAAGAAACAGAGTAAGGGCAAGTACTGCGAAGTACCGTTCGTCATGCAGTGTTTCAGTGGAAGTTGGAGAACATATGTCGGTGGAGAAACCGCGCACCGTTTCGTCAGCCAGTAACTTTCGCGACTCCTATGAACCGCTTTACTTGAAAGTGGCTCACAACGAGCATTCCAGTATTTCTGTATACACAGGTGGTGTCAGCATCAAACCTGCTATAAAATACTCTTACTTGTGACGTCGTCAGCTAATTGAGTGTTTATGTGGTGGCGACATGTGTGGTTCAAAATTTCTACCATCTAAGGAATGTATGCAGGTAGAAGTGGCGCGCGCACACACACGCCGCCGTCGACGGAGACAAGAAGAGAGCAGAAAGCAGATAGCACAATATGAAAAGAGCGTAATAGTGACGCGTAGTCAAGGAGGACACGGAAATTAGGCGTTACACATCAACCTGGCCGCTGCCCGAAGTCTGGTCACAGAGTTCGTAAAATTCACGAAACTGCCTGGCGTCAGACGCAACCCGCATGCCGCACTTTCTCGTTCCATCGTACGTGCACCGCCCGCATGCACGCATGTCACGAGTAAATGAACGGGACACGATCAACGCTAATCTGTCGCGCACTGCCTGCTTGCAGTCTGTGCCAAGCGTTGTAAAGACGCGCAAGCTGCACACACGATAATTCTTTTTACAATGTGTGTTTGGGCTGATCCCTCACCCGTATCTGGGGGGGGGGGGATGCGATGCGGAATATTGGCAGCATTGAACGTTATGCTATCCTTTAAATTGCAGAGCCAGGGGATTTTCTACGGAAACACCGGACACCTATGATTCTGAATAGCTTTAACACTTCCTGGGTCGGTATCCCTTTCTTATGTAGTGACACCGATTCGTCCGTCGACTGAACGATGTTTTTATTTGCGTCTTATCCTAATAGGTACACGCATACTACCTTTCTTCATATTTGTGTGTGTTCCCAACCACAACGACAATATAATGAGGCAATCAACATACAAGCTTTTATATATATCGCACACGTTTAATACAGAAGATCGGAGGAATAATCATTTATCACCTTCGTAAGTAGCTCAGAATATAACTACGTATTGCTCTGCTAATTCTCGAGAGAGCACATGACACCAGAACAATGAACGGGGAACAGTGGAGTTTAAAGGCATATGAAAGCTCTTGAAATATACGAATAGAGTCATATTATGCTTGTTAATATTGGAGTTTAAACTTTGCGCTAAAGTATTCGAGAAATGTTCTCTAATTGAAAGGCAAATCGGCCGGAATCGGCCATTGCGGTGTCGGCGCCACTGAAGGCTCGAATGCAGGGCTGCTCCATTATGTGCAGCAAGAAGACAGGCCTGTGCTAATAGGATAAAACGTTCATTTTGGCTCTACTTTATACCACATAGACACGAGGTCAACTAAGATTGTTGTAAATGAAACTACATGCTACTTCCTAGCTTATCACTGTTCGTCACGGGAAATCATTTCAAATGTGTGTTAGTTCCAATATTTAGGTGATCGACTTTTGTGGAAACGAGGAAAGTCTATAGACGCCATAGAAAGAAGCCGAGAGTCACACTAGGCAATCTATGCACCAGTGTAGCTGAAGCTGATCACCATGAAGTTCCAATTCAGTGCATTTCTCACTGAATTTCGCGAAGAAAAAAAAATGGTTCAAAAGGCTCTGAGCACTATGGGACTCAACATCTGAGGTAATTAGTCTCCTAGAACTTAGACCTACTTAAACCTAACTAACATAAGGACATCACACACATCCATGCCCGAGGCATGATTCGAACCTGCGACCATAGCGGTCGCGCGGTTCCAGACTGAAGCGCCTATAACCGCTCGGCCACACGGCCAGCTTTCGCGAAGAGTTTGGACGCTAATACTGACAAGTGTCTTTAACTCTATATTCCTCTTTTCGAAAGCTTTTGAATGCCGTTAAAACAGGCATATCGTTCGATTAAAAAACATACATACTTCAATAACTGTTGATTTAAATGTTAAGAGGATTGAATATCCAATAAAAATACGTATCCTCGGCGTACGAGGATCGGATGTATTTCTCAAAACGTTACAATGGCCGCTGATAGAAAATGCAACGGCATCGCTTTCCCTGATCAGCTACATTAAACCGAACACTTCTGCATAAGGTAAGTCGCTTGAAGATAATGTGTGATACTGTAGCACTGAATAGAAAAAGTGTAACCTACTCGATCACCGCGTGTATCTAACTGGGAGAGGAAGAGGGTGCGCGGAAGACATCCTAACATTTTAAACAACTGCAGATTACGAGAACCGGTAAATACAAATGTATTTTTTTACACTCAGTATATTTGTCGCATGCGCGGGAAACATTGCGTAGCTGCTGTTGTGTTTGTGAAATGTTTCTACAGAATCGACTGGTGTGAGACACAGCAGAAAATAATTCCATATACCCTACGACTTTTGCACGGTAACCACTATTCCTGGCCGTAAGCTTACAACAGTCTTCGTGATAAATAAAAACCACAGACGTCTCCACAGATAATGCTCAGTACTTAACGTTCAACTCTGGAAGTCGTAAAGAGAGAACACGTCGAAGTTGTCTCATGTGCAAGCCTCGCGTACATTGTAATCCCTGTGATAGGCGCAACCTCGTTTTCCACTGAAATACCGAAATACACTGTACGTGGGCAGCGGTTATCATTCTGTTCATTTAGATGCTTGCAACGGAAGAGCTGAGGCACAGCTCTCCAAACAAAAACACCAGGAGGAATGTCAGAAAAGGAACAACTTTTACTATTCACTCAAGGACAGATCTGCGACGCAGCGGTCAATTCAATGTCTGATGTAAGTACAAAACTGATGTCAGACAGGCGTCATGTCTTGCTTCTCCACGCAGGTTTCAGTCACGACTACAGCGGAAGTATTCATACAAAATATCTTAGCGGTTTTTATGATTTGTAGAATTCGCATTAATTCTATGTTGCGACAGCACCGTAGGATACAGAAATTATATACTAATACTCTGCAACCGCCTCGTAAGTCTCGGTGTAAGCTTCGCTCGTCGCGCGAGGTAATGGGTACACTTTTCTGCGACAAAATCTGCGAGCACCAAGACGGCGGAGAGCATTCATTCTATGCCCTACCTGAACAGTTGGAACGCATGGAGGACATTTTAAGAATGGTCTGTACAATTTTTTGAGGGACTAACTTCTATTGTGGAACATCCTTGTTGGTTTACTGTTTCACTCGCGTAAATATTTTTTTTCTGTCAGTCAATTTTCTCGACACACTGTAATTTTGTGACGCCCTTCTTGTCAGGTGTGTGTGTGTGTGTGTGTGTGTGTGTGTGTGTGTGTGTGTGTGTGTGTGTTCACGACAACCGGTTTAAAGCATCCGCATCTGAAAGAGTCGGCGCAAAAAAGCGATTCCAGCTTTACCGTCAGAAAGAACGGTCTTCTGACATGAACTGCTTTGTCTCGTATTTATTCTCGAGTTTAAACAAGCATAAACCATCCAACAACTCAAGATACGCTCTCGTGGCTTCGCACTTCCTTCTGCACATCCCTTCATTTTTTTTTAGTTCACTTCTATGATGACGAGTAGAATAGACCAAGTGTGTGATGCCGAATATTTGGAAGATAATGGATTGTCTTCTATATAATTACAAATTGTTCAACAAGTAAGCTTAATTGCATCGGACAAATGCGTAATAGGCTACAGCAATCTTTTGTGGTCCCGTAACAGTTCCTGATCGCTCAACCACTTCCCACCATATATTTCACTTTAACTGTTCCCCATTCTGCTTCCCCCCTGCCAAATTTACACAACCAAATTACTACCAACAGCGAGAATATGTTCACAATGAATTTCTTACCTTAAATGATCTGTATCAACTTTTTATCAGCTTTAGTTTGTCAACGTATCAGACAACGATATTTGGCCAACAAACTTATTCTCTAAAGTTGCCATAAATTTTATTGCAAACCGCAGTTCTGTTTTCCCATCTTCTATTGCTCCACTCAATGATGCATAGCATTTAAATTCATTAATGTCTTTAGAATATGGGTCAATTCTTCTACGCTTGGGCACATCAATATAGGATGGACATACATTTCATTTTTGTCATCGATCACGAAGCGTAATTTTTTGTGTTCTCCCTTTACTACGTCTTCGAAGTATTAAGATCAAGGAAACACCCACTCTCAAATTATACAGTTCTTCTTCGAACGTTTGTTTGATTTTCGGCTGTACAAGACTTTCAAATAATCCAAAGTTTCACGGTTAACAGTAGCACAGTTTTTTCCTTCCACGCTATCAATTTCACACGATTGCTCCGAGAGAGGATAGCAACGAAAAACCCAGGAAATACGTAAATGTAACTCACGACGTGGCTGCTGCTCCGAAAGAACACTTGTGCACAGGGGCTGTTTGGCCTGGACAAATACGTCTGCCTGTCACATTGAATTGTAAAGGGTTGCGTTACGAAACGTGTCCACGGCATGTAAATCGCGATCAAATATGGAACAGCAAACAAGAAGCACGCGACGGCGCCTTTTGAGCGACACGGGAGCGCACGGGCTGCCCCTCCATTACTCACGAGGATGACTTGCGACAACAGGCACGATGCGCATCGGCAGCACACTGGGTCGTGGGTTGGCTCGGTGTTCGCCGGCGAGTTCCGCAATTGGAGAATCGAGTTAGTAAGCCAAACTTAAAAGTAAGACGGATTGTGTTTATTGGGCTAACGTGAACGCTATTTAATAAAGGATTTCAAACTTCATGAATAAGTTATTTTCTTGCAGCTGTCATCAAAGAAAAAGTGGTTTGAGTACCACACTGCTTTATTAGGGATCGTTCTGCTGTAGGTGGTAAGCCGTTGTCTTCCTCCCAACTTTGAAACCATTTATCCCGCCATTTACAACAAATGGCAAATGGGTACACACTATAGCCATAGAAATGGAGCTATATTGAAGCTGGTCCTCAAGTTTCAGCCATAAATTCGGGTTATATTCTCATCAAATCGAAAGATACTTTCGCCTTTCTTATCAGAGTCCAACAGCTACAGAATGCAGTATCTGAACCACACCATAAGGAGCCCTCGCTTTCCATCGAATCACGTAACAGAGTAATTTTAATCTATTTTCCACAAACTTGCGGTGCATGAAAATATTTTGACTTTTTCTGTGGGTGAAGGAATGGAAAATTTTTCTATCCATTACGGCCACACCAAGATCTGTTTCTACGTATGGTCCACTCACCCAAGAAGCATTACGTCACCTGACAGAGGTGTATCAAAGGCAGTATCAGACGTCGAAAAGGGACCTTGTCGAACACATTTCTGAACATGGACGGTAACTGATCACCGGCAATATCAAGTATCCATACTGAAGACTTTGAAACTGCGCAGACATGGCAATCCCAACCACGTCAGACGCTCCCGAATGCTGCAGATGTCAAATTAACGTTGTGCTAATCCCGGACACCACTTTATGCTCAGGCGCTCAGGGCATAATTACGATGATGAAGTAACGTACAGTTCTCACCCTGTCTTCCTCGCTCATCCGGACCTAAGTAGTTACTGTTAGGTTTTGATCGGTTTATCAATTAAGGTGTTCGTCACCACCAGACCCTAAAGGACAGTGCAATAAAATGAGCACGAAACAGCTAAATGAAAATCTTATATAAAAAACAACGTGATGAACATAGTAACTTGGAGCGAAACTAAACAGCAAGAGGTCCAGATTTTACGAGATAATCCCACAGCACATACAATGTAATCAATATTTAGCATGCATGGATACCAAGTGGTGTATTAGAGTCGCGCGAGACCCATAAGGAAGGCTCGTCCAAGAGTTAGAGGTACATTGGAACGTATTAATTTTGGACGTGTCTCAAGCCAAGATAGATTATCTCCGGGTCGACCTAAGTTATGCTGGCTATTACGTTGACTTCCATTTTTTGATTTGCGATTTTCAGGTAACTACTTATTTCTTTACGAAATATATGTAACCGTATGGCCGTGGTCCTCTACTGAGATTATGTAGTTTATGTTGTTACATTTTTATTGACACATATCTGTAAATTGCATAGCGTTCGTCAAGGTAAACTCTTGAGTTTAAGTTTCGTCATTTTGTCTTGCATGACTGTTGTACCGATGTTTCGGTAACCTGCACAACAAGTATGAAATCCTGAGCGAGAAACCAAACTATTGGCTATTGCCGAAATCACAATTGCAAATCACGAAAATTTATGATTATAATTTCTCTACACCAATCTGGCGAAAAATCTCCGAAATGGTATGCCCAGAACCTACCTAATGTTGTTTCAACAAAAGAAAGGCATTAGTAGAATTCTTGAGTAACGAATATTCAGGCCTAGCTGTTTTAGCGTCGTGCCTGATCTTGGCGCCGCTAATATCTCGACGCTGCTAGCATGTTTTCGTCAGTACACACCTTTCATTGGCACAGCCTTCTCCTGTGTGGAAAGCTACCTACTGACAGTTGGACGACTCTGGAGTGGCGGAGTGCGCACTGTGTTGACGACTGTCCACCGCCAGTAATCGCCCAACT
This sequence comes from Schistocerca gregaria, assembly GCF_023897955.1. NCBI lineage: Eukaryota > Metazoa > Arthropoda > Insecta > Orthoptera > Acrididae > Schistocerca > Schistocerca gregaria. Next base: position 568,252,367 of record NC_064925.1, read on the forward strand.
CATTAAGAACACCGCAAGAGGAATTGTGCAAGCACCTCAAAGATTCTCCGAAGAAACTTCCATGGGAGCCTCAAAATCCGTATTCTACAGCTGTCCCGTTTTACCATAAAAACACGAGACGGCCCCTTATTAGCGTATCTGTTACTAAGGAAGCACAGGCAAATAATTATGCACGAATATCTGCCCAAGTGCTCTTAACACGAAACTTAAACATGAAAGAAGGGAAGAAAGAAAGTTCCAACGCAATGAAAGTTTCGCTGTACCCTTTCTGTTTACTTGGCAGCTACTACGCTTACCATTACCCCTCACAATTCCAGGGTGTTCCTTTTAAGCGTAAAATCATGAAAGGTGACCGTCTCTACCTTACAGAGCATGACGTCTTTAATATTCTATACACAATGTAACTACCGAACACCGCCACTATTTCGATACCCGGAAATAATCAGTGATTTCGATCTGTTTATTAATGTGCTGCTTAATGTCTTCTCTATTTTCCGATCTTGTCTTATACTTAGTCGTGATACAAGCATTTAACGCACGAAGATCGATTAAGGCACACTGCTGCTAAAGAAACACATGCTAATAACAAATTCTGTGTCTGCGACTTGTTTAGTCTCTTGCTCGTAGTACTGTGTTTAAGAAACTCCCTCTCCGAAATACTCGTCGACTGTTCGCCCCCACGAGACAAATGTCCACGTGACGAAAGGCAGAGGTAGACACGAGTGTTAGGTGCAAGTCTATCTACAGAGACAGGAGGAAACAATGTAGTGACTGGGAGTACAAGGAAGAGTAAAACAGAAGTCTATCCATTTGCGACTTGTCCTTGGCAGTTATTTTATTCAGCGACGATGTTCGGAAAGTTTACACCGAAACGTGAAATTATTTGGTTTAAAGTCAACTTTACATAAATATTTTGTCTGGCTTTGAATGCAGAACACCCATGTACATGATAGTTCCATGGAACATTAAATGAATCGTCGACCCCCAAACATAAACATACAGTAACTAATCACTGAACAGAACTATTGGGTATTTCTCCCTGTTGAAAAGGGGCCATTACACTTGTGTCTAAAAGTTGTGTTGATATTCAACACTTCCCTGTACGTGGACAACATATTTTGGTAAGGGACTAGATATGAACGAATACATTCGAAAGGAACTGTCATGAACGTCAACTACATCACATTTAAAGTTTTGCAACTACCCCACTAATCAAGAAAGAGATTACGAGACAAAATCACGTATCACCGTCAGTGATGCGGTGAGAGATGGAGCACTATCTCAACTGAAAAATGGTGAGGCAGAAAATCAACCACAGCCTTGTCTGAAACACTGATAGGGCTTTCTTCTGAAGTGGTTCAGGCATTCTGTGGGCGCTCTACATCGGGAGGGCCAAATCAGAATTTCAACCTCTCGTGACGACGAATTCAAATATCTTTAGTATTCTGCCGGTTCACTCGACAGGAGGTTAAATCGACTGTGAATTGCGGGTCCACAGAAATCAGACAACCCCAGCTGGGAGGAATTCTATTGTTGTAAAATCTACCCAGTCTTAATGTTCAAGTACGTTCTAAAGACGTCGGTGGGCCACAAAGATAGTTTCGAAGCACTTATAGCGCCAAAACAGCATATTCGGAAGTTAAGTGAAATGTAAAATTTCTACCAACAAGATGGCTCTCGCATTTTCTAGGTGTCATCCGTGTACTATTTAAGTGAGGGACATGTTTGTGTCGGAAGATTGCCCAATTACAAATATCTTCGTTTCTTGCCGCTAGTGTATTGGTGTGGTTTTTCCATTTTTTCGGGGTGTGGTCAACCCAGTAGTTTACTTCTCAGTCTTCAAGCATAGGTCTCTATGCCTCGTCTGTCTTCAGAATGCTACAGGCATAAAAGGTCGTAAGTGTAGTTCTGCTACGACAGACTCCGCTTCAGAAGTGAATATTTCCATCAACGTACAGATCTCGTTTCAGAAACACGAGCACGATTGTCTTTTTTTGTTTCAAAGTACAGATCTGCAGCCCTGATATACGTAGATACCCTGCGCCGCAAAAACAATATGGTGCAACCCATTTATCAAGTGGACTATCGTCCGGTGATTTACTACATTGTGACGAAAGAAGTGAACATGATCATATATTAACGTAACTTCGTACACTTGTGCACACCGTCAGTGGATATGTAAATTATTGCAAGCTCTTTGACAGATAGGACGGCCACCAGAGTGCATTAGTTTTTATTTAAAATGAAATTTGCAAAATAGTCGTGCAATTGGGATGTTATTTTATTTTCGCTACCAGTGTCGGCAATTCAATATGCCATCTTCAGGCCCCATATGATGTTGCAGTGAAGTCTTCGAAGGAAGCAGTTGAGCTACGAATTCACGACGTTCAGAAACATGTGGCCCCAGTATGGTTCAAATGGCTTTAGATACTATGGGACTAAACTTCTGAGGTAGTCAGTCCCCTAGACTTAGAACTACGTAAACTTAAGTAACCTAAGGATATGACACACATCCATGCCCGAGGCAGGATTCGAACCTGCGACCGTAGCAGCCGCGTGGTTCCGGACTGAAGCGCCTAGAACCGCTCGACCACACCGTCCGGCTCCCAGTATCGCCATGTCGATTATTTCTGAGAGGGGGCATACGGGCCTGAAGATGGCACGAAGAAATGCCGAAACTGGTAGCGAAAATAAAAACATCTCAATTGCAGGACTGTCTCGCGAATTTCATTGTTAAATATTTGACCAGCTGCTGTATCGTGGCCACAACGGATCGACAGAGTCAGATGTTGAGTGATCACTGGAGGACACTGAAAATACGCGTACTTGCAAGAGACAGCGTTGTCAGCACCTGACAGTTTTGAAAAAGGGCCTCACTGTGAGTCTCCATTTGCCTGGATGGTCAAATTATAGAATATGGAGATCTATGGGGCTTTCGGATGTAACACTGGCCCGATGTTGGACTACATGAGAACACGAGAGCACGCACTGTAGTCGTCGTCTTCAAGGTTGCAGTGGACCACGTCTCGACAAGGAAGGATCACTGTATTGTGCACCAAGCACATCGCAACCCTTCCGTATCTGCGCCCGCCATCTCACAAGAAATAGAGGTCCACGGGGAGGTGGCGCAGTGGTTAGCACACTGGACTGGCATTCCGGAGGACGACGTCCCGCCATCCTGATTCAGGTTTTCCGCAATTTCCGTAAATCACTTCAGACAAATGCCGAGATGGTTCCTCCGGAAGGGCAAGACCGACTTCCTTCCCCATCATTCCTTTATCCAAAGGGGCCGGTGACCTCTGTTTGGCAACCAACCAACGAAGTAGAACAGGGGCTACCGCAGTGTTAGGTATCATCCTGCACCATTGGTCAAGACGCAAGCAGCAGCCGGACTAGGAAATTTTCGTGGCATGCGCAGGCAGCAGTTAACACAACATCACCAACGACTGCGTTTGGAGTGGTGCCTTGACCGTAAAGCATGGACTGCTGATGAAGGGCGTCGCACTGTGCTCAGCCATGAATCGAGGTGGTTCTGCACTATCTCATGTGCCCATCGTCGGCGAATATGGTGGGGACGTGGGGAGAGGTCTCATTTTTACATTCGGCAGAGGCACAGCAATGTTACTCTTAGCGTCAGGGTGTGGGGATCCATGGCGTTTAAGTTCCAGATATTGTGTGTGTGTGTGTGTGTGTGTGTGTGTGTGTGTGTGTGTGTGTGTGTGTGTGTGTGTGTGTGTGTGTACAAACTGTCCGCGCGATGCCGAGCTACTCACATGGCCAGCTCGTTACCCAGCAGTGGGCCAGCTTGCCTGAAGAGCGGATACAACGGCTTTACGACACTCTTCCTAACCGAAGCAGTGCATGAATGCGTAAGAGAGACGGTGCAACGTCATACTGACGAGTGGCTCCATACTGACGAGTTCTTTTTAGCTACTTTGGGGTCACTAAAGTAGCATGACGTGAATCACTGAAACCGCAGTTTCCCTTCGGTCCCTCCTCCCGTTATGGGTGCTCGAGTTGTTCTGGAAGCCAGTGTGGTTTCATGCATCTGAAGTAGAACAACGCTGCAAGAATCCAAGCCGAGTTTGTGAAAGCGTATTGCAATAATATACCATCATTTGACGCAGTGTTAGGATAGATGCAGACTTTTTGGCTGAGGGGAGGCTGTATTGCCACGGTGTGGTGGGAGTTAACTACTGAAATCTCCTGGACGAAGTTACATAAAGTTGTCGTCCGAAGGGAGCGTCGCGCAAAATTGTTCGAGCGAATGTTTTTGGTCGGCGACAACGCTGTACCTTGTCCTGGTACAGGACAGGACAGACACAAACATGCCGCTTCTTTGGGATATCACACCTTCGCCCACCCCACCCCACCCCTCCCCCTTATAGGGCACCAAGTGACGTTCTCCTGTCTTACGATGAAGGAACAACTGTGTGGCAGGCCTATTTCCAGAACGACGATGAGCTGATTTTTGGAGGTGCAACGTCTCATTTAGAGCCAAAATACTTATTCATCCACCGATGGGATAAATGTGTCGTACTGAAGTGTAATGAAGTGACGTAGAGACTTAGTACACCCGGAAAAATGACGGCATAGATCCCCTACGGGAGAGTAGGTGTACTGATAACCTCCACAGCGACTTCCCTGTCCACCGTTTAATAGGAAATGATTACAGCCGCAAAGTCCAGTGTGGTGCAGAAGGAAGCAGGCAACCATTCTACGTAGAGGCACACGTGTGCTCCTTACAGCCAATCGAGCAAGTTTGAAAGGCGTCAAATTGTGGCGTTCCGAGTACCGTAACAGTTCCTTCACGGAACTGCCAGGCCGCGTCAGTTGAGCAACGATGCTGGTGTGAGTGGTCACGTGAACGTTCTCTCACCCGTCGACGAGTTTCCGGACGTCCACGCTGCACAGACGCCCACTAGGATCGCCGTATTGAACGAGGAACAGCGGCACATCGTACAGTTACCAGCTCACAGGTAAGAGTGCTTGCGAGCCCACACGTGTCGGCACTAGCTGTTCCGAACCGGTTGTTAGCAGTTGGACTGGGCGCGCGCGCGCACGCACACACACACACACACACACACACACACACACACACACACACACACACACACACACACACACACACACCCCTCCAGCCCGTCTTCCACTCATGCCATGACATCGATGTGTACTAATCGACCGGTGCAGTCAGAAGATTGCATGGAAGATGGAATAGCGGGCCCTGCTCTTCCGCGATGAAAGCAGATTCTGCTAGGACGCAAGCGATGGTCGTCTGCGTGTACGGCATAGACCTGGTGAGCACTGTCCCAGAGTTGTTTCGTCGGGGACACGCTGGCCGCACCTGAGGCCTTATGCTCTGGGCTGTGATAGGCTGCAACTCTCGCTCACCATTGGTGTTTCTGGAGGGTACACTAAACAACTTTCGATACTTGCAGAATGTTGTTAGACCGGTTGTTTTTCCATTGTTGGAACAGGAAGTTTATGTATTGTCCCAACAGGATAATGCTTGCCCATCCACTGCTTGTGAAACTTAAGGTGTTTTGCAAGGCGAGCGACGAATTCCCTGGCTAGCATCTTCTCTGGAACTGTCTCCAGTCGAGCATGTGGGGGGTATGCTGGAAAGGAAAGTGACCCGTGAATCTCGTCAACCAACAACTCGTGTGGCACTACTTGAACAGGTGAAGCAGGCATGGCTCAACGTATCCCAAGGCAGTACTCACCACCTGTACCATCGACTAGCTGCCAATGGAGGGCCTGTGGATACTATACCACGTGCTTTTCAGAGTGGTTCAGTGTGGGTCGACACCTGGTACTTCAGAACCGATTGTGCTACTGAACTGTAAATGTAATTATTTCATGTACTCTTGCGATGGATCTTGAGTGATCGAAAACCACTACAAGGGTGTAATAACGCTCTTCCGGCAGTGTACGTCGTGAACGACTAACCCAACTTGACTGCTGACGACAACCTCTGTTTAGCCGAAGAGAGCGAGCGCGCAGAGGTAGCGCGGCGTGTGTACAGATATAGCCAGGGCGGCCTGGGGAGCGCCGACGTGAATGCTGCAGCCTGGTCTACCCCCTCGCAGCCCACGTTACGTGACTCTCCGTGACGTCCGGGGCCGCCGCATATCGAGCGCCGCCTGGCGACATCGGCGGCGCTTCTGGGAACGTGCAGAAGCCGGCGTCCACAAAGGCGTCGCCACCGTGGCGCCGCGCCGGCCTGCATCATTTATCGCCGATGTCGATAGGCGGACGGAAGCGGACGAGCTAACTGGCCCATCAGGTCACCGCGCCGCTAGGCCACAACCGGTGTCGTCGTCCCCCCCCCCCCCCCCCCCCCCCGAGTCAGATGGTGACAAAGGCGCCTCCGGTGAGAACCTGCCCACTTGTTTTACTCTCAAAGAAAAGGACCAAAGTCTTTGGGACACGAAAAACTGTAGGTGAAGTTGCGTTTAGCGTCCCGGTGGCGCCGGACTCATCACATTCGGGGAAACCTTGAACAAGGACTGCCGTTCCAGTCTATCGTTGCCACCTCATTTCAACATTTGGGTTTTTTTTTGTTCAAAAATGGTTCAAATGGCTCTGAGCACTATGGGACTTAACATCTGAGGTCATCAGTCCCCTAGAACTTAGAACTACTTAAACCTAACTAACCTAAGTACATCACACACATCCATGCCCGAGGTAGGATTCGAACCTGTCAATGTAGCGGTCGCGCGTTTCCAGACTGAAGCGCCTAGAACCGCTCGGCCACACCGGCCGGCTTTTTTGTTGTTGTTTTCAGTCCGAAGACTGGGTTGATGAAGGCCTCCATGCTACTCCGGTGCAAGCCTGTTGATCTCCCAATAACTGTAACTTGTATCTTTCTGAATCTGATTATTGTATTCAACTCTATGTCTCCCTCGAAGTGTGACATATCAACCGATCCCTTCTTCTAGTCAGTTTGTGGCACCAATCTCTTTCTCTCCCAAAATCTGTTCAGTACTTCCTCGTTAGCTACATTATATACCATCTGATCTTCAGCATTCTTCTGTAGCCCCACATTTCAAAAGCTGCTACACTCTTGTTTAAAACTGTTTACCAATGAGGTTTCACCTACATTCATGGCTAGACTCCACACAAATACCTTCAGAGAAAACTTCTTAACGCTTAAGTCTACAGTCGATGTGAACAAATTTATCACTTGGATGAACGACGAAAAATGTAAATATGGATGCCCGCATAGAGATCTGAAACCTGCTACTCCCAAATGCGAGTCCATTGCCAACTGTGTTCGATGCTTCAAGGGTCACCTGACAGACGTCGGTTCTAGGCGCTTCAGTCCGGAACCGCGCTGCCGCTACGGTCGCAGGTTCGAATCCTACCTCGTGCATGGGTGTGTTGGATGTGTGTGATGGGTTCTAGGGGACTGATGACCTCAGAAGTTAAGTCCCATAGTGATCAGAGCCATTTTACACAATGATCTGCATACGTCTCGCCTATCACCGCCAGTGTCTCTCTCGATCCACAGAATATTTTTTTTTTTTTCTCGATCGAACTGTTTTCCACGTAACTACGTCAGAGGTCAGGGGTAGCAATGCATTTCATTTGACCTCACTTCCCATTCTGTGGAAACCTGTCAATATTGTGTGTTTACAAGACCTTCTGTATCTTGTTTATTTCGGCTCATGGGAACGTGGCAACTTCGAGAAAGAATCAGCCTCTCCCTCGGGCCACGCACGATGACGGCAGCTCAGAAACGGATTCCACAGCACCGGCACAAGTCAACACGGGTCGGCCGGAACAGCCCAATCCGGGGCTCGGGCACAAATCTCACGAGTCCCTCGCCTGCCCCAGAGGGGCTACCGTCTCATCCTGTATGTGACATGTCCTGATGGCTGGAGTGGCTGGCTGATCGTCCAGCTCAAACCGCTAAGGACAAAAATTTGAAATTTGGCGAGGGTGTTGCTACTGTACTGTAGGCGTTGGCTAAGAAGGGGGTTTTTCGAAATTCCACCCACAGGGGGCTCAAGCTAGCCCTGCCAAAATTAGTATTTGGTTACTTAGTCAGAAATAAATACATGTTTCAGCATTTTTGAAAATAAATTATCAAAGAACTACTAAAATTTTTTTAAAGCTGCGTCTAGGGAAACTGGTATCTGATTTCTCGGCAACAAATAAAAAACATGTTTCAGTGTTTTATTTTAATTAATCCGCTAAACGGGTGAAATACATGTCAAATTGATCAAAATAATTTTATGTAAGCATTTTTAATACGAAATCTCTGAAAATTTGGAATTGACTTTCGGTTAGAAATTAAAAATGCCTGTTCCCCTGTTTCTGGAAATTCAGCCCTTATCGGGGTGAAAAAGGGGATGAAATTTTATAAGAATATTTTCGTTACACCATAAATTTTTGAAGCTGTATCTACGAAACTTCGTACATCGCTCCTCAGTTATATACAGAGGGGTCCAAAAAAATGTATCCACTGGTTAAAAGTGCATAATTTGCTAACTAATTGAGGGAGTTCTCATTTTTGGTTAAAGTGTAGCTTAAAGTCCAACTTAAAGATATCACTGTAGGTTTTCCAAATGGTGACCACTAACATCCACACACAAACAATGCCGCCGAACTGCAGGACGAACTACTGACTGCAACCGTGTTCAGTTGGATATTTGCACATGAACGTACGATGGAGTCTGTAAGTTCATCCAATGTGCGTGGCTTTTGTCGATAAACGACGTCCTTTAGTGTTCCCCACAGGTGAAAGTCCAGAGGAGTTAGGACTGGGGAACGTGGTGGATGCTCTACGACCTATCCATCTTGCTGGTAGACTTTCGTCGAGATACGCCTTAACACGATTTTGGTAGTGCGCTGGGGCACCACCTTCTGGAAAGTAAACTCTTCCGTCTCCATGGAAGTCTCGGATGGCAGGTAAAATGGATGTCTGACGCTTCTGAAGGTACACTTCACCGGTAACTGTGCAACTAAGAACAAAACACTGACTATCTGGCGAGTGTCATCTGACGAAAACAAAACAACGCAATACAACGCTTGTGTGGCGATTGCCGGAACTACAAACTATTACACTACCAAATATGAGAAAACTCTGTCAATTAGTTCGCCAGTTATGGACTTTTAAACAGTGGATGATACATTTTTTGGACCCCTCTGTATAAGGAGATTGGTGTTAGGGAATGGAAGTTTCTATGGAAATATCACCACAAGAATGCAAAATGCCATCACTAAGAGAAACCTTTGACTCCAGCTACTAAAATCCCTTCATGGTCAGAATTACATTCGGAAAAGACCATGTTTCTATGGCCATAATTAGCGTGATACACTGAGAAAGTGTTGCGATTTGTGAACTAAAAAATTTGATTAAAGAAAAAAATCAAAGTTGCAGACCATGCAGTCTATGTGAGCGATGAAACAGCTGCTACGCTAGTTCTGATACATTGACACAGCTACGCCTGAGAATATTTCCACCTTCGTTTTCTGTGGGAAGGACAACCGAAAAAAATACCTAAATTTACGAGATACCACACAATACATGCCTTGCCGTGCGAACGTGTTTCGGGCCATTCCCTGGCACGAAAGCGCGTTCTTACTGGCGTTCTGGCGTCTAAATTGTGGGGAGGACAGCCTGGCCTATTCCACTCCCCTCACTGAAGGGACAGTTACAACTTTCCGGCGACTCGTCGAATGAAGTGCGTCGAGCGGAGACACCGAGGTCTGGAGGAGAGTGACGGGCTTTTATGGTCAACCCACGAAGACTTCGTCTTGGGCTTTACTCTCAGAACGTGCGAGACTTTTTATATCATCATTCGCACTTGCGCCTTATGCCAAGTCGCCGGAGTTTGATTCAGTAGTTCTCGGGATGTCGATAGATTTCTCGCAATAGCGTGTGAGATGGCGAATGCATCCACAGCCGCAACCCTGCCTTACAGCAGCCTTTAAGTACCGCTCGTGGCAACGCAATGTACGGAGACATCACGCAGATTTATTGCAAAGACGATCAGTCCGCGTTTTAATGTGATCAGTTGACAGGAATTTCAGCACTTCGAGGAGTGAGGGTTTTATTCCTATGCTTCAGCTTCTGCTGATCTCTTACTTTAACATACGCTCCACGCAACTTCTTTCTTTTCCTGCCACGTTACCGTGCAGATATTACGATTTCCTTCTTCTTACGTTCAGAGAAGAGCTGTGTACTCAGCGTTCTTGCCTTTTTTGCCGTTTTGAACGGAACCACGATTCAATTTATTTGCTAGCTCTGACAATAACCGAACATAAATGGAAACAGTATTGTCCAGCAATATGGCGGTGGGGGACCCTGTCTGTCTTTTTAAATAATTTGTCCGTTGATTTATTTCATTAAGTAAATGTCTGAAAAACGTACTTGCCATGTGTTTCCCATGAACTAGTAAGTGTATGTTACTAGCAGATCAAACTCTATAATTCACACGTTTACATGACCGTCTTAATTAAAATGCCGACGCTCTCCAAACAAATACTTGTGTGAGACAACCTGATGAGTGCATCATTTAAATCTACATTTTCTTCAAGCGACAGAATTATAAACCCTCTTCGTGATTCATGGGGATATACAACCGATTTGGTTCTAGAGCTGTACTACTGGCAAATAATTTTATTTGCCTATGCACTGAGGTTCGTAACAACTTGCCGGTTGTATTTCCGAATACGCCTGAGCTTTGGTACACCAATATATATTTTAAGGAAGAGACGGTTGTCTGAATAATGAGGGGGGGTTGGATGATGGGGGAAGACGGGGTAACCTGTCAATTTTATAATGGTTTATCACCCAGAAAACAATCATGCACACGAACTCCGACTGATTATTTTGTGGCTAAAAGGCACACGTAGTGTGGTGACAAAGTGAAAATTATTATCGGGGTTGTAAGGTTTTTGTAGAATTTATTACATTTAGCTTACAATGATGAATATTACATCAAATGGAATAACAATTCTAAAAGCTTTTGTTAGAAGCGGTCACTATGAGCATCATTCGACACAAAGCACACATCGAATACACAGCTTGTCTGGAGAATTGTTTCAATAAACGCTTCAGAAAGAATTCTCTCTCTCTCTCTCTCTCTCTCTCTCTCTCTCTCTCTCTCTCTCTCTCTCTCTCTCTCACACACACACACACACACACACACACACACACACACACACACTCACTCACTCACTCACTCACTCACTCACGTCAGTCAGTCAGTCAGTCAGTCAGTCAGTCAGTCGTGCCTGGAGGCTATGCGAAACAAGCTGTCATTCGGCCCCTTGCGTCCAATCCAGCGGTCGGGTACAACATGTTTTAACCAATCGCTTACTGAACGCCAAACCAAGCACCTTTCAGCCGTCCAACTTCTAAACTTATTATTGGGCTACCAGTTTCTGCTATATATTACGCCCTTCTGCGATATATTACACCATCTGAACGCCGCCTAACCGGCGTGTAGGTAGATTCCAACCTCGGTTCCCGTCAAAATAGGGGCCAGTATCGTCATTGAATGGTGGCCCAATTTTGTAGGGAGTTCCATGCTTCAACTTCTTGCAATTGATGAAAGAGCCATTATTCTAGCGTATTGAGACAGACACCTGTTACAGATGCTTCACAGAAAAAAAGGCACAAGCTTCCCGAGGTATATGACAAAAATAAATAAAAAAACATTCAGTTTGTACGAGTCTCATCGCAGCTGGTAACCCCCAGGTGCGCACGTTGTGTGTGTTCACATTTCCGCTCACGTGAAATGTAGATTAATCGCTGAAGACGACGACACGACACAGAAAATCTCATGCAGCAACATTTCGTTTGGAAAGTTGGCATGTAAACCGCAGTCTGTAGGCAGGCAGGCAGCCAGTGTCTTGAAACTGATGATACCACCTACGGATATTACATTCAATGGGATGATTACAATGGAGCTTAATACGGAATGGAAAAGGTGCAGTCCTGTGAACCGTGGAACATGGAAAAGTTTCTGTTCACTACTCGTGATTTGTGCTGACAGCGCTTTCTAACGGGAAGGCACACGTAACAATACCAGTCGCAGCTATACCAACAAAACTGTGAGTAGCTCTTTCATTTGATGTATAATTTACAATTGTAAGTTTAATGTAACCAACGCTACTACACCGACATTCATTCTGAAACACTCAACGCAGTCCACTCAATATGTGTAAGAATTCGGTCAGATATTGCCGTATGTCTGGACTAGGTAAACACCGCCCATCTTAGTATATTTCCTGACGCTTCTGTCATTGCGGTACCTTCCTTTTAACTTATATTATACAGTACCTCCAGGGTTTCAGACGGAGAATGGAGGCAAGCTACAAGCCATGCAGAAAAATGCCATGCATCAGCTGATACAGCGTCTGTAAGTTTGGATTCATAATACTCACCATCGGCTAACTGGACTAGAGGACAGCTGTGTTAGAACGTTTACCTAAATCATCCGCTCCCGGGAAATTTCTGTCACCAATTTCAATGACTCACATTCACGTATTTATGTTCGCCGCTTATACTGAATATGTTAGTTATTCCGGTGGTACTTATGAATAATCCTGTGTATCGTGATAAGCGTTCGAGAGAAAAACGCGTGCCAAAGCAGGACTCCTGCTTCGACGTATGCCTTCCACAGCAGACGTTTCCAGCATTCCAGCAACGACGATTCAAAGCTTCCAACTAGCGCCAGCCCCTCAACAGACAGACACGCTGGCGAAGCTGCTGAACCGACGCCTCTGGAAGGTAGCGTAGAGTGTTCCATTCAAGTGGTGGTAGCTTGTCTGAAATTGTCACTGCTTGGGTATACGGCGCTGAATAGCAAAACTATGTCTTCATAGTAACGTTGCTGACGCTGCACTTCAGTCGAGCTTGCAAGGTTGTTAGCAAAATTTGTGTGTGTGTGTGTGTGTGTGTGTGTGTGTGTGTGTGTGTGTGTGTGTGTGTGTGTGTGTGTGTGTGAGAGAGAGAGAGAGAGAAGTTGCATGGGAGAAGGAGAGGCTTTTAGCGTGTTAGTGGTAGACTGGAGCAGAATAAGCAATGGGGTGTAGTATATGACATTGGTACCCGCGAAAGGCAAGCCTGTGTTCCCTTTCCGATCCGACACCGCACATCAGTTGTTTGCTATGACGGCAAGGCCAAATTGCTTTTAATTAGTTGCAATGTAGGCAGTTCCTAATAATTTTATTGAGATTTCAAAAGTACGATATACGTGAAAAACGACTGAAAAAACAGCCTTGTAATTTCTTTATGTTATTTTGAAAGGTAGTTTTAACCAACTGTGAATCTTAGATAAATGTTCATGCCAGCAAGAGCGGCGACCCTGCGACGCCAGCAGTTCGGGGAGTGAGGGTTTTATTCCTATGCTTCAGCTTGTGCTGATCTCTTACGTTAACATACGCTCCATGCAACTTCTTTCTTTTCCTGCCATGTTACCGGGCAGTTATTACGATTTCCTCCTCCTTACGTTCAGAGAAGAACTGTGTACTCAGTTAGCGTTCTTGCCTTTTTTGCCGTTTTGAACGGAACCACGATTCAATTAATTTGCTAGCTCTGACAATAACAGACGCCAGCAGAGCAAACACTAACGGCCTTCCTAATTATTGTCTTGTTTAAGAACGGAGGATCCATGCAATTTGAAATTTGTTACGTTCATGAGCAAGCTCAAATACGTGAATGTAACTAATACGTGAATGTAACTAATACGTGTGTCGCGAATGTGTATGTTGCGAATGCCTTCCCCTCCATATACTGCATTCTACGCTAATATAGGTTAATTTTAATGGCATTGATGGGCTAATCTGTTTTGTGCATGACCTATCTGTATTAACGCAAGTAAAAGCGCCAGTTATAATTTCAGCATGTGTGTTCAAAAGTATTTTAATAAGCAGGCATGATTTCTAGACCTATATCTCTGAACGCCCCCAAAAAAGGGGTGTATATTTTACACAGTTTCGTAATTTTTTTTGTATTACATGAGCTTATGAGGTAAGTTCAACCAAAGCGCGCACCGATAGGGCTTTGACTCAATTTCGGATTGCACCCGACCTGGCGGCAGTTCACGTCGTAAGTTGAGTCTGAATTTATTTCACTATATGGTCTTTTATTTCTAAATTTCTTAAGACGCTCGCGTTGGTAGAGTGAGAACAAGAAAAGCTACATGAACGTAGTAAATCGAAATATAAGAGTGCTCTCATTACACAGAAGTTTTATTGCGTTTATTATTTCATGTGCGGTAAGCACAACTCAAGAACAATTAAGCTTGGTTCTCGCTTTTTTTTGCTGCCTCCTCAATTATCCCAGCTTCTAACCTTAGCCTTTTATTTTCAGTATTACCATTCCGTAAGATTGCCTGATAGTACTATTATCTTACTGTACTTGCCTCACTGATTTGTCCTCTTTATAAGTTACCGAGTCACGTTTCGTACAGACTGCAAGTACCTATTGTGTTCGAATGCCCTGCCTTCAACCATCAAGTAATTTCCGCCAAGGATGTTTGCCCGTTCATATGTCTCTGCTGCATGCTCTAGCCATATGTAAGATCTCACTTGTACAGCCAGTGTCTTCGCCGCATTCAATGCGTCATTCGTAATGTTTGTTACTTTAATGTTTCACGCATAAGCAATCACGTCTTAGAAACTAGTAGGTTGTTGTAGTAAGTGATACGCAAATTTACGAATCTGCGATCAATAGATGGCGTGCTGGATGCAAGACGTCTTAAAAATCTCTGTATGTCCATTTTTCAGAGGTGAGAGACTCGGCTCTTCGACACAGGATGTCTAACACCTTTCAGCCGTCTAGTTTCCAAACTTATATTATTTGGCTAACAGTTTCAACGTTTTACTACGCCATTTTCAGGCCCCTGACCAACGTATAGGAAGATTCCACCTCGGTTCTGGTCAAAACGTGGGCCAGCAATAATGATGCTAGTAGGTTTCTGCTAGCTGTAGCTATCACTTGAACCATCATCTGCAACATGAGTCGGGAACAAAGTTCAGTCCTTTATTCAGTAAATCTAATAGCCTCGATTTAAATACAAGCCTACCGTTTTAGATCAAACAGCCTCAAATGAAACGTAGCGTCTGCAATAGCTAGTTTCGCCAGCGTATTACAGCAATTAGGAATACAGCTCACTCCCGCAACATAACGGTAGAAACAATGCTGTTGAAACCGAATGTTTCGTTTGAGGCTCAACAGTTTAGGTTTAACGGGGACCAGAAACGATGAGAGGGCATTTGAAACATCGCTGATGACGTCTTAACGGTTACGTACGCGTGATGGTGATGTACTACCCTTTAAAGTTTGTAGGGGGTCTACCGAAACCTGCCTAGAGGTCGAGGTCGCCTGATTTACTCTCATACAAGAGAAAAACGGCGCCAGTTGTCTTTCACTCGTGAAGCACTAATCAACCAACCACTAGTACAAATATACTTAAGAGAGAGATTCATGTCTAATTCAGAGCTTTTCAAATCTCTGGAGTTATAAAGCTATCCTTTCCTCTGCCGGCTGCCCTGTCTAATAACATACATACAAAGTCATGCTGAAGAGTAACGCCTGCGAATTTTTTTTTTTTAATTATGTTCCCATCTCTCGCATATTACTCTGTCGACGCCTCAAGTTGGAGAGCTCATAATTGTAGCGTGTAACATGGCGATGTGATGTGTAACGTAACTACGTCTGTGCGTGAAGGAAAACAGCAGAAAACGTGCCTCCCATTTAAATCTATAGAAGAATGAATGCTGTGTGCTCTGGTGATTAAACACACAACAATAATGTGCGACGTGTTGTTCGTGCTCGTGATTAAGGAACTGGTGCTGCTAACCTGAAGAATGAATGCTGTGTGCTCTGGTGATTATACACACAACAATAATGTGCGACGTGTTGTTCGTGCTCGTGATTAAGGAACTGGTGCTGCTAACCTGGAAGAGCGTGACGCAGATCGTGTAGACCAACCGACGAGACTCACCGCAATCGGATTGATGAACTTGTCACACTAGATTGAGGTATCCGCAGTTCACACAGTTTTCTGTAGCGCAGGTTTCCAATGGTCGCCTGTACACGCTCTCCTCATACCCCCCACACTTACGTACCTGGGAGCTGTGTCTGTATTATCCGACGATGATTTCATCAACCAGATTTCGATGAGCCTCGACGGCTGCCATACGCGACCGTCCGCTCAGAGTTCTGTCACACAGTTTCACGTACGCAGCTAGACTGGCAACATTGGTGGGGAGAGGGTATCTGCTACTAAAGACATGGAAAAAGTAACTCAGTTTGGGCAAAAGTCACATTAAAAAAAACGATGTTACAGAAAATATAGCTGTCATGAGCCTCAACTCAGAAGCCGAAATCCTTCCAAGTAAAGGGTTACGTCCACCAGAGTCTCCGACCAGAGCGACGACCAAAGCGCTGCAACCTTGTCCGGCACGTTAGCAACTACACGGTTGTCCCATCGCACAACCTGCCCGCTTGCCGCTCTTCTACGGCCCGTGACGACACACCGCGCGCTGCTCGTACTGTTTATCTAACTCTCTTACGACACACGCTCACGGTAAACAATTCCGCCTAGCGAGCCCGCCAAGGACGTGCCGCGCTGCCAACCGCGCGGAAAGAAAGTTCCTAGCGGTCAGGTGAGCGGGCCGTTCTAGCAGTCTCGCGTGGAAGACAGGCACTGCCGCGCGCAGGATGACGTATGCAATAACACCGCGCATGCGCCAACGTTTGGCCGCTTCTTTTCCTGAACTACAGGTGCGTTCGTGGTAATACGGGCGGAATATTTCCCTCCCCTCCACCCCTCTCGTAACAGCAGCAGTGACCGAAGTCATTTCCAAATTCTGAGAATCGCGAAGATGCATGACGCTACTACGTCCATCACCACGCAGACGGTGAAAAGAATCTTTCAGAAATAACTTATTCGAATAAAGTGAAATTCGTAGGGGGTTGTCAGCTACACGTAAATAAATCTGTGCACTGTTATCCACACAACACTAAAGTGGGCGGTATGTTACATTGTTGCAAAACCATCGTAAATTTTCTAACTCCATATTTTATTCAGAGGAAGACTTAATTAGTGCTTAAACTACAAATTGTCTCCAATGGTATCTCACATACAAAGTAGAGTACAAAATTCTTCTTCACACCCTATATTGACAATACAAGACGGGCGGGAACCGAGAATTGGTACTAACTGCAATCTTAACTCTCTGAAGTGTTTAGTACTCTAGGGTTAAAGGCGTAGTTCAGAGGTCAGGCGAACTGCGGCCTTCCACGACAGCGTCTGCAGTGCAAATACGACTATCACAGCGTACTACACACGACTTAAGACATAATTTTAACAAATGACTGAAATGTGATCTAGTACACATCAGCCATACCTTGAATATTTACAAACATAAGCATTAACCTATTACGAGTGTATAATTTTTATGAAAGGGACTATACTAAAAAAAAACTATCATGTTAGGACTCCCATAATTGACCAGCCCTACTGCACAAAATTGTTGAGGTTTTCGTCCCCGCCACCAACAATGGAGGATCAATTTCGACAATGCCAACAAATCGCGCACGTGAAACGTCAGAAAAGGTAGCTACAAGCCTACCGAGGATCGCAAGACGAAAGCCTACAGGTACTCATTTATCTTAAACTTTATTCCACAGGGGTGTTTCGGACATACGTGAAACTGTTAATGTCAATATTTTTGTTCAACATCTAGTTCACAGAGACGGAGAACCGAACTACGAAAAAAAGGGACAAGAAAAAACTGTTACTAGATACATCGAAAGTATCATTGACTGACGATACCATTACGGCTAAAAGGCCAGCCGAGGCTGAGGAAAGGTTACACAGAACAATACGAAGATTCCACGCTCAAACTCTCCTTCCGGTCTTTGAATCGAGGCAGTCATCGCTCACGATAAATGTTACGAGCGACATCGCTTGTGAAGGGGTCTCATTCACTAGAGACATACGACCAACGGTTAAAGCACAACTAACACTCCCGCAAGTTGTGGTACGCAGACCATGCTACTAACTTTCAGTCTTCCATAAAAACTGTTCAAAAAGACACGCGTTCCCCGACGAATCCAACAGTTCTCACCAACAATTTACAGTTCTGGTGCTTCTCCAAATACGATACGCGAGTTCATCATTTCCACTGTTACGCCGGGTGCTACAACAGCACTGTGAAATGAGAACAAATCCGGATACAAACTAACATGAGCCATTACAATTCCTACCATTCCCGTGTGTTTTTCCCGCATTAGCCATCAAAAGCCGCTGCAGGCATTTACAGAAAATGATGGAGTGAAAAACGATCTGGCCACTGCATTTACAGTGTTCGAAGCAGGCATTGTAAGAATCAGCTAATAAAGGGAGCACGGAAAAAACTAAAAATAAACGAGAGATGCTAGTCTCTTCTCCATGCTTATTCTCAACGCAAGCGACTGTCGCAGCACTCATTCAGCGTCTCAAATGCCCAATATAAGCTGTTGCACCACACTGGTAATAAGCATAAAGTCATGGACAACCATGACAAAGTCTTAAGTACACATTTCGGTTTCGTCCATAGGTCATGATATTTAGTAGGAAGCTTGTCAAGCTGATTGGAAAATAACGCCTTACTCTGGCCTAAAGTGTTCCAGTCTATCACCGCACGAAAATTAACGACGGAGCAATAAGAGGTGAATGACTGCTAGGTGTTAGCGTGGCCTAGCATCCGACCCAACTATGTGACACACAAATTTGGATCGGTCCTCTAGACTTGCTCGGATAGCCAAATTGATTACGGCGACCGCTCGCGATAAGGGGGAGATACCTGGTCGAGTCCCGGCCTGGCACAATTTTTCATGTAGCGAACAGCCGTCAATGCATAGTCGTAGAATGCGGAATGTCCACCTATATTTCGACCCAAGTAATTCCGGTAACAGTTAAAATTTCCCGACTGCCGTCTTTCTCTGGCCCTTGACAGCCGGTCGGTAGAATTTTCTGGGCTGGAATGAAGGCTGTGGTGACAGAATTTTAGGGCAGCCAGCGGTCTTGTTTAGGCCGGAAAGTGGCATTTTGAGTTGGTGAAGCTGGGGCAGATACGAACATGTTAGGAAAATCTTATTTATTTACACGGTACAGTTCATGCTGAAATCAGGTATCTCCGCCACTGTGCTCCGATATTTTTCAAGTGCCGTGTTTGAAGATAGTAAAAAAGCTAACATTATAGTAAAAAGGACTCAGGGGTAGGTATCATAACTTGTTTTATCATGTGTGATTATACGACCTCATAACTAGAGAATTAAAGTAGAAAAATGGTTCAAATGGCTCTGAACACTATTCGATTTAACTCCTGAGGTCATCAGTCGCCTAGAACTTGGAACTAATTAAACCTACTTAACCTAAGTCCATCACGCACATCCATGGCAGAGGCAGGATTCGAACCTGCGACGTTAGCGGTCGCGCGGTTCCAGACTGCAGTGCCTAGAACCGCACAGCCACTCCGGCCGGCAATTACAGTAGAGCTGAGGAATAGTAGTCTTGATCGGTTCACGGCTCGAAACTGACTCTCAGTATGGTATTCCTCAATACTGCCACATTCGTGGCGCCTCACGGCCAGCCGGCGGGCCACACACTGTGCAGCCAGCGTTTCCCTGCGGCCCCTGGCGAACACTCGAGCCGCACGGCGGCGCTCTGGATTCGCGCCACAACCGCGGGGTCCGCGCCCTCCGGCCAGTTCGCTGGCGACTCGGCGTCACCTCGTTGCGTCACGGCTGATGCGTCCACCGCGCCGCGCCGTCACTCGGTCACCGGATCGCGTTTCTGTGCGAGCACTGGCGCTGCGGACGCAGAAAAAGCAGCCGGGCCGCCCGTGCGTACTTTCCCGGCCGCCTTTACGGAGACGCTCGAGCTGTGCAAGGTGCTCAGCCGCTTGCGCAATAGCCCTCTGCTCTCTTCCGACGCGGCCGCCGCCGCCGCCGCAGCCGCTGCCGTCCTTGCGACACTACGAATATTTGGTGAAAGTCCCCGCATTTTACCGCTGCCGCAGCACTCGCCGGCTGGCGGCGTGCCTCCGTTTCCCCAGCGCGCGGCAACCTCGATGGCGCGCCGTTCCCCGTAACAGCGCTTCCAGAAACCGACGCATCACTAGGAAGCGCTCGCCGCGAAGCTGGCTTCTGCAATTCCACCACGCGACTCTTGGCACCGAAGAAAATTTACAAGTTACCATATAAACATTTTGAAGATCCGCTAGCCTACTTAGCGGCGAACTTGCCATACCCTCTCTCAGACGCACAACTTTTTAGAACGACGTAACACTTTCGTGTCGACCAAACCAAACGATATAAACTTTTGTCTCGCTAAGAATTAGGCCAGTTCGACACGAAGAGGAAAAGTCGGAAATTTATGGAGAGGAACCCAATCAGCCGTAAGTAATTTACGAAAAATGTGATAAAAATTTTGCCACAATGTGAACCTCGCTGCGAGCACGAGTTGCACGTTAGCCACTTGGTAAAGCCAGCCGCTGTGGCCGAGCGGTTCTAGGCGCTACAGTCTGCGACCGCTGCGGTCGCGGGTTCGAATCCTGCCTCGGGCAAGAACGTGTGTGATGTCCTTATGTTAGGCTTAAGTAGTTCTAAGCTCTAGGGGACTGATGACCTCGCAAGTTAAGTCCCATAGTGCTCAGATCCATTTGAACCACTTGGCAAATTCGGTCGGTCAGTCCACATTCTGGCAGTGACCAGAGGGTAAACACAGCGAATGTATTTTACCAGAACACATACAAGACACGACGAAAGAAATGAATTTGAAGAGAGTGGAATGGGAGCTTTGGTGGTCTGTTTGACGGACAATCCCGCCATTCGGCTGATGCGTTTCGACTAAGGCACGGGAAACGAGGAATCAGTTGGCCAACCGTTGTTTTAAACGTTTATCTTCCGAATACAAGCCTACATTTAAGCCTAAGTGCATACAGGTCGCCCTCCCCCCTCCCAACCACCACCCAAGTACACAAGATCACGCGCGGCCAGAGTGTGTGTGTGTGTGTGTGTGTGTGTGTGTGTGTGTGTGTGTGTGTGTGACAACTTATCTTTCGGTACCAGTACCGGCAACGACCTCATAAGAGTATTTTAGTGACTATAATAAGCGTACATCTTATATAAATTACAAAAAATACGGCGGGAACTGGGGGGCACATTACGTAATTTTTATTTAATTTGTAGTTGCAGAAACGCTGAAAGCGAAGCAGTTTCCCCAACAATCACACTGGAAGCTCCGCAGCAGCACAGATCGGAAGATCTGTGCTACTTGCTATCTGTACAGACTGTTCACGAACCTCCTGTTTGCGAAGAGAGATTCAAAGGAGTTTATCATTTGGGGATCATCTGTTCTAAGAAAAGTGGTGGGACACTACAGCGCTGGAAGACCCGACGCAACTGGCCATATCCCCCAGTTTGTTTACTC
This sequence comes from Schistocerca gregaria, assembly GCF_023897955.1. NCBI lineage: Eukaryota > Metazoa > Arthropoda > Insecta > Orthoptera > Acrididae > Schistocerca > Schistocerca gregaria. Next base: position 568,273,816 of record NC_064925.1, read on the forward strand.
GACGTCTAAACGAGAGTGCACAACAACAACAAAAGGTCGGGACGAGGTGAGAACTGCGGAGTGCAAGTACCTGGAACCATGTAGGGCGTCTGCGCCGAGGGCGCGGTGGGCAGGTAGTACGACGGCTGCATGTAGTAGACGGCGGGTCGCTGGTAGTAGGCGGTCACCGCTGCGGGGTACTCGTACGGCGAATACACGTGGTGCAGGCGCCGGCTGGAGGACTTCATAACGCGGGTCCGGCAGCCACCACCATGGCCCCCGAGGGCGCGCGACGCGACGACCGCTCCCCGCACGCACTGTCAGCGCAACGCCTGCCACGCACCACAGCGCTACGCACGCGAGAGCGCACACGACCCGTCTCGGAGGAGCGCACGACGACACAGCCCGCTTACACACGACCCCTCCGCTTCGCGAGAGCCACTGGTAAGCGGCGCAACAGAGCCGCCGCTCCGGACTCCGTGGCGGCGAAGCGAGCGCCGCCGCGCGGCCGCGGCGGGTACTAGCCACGCGGTCGCCGGGGAAACAACTGTGTGCGCGTCTCCGCATCACTTCCTCTTCCTCATCGTCCGCGTTAAGAACTACCTGCGTACCACTGGCACGCTCAGCACACAGGGTTGGAAAGGCAACGGTTTACTACATACCACACCGGCGGAGATGAATGCAGCGATACAGGACGCCTGCCGTGTATCACGCTTGGAAACAGCCTCAAACTGGCCAATAGAAGCCACCTGAACTGCAGTACACGCGCACTGCGACAATTCATTTATCTCTGTCGCTAAAATCTTTCTTGAATACCGAAACCCCTTGTCCGTCCACTTCCCAAATATAAAACTGGCGTTTCATTAAATTTTGCCTCAAAATATTGTGAAGTATCACAGCATAAAATCAACACTAAAATCGTTTTGTTTGTCTACCCTTCCTACTACTAAACTGAAAGTGCTGGTATGTTGCGTTTAGTTTCGACAAATGTAATGCTTTCTGCGTAAGGTCTACAAAAGTATCTTTGCTTTCATTAGCCTCTCAAGGACATTTAAATTAACAATGTTAGCTTAATTCCCTACTAAGCTGGTAGCGTAAGAGAGCGACAAGGTACTGAATATTTTACGAGCAGCGCATGCCCCGAAGTTTATACGGCTCTTTTAGACCAATTTCGGTTTGTTTACGGGCTTGATGGACTGCGACTGTCTTACATCAAACTATCTGCCGTAACTTCCCCAACGTTGTTAATAGTTATCGTTTACATTACGATTATAATCGTCAACGAACTTCGCAAATTTCCCGGTAGCCGTAATTGTGTCATAACTTGGAACTACAAGTTTCGACATCTACACTGGTACGATCTTTTCTTACAAGTTTCACGTGAGGAATCTCAATCCTTAATCAGAGAACATAACTTTTATATATTATTTAGTTTAGCATTACGTAAACATACCCTCATCTGAGCTCATACACTGTTTTTAAGATTATATTATCCTAACGACAGGCTGTAAACAAACTGTGTCAGAAATTGTCAGTGTTCCTTCAGCATCATTAATTTCAACTAACGAAATATTTGCAAGATGTGAGGTTCCTTACACCAAAACAAGTAAATTCGTACGCACATGTGTTCGATAATCTTTCGTTTTCAGGTTATTAATGTAAGTCTGCAACTTATCTGATTGGAGGTCATCAACACAGGAACTCAAATGCTCCAAATGTCCTCCCCTTCCTTCTGAACACGCATGCACGGGTCGAAACATGGATTGCCGCACCCCTTCAAATACTCCCAAACGGTTTCGAATTGTTTCTCAGGCCTCCATGACACATCGAAAGAGTTTCTACACCCGTGTGGCCTGATGCATAGACAATGTGTCCCGAGAGATGATAATCCAACGGACTGATGTCGGGGGAACGTGCAGGCCATTCTCCTGTACCCATCAAACAGTCATGGTAAATGCGAGCGAGTGCGACTCTAACAGTGAGACTGGAATGTGCTGGGGCTCCATCATCACTTGCACGTGCTCATCTTCCAGTAGGTGTTTCAGAGTATTCTGAACTACGTCAATGTTGAACTGGTGTTGGTGTCTAATCTGCACTGTAGCCTGATGATTGCCATTGGCCCATACACATGATTTTTGGAAATTTCTTATTAAATCTCTGCCTGTTGCCTCGTCCGTAAGCAAAACTGTAGAGACAAACTACGGATTCGCAGTTCGTGCATCATATCATCGGCTGAAGTTCTCCCAATGTGGATAATCGGCAGAGTTACGGGCCTGCCAACGTTGAAGATGATACGGACACATGAAGTGCTCGTGAAGAGTCCTCGACGGTATACCACACACCAGAGCCCCTCGATTTGCTCTCATACCGACTGTTCTTCGCCAGCCCTTAGAATGCACTCTTCCTGGTGAGACATACGAACAACGTGGGATCTTCCTCGATTCATAGTCTGAGGTGCTAGGGATCCTGTCTCGGCACACACAGCACCGCAAGTTGGATGACTCGGCTGGCTTTGGTTTGGTAACGTCGTCTGAGACAGCTGTGCAGCCACGTGTAGATTACCATCCACTCGGCCGTACAAAATCATCTGCTTGCTCATTAAATGAATACCCCGCCATTTTTGAACGGAGCACTTTCAGACCCACTGTCTGTAGTACATGTACACGTTGAAGAGATAGGATTGGCGAATGTAAACAAGTTACCATGGCAACAAAAAGCCATCTAGAGTACAATGAGTCAAACAGGTGAATTGTTAAATGAAGCAACTGCGATGTACCTGGAAAGCCATTGGACGTTAACTTTCGTTAATAACTCGATAATGATGGATTTTCGGACGTATGTTTGATCAACCTTTTTCTTTGTTCTAGTTTTGGAACTTGTCCCCAACGTTTGTAAAAACATTTCTGAAACACTTTGTGTGTGTGTGTGTGTGTGTGTGTGTGTGTGTGTGTGTGTGTCACACGACGATTTCGAGGCTTGCATTCTAACATTGTCGCCATCTCTAACTAGCGTTTCTAATTGCGAGCCCTCGAAATAACGATACAACAGCTGGTAAATCCATGACATTTCCTTTGTGTCGTACTGCCTCACACCACATAGAGCTTACAAGGAAAGACTCGAAGGCTGGAGGCAAAAAGTACTGATGTGAGAAGCATTAATATCCGCCAAGGTCGTGGTCTTTAAGGCGATAATACGGCAGAAAAGAACAACCTCGTAACTGTCAAACAGTTAAAAAGATATAGATGATGGTGTTCAGTAAATCGCTTTTTACTGGCTACATGCCGATGCAATTTTTCAGGATGATTCTGTACGACGCTCACATTTAGGCAAAACGTATATACAATTCCTGCTGTCCCATACGTAACTCTGTGTTTAAGTCCACAACTCTAACAAGAGGTATTTCTCCTCCTTTCAAACTGCAGAGGCGTTATCTTTCAAATCACGTCAGTGAATATGGATTGCGGAAAATCTTCCAAGATTTCGTGTACATTAAGCGAAAGGACCACGAAGTTTCCAGAGATGTCTGGAAATGCTTTTATTGCACTATAATAATCAGGGGCTATGCGTAATAAATTTAGAATGTTTAAGTGCTATTTGTCCCTCTTTACACGGTGCGTGCTTTACAACGAAACAAAATTATCTCTCTGTATTCCTGTAGAAGGTGACAATGATGTAAGACTATTTATTAGCCGACAACAGAGATGTATTCAATTTACATTCGATCTGGAACCATACACGCAGGTTAAGACCGTTCCAGTAACTGTTCGCTGGTCTTGACAGCGCATTGAATTCTACCTCTTCAAATGGAAACCCGTTTAGTCGCCAATTTGTGAATGTTGCATTGGGTGGTGCCATTCTTCATCAACCTGGTTTTATGATCAGTCTTGCAGATGACAATTTAATATTGCTTTTACAAATTTGTGGTAAGGACTATGGGACCAAACTGCTGAGGTTATCGGTCCTTAGGCTTACTCACTAATTAATCTAACTTAACGAAACTAAACTAAGGCTAAGGACAACACACGTACTCATGCCCGAGGGGGGACTCAAACCTCTGACGGGGGGAGAGGAGGAGGGGGGAGGAGCCGCGCGAATCGCGACAAGACGCCTGAGACCGCGCGGCTAGCCTGCGTGGCATTTCTTTTACAACTACCTTTTATTGTTACTATCAGACGTATTTGCAACGTAGCAGCCACTAACATCACTGATAATACTAGATGTTTATTACGAACTTTATGCGGATACAGCAATATTCGCGGAGGTTGATGAATGGAATGGGGTGAATTGGAATTTTCGATATAGTGTCTATATAGGTTTTTTCAACACCCACAAGAAAAATCAGACTCACTCTAATATATGAATAGTAGTTTTAAATTGTTCTATTTACCTTAAGTAAGTTATTCTGAAACTTTGTTTTCTCTAGAAGAATGTGTTAACGCGGAGATTAGTCCTCGCAAAAAAATTCGAAGATACGTTTTCCGTGTCACAACACATCACGTAAACGCGCGAACAAGTTTCGTCTAAAATACCCTAGCAACCTGCACGCAGAGGACAGGCGAAACGGAAATGCACAGAAGAAACAGTGCAGTGCTCTTCAAGACGATTGTGCTGTGCAAAGTAGTACCTTACAGCAAAAACTGCAGCAAAATGCACGACAGAAATTTAGACTTTCTTGTTTAGCGATTGCCAGTGGACAAACAAATTCGGCAGCTAGGAAGACGAATACGCAACTTCCTAAGCTTTATTGAAAGAATTGTGAGATAGGGCAACCTAGCTGCAGAGCAGTATCTTAGGTAATAAAAATTAGAACAGAGAGCAGAGCTTCTTTGAAACAATGTCCCATACTTTTCCCAGAGGACTTTTAATTGCGATAAGAATGGGAATGTTAGAGACACGATGAAGCAGTTGAAGTAAGGGAAACCGGTAAGAAATACTTAGCGCACCATATAGATTTTGCCGAAGTTGGAACCTATTTCGTAACACTAACATCATTATTTCAGAAACTGTTCAAGATGTCTAAACGTAGTCTTCGGCAAGCTACAGTACGCTGGGGAGGATGAGGGAGGGTGCTATTTCTCTTCGGAATTAATAACAGAACCGGAGTAAGATACGCTCACAAGAGCAGTGGAGGCGAAACTCCACTGTACCATCTGATATGGCGGAAGAAGAAGAAGAAGAGATGGCGGCAACACTCAAGAGCCAAGTGACCGAGGGCATTTCGATTGTAGTGTTTTTTTTTCTTCATTGTTCAAGGACATTGGAAAGTTACTCGTATGAAATTCGTAACGAAATGCTGTATAGTTGGCCGGAGACCATGCGTGTACATCACAGAACGGCTTCGGTTCATGTACGAGTATCCTTGAGAACGTGAAGAACAGGAGTAGATCTGCAGGGAATTAACCCGCATGAGGAAGTAAACGTATAAAACACCGACCTGTTCTGCAGTTCTACTCGCCGGTCTATGACGCTTACTAGGTCGAACTAACAGAGGAAACGCAGAAGATGCAACGAAGAGCAGCGCATTTCGCCTCAGGGCTGTTTAAGTAACTGCGAGGGTATTACGGAGACGCTGAACGGACTCCAGTGGCAGGTGCTATAAAAGAAGCGTTCTGTATCACGCAGAGGTTTACTACTGACAATCTGAGGGCGTGCGTTCCCAGAGGAGTCGGGCAAGATATTACTCACTCCCACAAACGTCTCGCGGAATGACCACAACGAGAAAAATCGTACGGAGGGCTGCCGACAATCTTTGTTCGCAAGCATTAATACCAAACAGCCCAGAGACTCGGGTTAACACAGCGGTGCTAGCAGTTCCCTCCGAGTCACACGGCAGGTATAGAAGTTCGTGTAAAGGAGAGCCTCGCTTTCGTGAAGAAGGTAGGAACACCGGGACAGCTTAGTCGGTACGAGCACTGATCGAAACCGGAGCTCACTGTCCGCGTCCCGGTTTGGCACACAGTTTAAACTTCCAGGAAGTTTCGAAACGGCCCACTCTCTCCTCGAGACAAAGTTTTGTTCCTGGACGTAAGGGGTTCAGCGTCCTGTCACTGTGGGAGACTTAGCACAATCTCTGAGTGTGGAAGGAAATTTGCAGCGTCCTTCTCAAGGGGATCATCTCCACCATTGCACCATTGTCTTAAGGGGGCAACCCTTTCTGAAAGGTTAAGAAATAGATGTTTTTGCTTAAAATGTTCTCTGTAACGTCTATTTTACTGTACTATTCATGCCAAGTTCATCAGAGACACTTATCGAGTTACATGGCGATCTGCGAAAGTGTGTCTCCGAAAACGATACAGTAGTCGACAGGTAATTTCATTATGATGGTGCTATAACAGAAGAGCGGACCAGCCTGTCACAACTTCCGCGCATGAGCGAACGAAAAGGGTAACCGAGCTAGCGGATGATGTACGCTGCCAAAGGACTCCATAGGACCTCCTCTTGTACCTGGAACGACTGCTGTATGGTGCACGGATCGCTGACTAGACGCGTGTTTAACTCCACTAGAAAAAGAAAAATGCAATCCAAAACCGTAAACATGTTTTTCTAGATGCGGTATTTTTCAAGCTGGCGGGAAACATAAATTGAGAACGGTACATATAATTTTATTTGGAATTTGATGCCGGCATTCTAAACTGAATTGAAGACGTGTGGAGAAACAGACCAACCCTCAAATGCAAAAGCTTAGAGGTAAGTGTTGCCACTTGTTGCTGGGTACGCCCTTAAGTGATATCTATGGGTGAGACCAATGTCAATTTTGATAGTTCCCCTACCCCGTAACAGATGGCAACACTTCTTTCTAAGGTTTTACGTATGAGGGTTAGTCCGTTTTTCCCAGCATGTCTGCAATTCTCTATCAGCGTTCGCAGCCGTTTTGCGATATCTTTAAAAAAATCTATTTTCGGTGCACTCTTCTGTCGCGATTTTGTGTGCGAAGAAAACATTTGTTGCAGATAGTCATTCCGTTAGAGCATAATATTTTTCAGTTATCCTACGTACACTAACAGAAAACGCAGTGAAACAAACTCAAAATTGGTTCAAATGGCTCGGAGCACTATGGAACTCAACTGCTGTGGTCATCAGCCCCCTAGAACTTAGAACTACTTAAACCCAACTAACCTAAGGACATCACACACATCCATGCCCGAGGCAGGATTCGAACCTGCGACCGTAGCAGTCGCACGGTTCCGGACTGCGCGCCTAGAACCGCGAGACCACCGCGGCCGGCCGAACACAAAATTGTGTGTCTCAGGTGCAATAGGAGAGCTTCGGAAATTCCCGCAATGACCTGTGTTCCGCATGCAAGAGATTCTCGCAGTTAGTGCGGCGGTTACAAGGAGCACCCGACATTGACGCAGAATGAAGACGAAAGTGTGAGGAATAAAATTGTATCACCAGAGAAATAGCATTACTTTTTATTTTACCTGAGAAAAAAGTCATGAGAATCAGCTACTTCATGTGTTGGAAGAGGGCTACCCCCCTTAAAATGATTTAGGGAAAGCTCTGTAAACGTAACTTCGGACAGCATGACAAGGATTTGATTGTTACTACTCTGCAATCCGAGTCCGGTGACCACTCGCTCGTATTTACGACCTTGTACTTGACACATCGGACTGTGACTAAGTACTAATCGTAACTATACTTGCCTTCCTGGCAACAAAATATCGTAAAACCCGATGCTGAGAAGTTGACGAAATAGATGCAGGCCGCAGCAGAATCCATTCGCTCGCGCTGGGTGCTATGACGTCAGTGGGCTTCCGACACGTTGTGGCTTCAATACGTCAAGCTGGACTGTGGCGAAACGCGAACACGAGAGAGAGAGAGAGAGAGAGAGAGAGAGAGAGAGAGAGAGAGAGAATGGGGGGGAAGGTAGGTTTTCGGGAGTCAACAACGACTGACAGCGAGCTTCCTGCTTATTTCGCGAATCCTCCGCGAGGCAGCGTCCTTGTTGATTATTCTGGGAAGCGTAAATAAAGGAAGGGGGGGCGCAGTCGCCCACGGAACTGCTGCCAGCGGCCTGCCCTAACCGCTGCGTATACCGACCTACAAATATAGTGCACACAGCCGGCGACCGGAGAGTGCGGTCGCTACACTCACGACGCTGTTCCCATACCTGCCAGGGTTTTCCAACCAGAGGAGCCCTACACTGCCTGTTCAGCCTTCATTATTTGTCCTCCGCAAAAGGAACTATGTACGGCACTTTCTTTCGCGCGACAACAGGTGTGATAACGGCCTAGCACTGGAAATATTGTATGTAGATAAAAATACAATTAATTTATTCATGACGACACATGCGTCCGCAATGGGTGGAGAGGGGGGAGGGGGGGGGGGGAGCGGCAAGAAGGGACACGTGCCCCCCGTCCATTTTCCTGGAATCTGAAGTACACCGTTTCGTAGCAGAATTCTCGCACACTTCGAAAAGCGAGTTCCCGTGATTCCGCTAAACCAGCGTTACATGGCTGTTCGCAGCGAGACAATACAATATAGTCCGAGAACACTTTCAATTATTTATTGCGCAAGAAGTAAACATTGTCGCTTCCCGCATTCTCTCCCGGAGCTCTGTTACATCACGTGGTAGAGGCGGTACATAAATCGTATCTTTAATGTGTCCCCACAGATAAAAGTCACACGGAGTGAGATCTGGTGATCGGGGAGGCTATTTCATGAACTCCCATGACACATGAAGCTCGCTCCGCACCTTAACTCTCCATGTTTGCGACTAGCGCTGACTATCGGCAAATTACCAAACTACGCTGTGGCGGTATACATGAAAAAAAAAAAAAAAATAAGGGTCTCTCTTCAAAATGACAAATGTATGATATCTGTACAATGTTTGGTTCTTGTGCAATAAATAATTGAAAGTGTTCCCGGAGTTGATGTACACCCTGTACTATTACCTCAGAAACTGCTTTGTTAAATGACAGTCTTTGAGTTTTACCGCCACCCCTTCCATGTAATTTTGGAGTAAGTTCTGCGAAAGCTCATAGATGACGACTGTGTGCGCGAGAATTGCCATAAATACCGCGACTGCACCTGGGCTCTTCAGTAGTTGTGTATTCACCTGATGATGACCGAACGTCTCTGGGCCGAAATATCGTGGCAGAATGTCGACGGGATCCGGCCGCATACCCGGAAATTATTAGAAGTGCATTATTGTTGTTAATTACTACAGTGTTACCGACTGAGTCTGTGTAGCAGTTCAGCATTAATAAATAGTTGTTCCTAAATGTCGAAATTTCTAAAAATGTAAGTCTTGTCATGCCGATATATCAAAAGGCTTTGTAATGGAACATGTCAGGCCGCACAGCATTGTTGAGAGACACGAGTTTTACGGTTTATGTATTTAATGTGAAACATCACTGATTGGTTCGTGTAGGCTTTTAACTTAGACTTCAACATAGAGTACAAATTTCCTACATAAAGACACAAATATTCCTTTATTTTTTTCACACTTTATACAAAGAAGTTTGCTCTGACTTATTCAGCGAACTTTTTCCTTAATATGTGGTTTTATTTTATTTAGTACTGTATGTTAACGCAAAGAAGAGGTCTTCGTTTGTTCTATCATATGCAAAAGGAACAGCCTTAATTTTAGAAGGCACTAGAGTTTTACTTCAGCTAGGAGACCAAACGGAGACTTCCGAAACGAGAAGAAAAAGGAGTATATCATTATTTTCTTTTCATTTCGTTATAACCCATTCCTGCCAAATTTCATGTTCTATTAGAAAAAAAGATATTCGTATTGGCTTGTAAATTCTTCTAACAAGATATTAAACGTGATTTCAAATATTTTTTTTAATTCGTGCAATATTTTTTCTACTGAATACATATGAACTCAATGCTCATTATCCTATTGGCGCTGCCGTCTAGTAACCTAGTTTACACACCACAACGCAACGGTGCCATGTGGAAACCTGTAATGGGTCCAAATGGGACCACTAGCCTAGAAAGGAATAATGAGAAGAAATTTATGCGAATTGTCAATAACGATGACAAATTACGAAAAAAACAGGAAAAAAATGGCTAGCGCCGCTGTCTTCCATGCAGATGACCCGGGCTCGATTCCCAGTAACTTCTCTGGGATGTCTGATACGCGGTCCTCTCAGCCCTTGTGAGGCCAAATGAGGAGCTGCTTAAATAAAGCATCAACAGCATGATCGAGACTCATCGGTAGGCAATACCGGCTGGAGAGATTGGCCTCATGGTGATCACACGTCCGACCATCAGACGAACGGTTTAATTCTTGAGTGGGGTTTGTGTACTTCCTCTCTCAAGAGCTGTTCAAAAACGTGTCACAGTGTGCCATTCGAGAAGATCTGACGTTGTTAAAGCTTAGAACTGTATTTACTTTCATTCTGCTGAAGTACCACACGTTTCTCGTACCCAGAGTACCTTAACCATCCCACCTGCTGATATCGACAGTAAACGAAGGTAAAATATTCCAAGTTGACACACGCCGCGGTATGTTCCTCTACAAACTAACACTTGATAATCGACGTTTCGACTTCTTTACTGGGATCTTCTGTTGTCCTCTGTTAGCTGAACAGCAAGACCTATGACGCGCTCGTTTGTAGTAGTTGTTCTGAAGAAGTGAAATTATTGGGTATAACTTCCAACTACTGTTTGTGGGCGATCGTCATTGGATAGGTAGTACATAGGGGTCTAAATGCCAACCGTGAAGCAGAAATTTGAGGAAAAACATGATGCAACCTGTAGACTAAGTTTTACCGTCAATGACAACGGCTGCGAAAGGTTACACTGGTCCGTAATCTTTCTTTTATGTACACAAATTGTTAAATTACAACAAAAGTTCATTTCGAAAACTAGTCTCTGGTGATATTCGACGGCAGTGAGGGATACTGGGGTATGTGCCGCGTGTATTAGAACAGTAGCATAGCGGTATTAACTGTTTCACAGTGTGGTAACTGGGCCAATGTTGACAGTTCAGGCTATAGTGTCAGCGATAGCTGACCTCTCTCTACGTTGCTGCGACTTCCGGTGCGAGTATTGTACTACGGCGTTTTTGCTGGCAAGGGATAAGCCTATTCGCCTTAATCCATTAAGGTCCAAAGAGGCGCTAACGCAACATTTCATATATAATTTCTTATGTGAATTGAGTTACAGAAGTTTCGAACTTTTTTATTAACACATTAAGAGGACATTGAAATAACTAGCTTAGGCCTTTTAAATAGATCACTGAACGTAATACTGCCTTCTTTAAATTTTCAAACTTTCAGAGCTCTCTTTCTCAAATGGTTCAAATGGCTCTGAGCACTATGAGACTCAACTTCTGAGGTCATCAGTCCCCTAGAGCTAAGAACTACCTAAACCTAACTAACCTAAGGACATGACACGCATCCATGCCCGAGGCTGGATTCGTAGCGGTCGGGCGCTTCCAGGCTGTAGCGCCTAGAACCGCTCGGCCACTCTGGCCGGCATCTCTTTTTCTATTTCGTAATATTTTCGCTAGTTTTCTCCCCTCCGCTATTCTTGGGAGTACTTTTTCTGTCGTAGCCCTGTCAGTCAATTTCACGGTCAGCAATTTCCTCCGCAAAGACCTTTTTAAAAACAAGTATCTTTCTTTTCCTTGACTGTCGCCGTTGATTCGCTGCCTTATAATACTATTTCTCCGATGAAGCACTTGGCGAATATCAAATTAAGTGGAATTCTTTTTGCTGCCAACAAGGCTTTCACTTTTTCGAACGCTTTTTTCACCCATATGTGTTATACCTTTCACTTCCTCTACACAGTTTCCATAGCATGCTACCGAACTTCGTGTGTTTCTAAGAGATTTTAATTATTCCAATGGATTTTCTCTCAGTGCTATCTTGACAAAACTTTCATTTTTGCTGATTCTTATCATATGGTCTTTCCTACGCCCATCGACATTCCATACTTCTTTTCCCTCATTTACAATTATCTGTATTGTAAACTGTAGTTCTTACTCTGATTCAGCCAATACTCAATACTGCTTGATTATCTGCTTGCTTAACTGTCTCCGTCTAATATTATACCTCTTGTTTTTTCTGATGATTTGTCGGATAATCAAATACTGAAAAGCATTGGTGACAAACAATAGTCTTGACTCACACCTCTTCCAACAATCACCGTGTGTTTTTTCCAGTTCCACTACGGAAGAAAAGGAAAAAAAAAAACCGGAAAAACCAGAAGTTACGTCAATCATTCAACAACTTCTAATGAACGATTTTTCTTGCTGTGAATGATGCATTTCATTCTTCCGGAGAGCATAGTGTTACTTGTATCATTTACCGCTCAAGATCTGTCTATACTAGACGCAAATTTTTTACGAGCTCACCATTTTACAGTTGGCAACACTTTGAATATATCCGTTTGCTCCCCGTCCCTGTTCCATCAAACGTAGGCCCGACGCACCTTCATACCCTAACTTAAGACGAAACCATAGATTTCTGTCATTTTCTCTTGCAGCTATAAATTTATAATGAAAAGTAATGTCACTTTTTCTCCTTCCAAGTTACGGAAAAAGAACTGGAGCTGATACTGTATTACATCTGATCATTCAACACAATTCCACAAGCATAGCTAGGAGTATGCAGTGCGGATGGATTTCTTCGTGAGCCTCGCAAATGATGGCGAATAGCTTCTGTACGATGTGTTCGTATTATTCAGCCTCATTCGTCGTTGCTGATTACTGTCCCAGCATGTGTTCTGTAAACGACATTTGGGCAAGTTATACCTCTACGTACCTTCTTGTGTTCAGATCGAGTCATGCTGGAAAGACCAGTTCAATCGTGGCCAAGAGCAAAACCACTGGGTCAACGCTTGTAGGTATTGACTGCACTACATCAATCAGCAACAGCAGACGTAGCGTCTATTTTTTATTATATGCGTAGTACTGAGCACGGATTACGTTGCACCAATCGCTGTGGGTACATCTAGATTAAAGTTTAAATCAAGAAGGTCTAAATAGTGCTACAGTCACAAACCATTATTTCGTCATTTATTTGGTGGTAATGTGTTGTATGTGTATAGGAAAGTAGTTCTATGACTGCTTACCAACAGAAATGTGTTGTGGATTATCCGAGCGGCGTACAACTTCTCCGTCTGGCTGCGCGTCAGAGGTGAACAGTGGGTCTACATCTGCCGAGATTGTTTTTCTGTTTGGCAGGATGCTATACATCACAACACATCCCTGAAGTGCTACAATAAGCCCCAAAACTTCCTAAGAACCTAAAATGTAGAAATACTGTAGATGGCATGTGGTATGTTAACATTAGGTAGCCTGGAAGCGTACTGAGAAACTTGACGTCATGAAAAATTAAAACTTTTTCCTTTCAAAAGGGTTAAAGCGGTATATAAGAGAACAGTAATATGACGTGGGCGAGTAAAGTATTGAGGCTTGTTTTTGATATACAAAAATTTTAATTTTTTAAGTTCAACCAACATTCCCCCTCTAAAGTAGTTCCATCGGTAGCTACACACCGGCAGGCGGACTCGTCGCCTGTATCAGCGTTTTAACTTTATTTTTATTTTAAAATGTGGCGGGTACATAGCATTCGAAAACATACAGAAGCAAAATGGGTGTAGTTGAAAACCATTATGCATGCTGAGTAGGAGTACGAAGGTACTTAACCAGCATTAGTTGCCAAATGGATGATGGTGGACGATACGAAATGGAAGTTGGGGATCTTCCAAAGACATTCTACCTAGAACTTCATCCCACAGTCCTCAATCTTAGAGGGTTTTTCCTCTTTTCTTGAGAGAGAGAGAGAGAGAGAGAGAGAGAGAGAGAGAGAGAGAGAGAGAGAGCAACGATAATTTAGTAGGTGTATGATAAAGCACTTTTGACTTAATCAGAGGAAGAAATACAATTAATGATGGAGAGAATCGAAGAAGTGGGGAACGGGGAACGGAGTAGGGATGGATGATGGATGGGCTATAAAAATGGTTCAAATGGCTTTGGGACTTAACATCTGTGGTCATCAGTCCCCTAGAACTTAGAACTACCTAAACCTAACTAACCTAAGGACATCACACACATCCATGCCCGAGGCAGGATTCGAAACTGCGACCGTAGCAGTCGCGCGGCTCCGGACTGAGCGCCTACAACCGCTAGACCACCGCGGCCGGCGGATGGGCTATAGTTGCGAGAATCAGCGAACGCAAAGATTCTGTCGAGATACCACTGGGAGGAAATATGTTGGAACAAGTAAATCAGTCTAGGTATTTTAGATGTTTATTGACACAAAGTAGAATCTGTACAGATTGAATAGGAAGAAACCGAAGAAAAAAGACCTTTTCAAAAGGTGAAAAGTTTGTTAACAGCAGAAAGAAATTAAAACAGAATTAAGAAAGAAAAAGTTTCACCAAATGTTTTATGGGGGTGTGTAGAATTGTAAGGCAGCGAATAGGCAGTCAAATAGAAGCAGAAGAAATATTTGGTTGGTTTTGAAATATATAACGAGGATGAGAAGAATGCGGTGCTAATGGCAGTGGTGAATTTTTTGTGAGGTGGACTGCACTGGAATACAGGGCCTGTGAGTACCTATGTAATTCGAACTGGGTAAAAAGGGAATGTTTGCAATCTTCTCTTGCGTCGATTCATCTCAACAATGTCTTCGTCAGCAGAGAAGGAAAATGGCAAGTTAGTTCTCTCCGACTTAGTTCTTAGAACTTGCACTAGACGCCGTCACGACAGCAAAACGTAAGCGCGCTGAAACCTTTCAGTGAGTGGCGTCGGCCAAACAGTTGTGTCCGGCGGTGGTCCAGAGATAGACCGGCGGCGGCCAAACCACACAACCCGCCGCCCACGCCGCCGTCCACCGGTAACGAACCCGGCCGCCTCCTTTTGACGGTGACGCGCGCAACGAAACGAAGCGCAGCGCAGCGCACCGCCGCCATTATATTCCGCTCGCGGGCTCCTGCAAGTTCTGCCCGCGCCGAGTACGCTTTACGACCGCGAGGAGTTCCCACCGGCTTACGCAACAATGAGAAATGTCGCCTCGGCACAAGGCCCACCCACAGGGGTGTCCACGCGCGCATTCAATGGCGAAGCCGTTTAGCCTCTCACCCTACGCATGAACACCTCTCACGCGGTTTGCAACACGAACTGTCTATATCACAAGTCCGTGGATCTCTTATTGTTTATCCGAATTTATTCACGTAAGTGATTCTCTCTCTCTCTCTCTCTCTCAGAGAGAGAGTAGGAAGTCACATAAAACTACTTTCGTTAGTCCAAATACCAATATTTTTTTCAGGAGAGTTGTACGCTGTCGAAATTCGATATTAACAGTATACATACGTATACACTGTATGTATGTTGCCGATATCTTAGTACCTGTCTTAACTGACATTTTTAATTTTTCCCTCGTGAACGGAATATACCCCACTGCATGGAAAAGAAGCATAATTCGACCCATCCCTAAGGTCGAAAACCCGCAACTGCCTAGTGATTACCGACCAATTAGCATACTGCCTGCTGTTTCCAAAGCACTGGAATATATTGTGCATGACCAAATCACTGAACACTTGCATGAATTCAGTCTATATGACGAATTTCAATCCGGTTTCCGTAAACATCACAGCACAAACACTGCTCTAATTAAAGTAACTGATGACCTGAAATATGCCATCGACAATCGAAAGGCAACAATATTGACGCTACTGGACTTCAGCAAAGCTTTTGACACTGTTAACTTTGACATATTACTCAGAAAAATGCAACAGCTTAATTTCTCTGATAGTGCAATGAGATGGTTTGAAAGCTACTTAAAAGACAGACAGCAATGTGTTGTCTGCGCAAATGAAAAATCTTCCTGGAAACATGTTTCTTCGGGAGTGCCACAAGGATCAGTCTTAGGACCACTTTTGTTTTCTTTATATGTCAACGAAATTTCGTCGGTTTTGTCCTCCTGTAAACATCATTTCTATGCCGACGACCTCCAGCTCTATCTCAGCGTCAGACCTGAAGACGTAAACACTGCAATCGCTCTGATGAATGATGATCTGTCTTCAGTAGTGACATGGGCGAAAAACCTGGGGCTTAAATTAAATGCAAAAAAGACGCAAGTAATCTTAATAGCCCATCAGAAATTAATAAGTTCAGATTTCCGCGAACGGCTACCTCCTATTCTGCTCGAAGGTACTCCAATACCATATCAGAAAACAGTGAAGAACTTGGGTGTAACTTTGGACGAGCATCTCAACTGGGCGGAGAATACAGTCGCAGTGTGCCGAAAAACGTCTGCTTGTCTCTATGCTCTCAAAAAGTTTCGGAACATATTCCCACAGGACTTGAAACGCCAGCTCGTGCAAGCACTCGTTCTACCGAACCTCCACTATTGTGATGTGATTCAACAAGGCATGAGTAGTGAAAACAAAAGACGGCTAGAGCTAACCATGAATGCCTGTGTGCGTTACACCTGCAACATTCGCCGATATGATCACGTCAGTGCTTCATACTCCGAGGGTGGCTGCGGCCGGACAAATTGCGTGACTACCACACTCTATGTCTACTTCACCGACTCCTCGTCGCGCAAGCACCCCAGTACCTTGCTTCAGAGAATACAAACCTGTCATGCTATCACAATCGAAACACGAGGTCACTTATTTGGTACCCTAACTGTGCCCACTCACAAAACAAAAACTTTTGCAAACTCCTTCTCACTTGCCTCTGTCCGCCTCTGGAACAAACTGCCCCTTACTTTGCGCAAAACTCAATCCCCTGCTGCTTCTAAGAAGAAGTTTAAGCATTTCCTACGATCATACTCATAACGTTCTCCACAAAATTAATGTACAAGGCCAATCCTGTGATCTGTCACCAATAGCAAAACTAGCGTCTTTTATCTTGCTCCTGAGATGCCTTGCTCTTCATCTATCTCTATTAGCCACGCAGTCTTCTTTTGCTTTATATTTCCTTAATTATGTTTCCTCATGTCTCTATTCTCCTTCCTTCACTATCAGTCGGCCTCATACTGCCTGCTTTTAGCTCTTCTTAAACTATGTCTATCCAATAATGTCTAATTATAACAGTACTTATGATCTACGATTGTAAACCCTGTATGTATGTATTTTCCAGGTGTGACTTTGTAATCGTTTATTTCACTTTTTGTACTAGATGTAGTTTATCATGCCTACTAAAACATATGAATGTAAAGTAAGTAGAATGCCTGGTTAGATGTAAGAGAGGGCCTGATGGCCCTAATCTGCCAGATTATATATATATATATATATATATATATATATATATATATATATATATATATCCTTGGCAGTCTTTGTTAACATATTTACGAAGGGTCCTAAATTAAAAGTATGGGAGGTAACATTGAGATACCAATGGGAATTGCACTGTTAAATACAGAGGAGAGAGCGAGTAGGTGGGACCAGTATATTGAAGGCCTCTATGAGGGAGAAGACTTTGCTAATGGCGTGACAGAAGGCGAGAGCGGTGTCGACAGGGGGGGGGGGGGGGGGGTGAGATACGAGATTCAGTATTAGAAATTGAAAGAGCTTTGGATGAGGTTTATATAAGGCAGAAGGGACACGTAATAGAATCAGAATTTCTCAACTCATTGCGGAAGGTGGCAACAAAACGACTATTCATGTCGGTGTGTAGAATGTATGAGACTGGCGATGCACCATCCAAGTTTAGGAGGACAAAAAGTATTCTAGATGTAGCAAGAGCTGGCAAGTGCGAGAATTATAGGACCATCAGTTCACTCACTCATGCATCCAAATTGCTGATAAGAATAATACACAGAACAATGGAAAACAAAATTGAGGATGTGGTAGTTTGGCTTTAGGAAAGGTAAATGCGAAAGACAGGCAGTTCTAACGTCGCAGATGTTAATGGAAGCAAGAGTGAGGAAACATCGAGAGACGTTCATAGGACCTGTTGATTTCGAAAGAGAGTTCAATAATGTAAAATGGTGCCACATGTTTGGTTTTCTGAGAAAACTAGGGGCACGCTATCGGGAAACGGGTAATACATAATACGAGATGTGGCCAAAAATAACGGTGGCTTCGCGGGGCCGGCCGTGGGGGGCTGAGCGGTTGTAGACGCTGGTCTGGAAGCGCGTGACCGCTACGGTCGCGGGTTCGAATCTTGCCTCGGGCATGGATGTGTCTGATGTACTTTGGTTAGTTAAGTTTAAGTAGTTCTAATTTCTAGGGGACTGATGGCATCAGAAGTTAAGTCCCATACTGCTCAGAGCCATTTGAACTATTTTTGAACTTCGCGGGCTTTATAATCCGATTTTCAATTTTTTTTAAATCTTGATGGTACAGATGTTTTTGATGTTTGTATGCATCTTCAGCTGTTTTGAATGTTTGGTTTGTTGTTGACAGTCGGAAAAGATATACGTGTTTTCGATGCTCGGCGAATTTTTTTTTACTTTTGAAAGAAGACTGATCAAAGAATTTGCATTAATTTTGCTTGAAGAATGGAATGAAGTGCACCACCGCGTTCTAAATATTGACTGAGGCTTTTGACGAACCTACTATGAGTAAGACATGACTTTACGAGTGGTGAAACGTTTCAAAGAGGGTGGAGGAAGCGTTACGACGATCGCCCTGGACGCTCTGGAAGATCAGTTAGTGACTACAGTGTGCTGAAGTAAGGAAGATGGTTCTGGGAAGTCGCCGAATCGCAGTCAGAGGGGATGCGCGGATGATGTCGCAGTACCCTGTCGCTCATGCCAAGCCATTTTTCGGCTGTTTTAGACATGAAACGTGTAACTGTAAAGTCTGTTACGAAATGTTTGAATTTCGACCATAAATGACGTCGCGTAGACATCGCTCAGGCATTGCTGAATGAAGTCGACAACGGTCCAGAACTATTAAAGAATGTTATAGCTGACGAAACATGGGTATACAGGTATGACGTAGAAATCAATGGGCAATCGTCCCAAAGGAAACTGCCTGAAGAGCCAAGACTGGAAAAAAATCGACGAGTTCGATCACATATGAAAGTTCTTCTCGCTGTTTTCTTCGATTCCTGCTCACATCTCAACGCTTGTTCTTGATTTTTTTTGGCAAAAAACAAAACGGTTATGTCGCCTCAGCCACCGTATTCGCCGCACATCACCCCCGCGACTTCTTTGTGTACACCAAAGTCTCTGGAATTACGGATAATTAACCGTGCAACTAGGGAGTTCTATCCCTCCAATCAATAGGCAACGTGTAGTGTGAAATGCGGTTGGTTTTACAATGGCAAACAATTATATGGAAAATGGCTACTGAACTCTTGCTATATGGACTAAAACTTGGATTTTCAAATTTACAGACTATAGAAACACTTTTCATGAAGTTCTTCATTTGTGTGGCCATAGAGTCCGTAGTTGTTTTATAATTCATGAGGGGATATTTGATCCGTCTTAGCAACTACAAAAAAGGCATGATTTTTTCACCAGACGTGTTTCGCTTTATTGAGGTAAATTATCATCAGTTGTCTGTAATTAAGTGTAAACTTACCGTACCTTACTTTACCTGAATAAGTCGAAACGCGTCCGGTGAAAAAAAAATAATCAATTTTTTTTTGTAGCTGCAATGACGGATCAAGAATACGCCCATGAATTTTCGTGAAGTGTTTGCGTCTAAATTCTTATTTTCGTCCGAGCGTGAACGCTACACCAGCGTAAGTTAAAGAGATACTTTTCATGTCATGGGACTGTCGGCAGCGCTTTACTCTGACAACTTGTATACTTATCACGTCTTACCTTCCAAATCTTCTCACAGTTGAGACCAACTAGCATCGCTACACTGCCACGACATCCTGCGACACCAGATGTTTTATTTAAAAGCTATGTTGTAATTCAGATTTACAGATTACAAAAGTGAGTTATGGTTGGATGGTTGATTTGGTGAGAGGAGACCAAACTGCGAGATCAACAGTCCCATTGGACTAGGGAAGGGAGGGGAAGGAAGTCGGTCGTTCCTTTCCGAAGGAATCATCTCGGAATTTGCTTGAAGCTATTTAGGGAAATCACTGAAAACCTAAATCAGGATGCCCAGGCGCGGGTTTGAACCGTCGTCCTCCGGAATGCGAGGCCAGTGTGCTAACCACTGCGACATCTCTCTCGGTCAGAGTGAGTTGTGCCGGCACAGTCTGCGCAGGTGATTTAACACTCTAGTTGAAACTAAAAATGGCTTTAATCATTATCTACGCAAATGAGTCGCTACGCCGAGAGTCCTCACATTAGTTCGTTTGTATCGTGAGGGTTTCTTCCCTATTTCCTGATCTCCAGGCGGAAATGCGCCCACCAGAACTATTAACGACAATTACCGGGAATATCTGACACGCTGTTACATAGTTAACAAAATATAAAAAAGTTTTCTTCTGTTCCTATGCACCTACGCATCCACCGCATCAAGGCAACTAAGACGGCCCATCAGTAGCTAATTTAATAGACAAATTTCTCACATAGCTGAAGGTCCATCCATATCTAAATTGCAGCAGACAATCGTGCGTTTTTAATTGATTGTGTTCACAATAGATTCCAATTGTTTCCAAGTGCTTTAATGGCTGAGGCCTGGTAAGAAATTACTCTGTGTGAAAGTAATTACATTGAAGACCTTTCTCCTCCAAGAACATCTACACTCATACAATAAAATATTTAAAGGGGTTTGTTTTCCCTACATTTTACCTCTTTTCTTCAGCGGTCTCTATAACAGCCATCAGTAGTATCGAATAGTTACGCAACAAGCGCAAAACAATTACGAATGTGTGGGTAAGCAAGCCTGTGGCTCATTCGTCGACGAACTGTCGGGCAAAGTTTAAATGGTAAATCCAATAATACGTCGCCAAGGACGCTTCTAAGAATCCCCTGTTCCAGGCTAATCGCAGCAGCGTTCCGAAGACGACAGAGGACAACGGAATGGAGAGTGGAAAATGTCGCTTTCTATCGTCATACACAAGCACCTCCTGAAGTGCGTATAAAACACCAGCTCAATAAGTGGCAGTGTTAATAGGATTATGTGCTTTTAAGGCAGGCCATCTTTTTCCATCGAGCTGTTTCTTTAAAATTCTACTTTATTAAGCAATAATGGGTAGTTTCGAGCTTTACTTATTCTCAGGTGCGTAAAGTATGCGGATTCATCGTCCTCTTAAGATGTATGAAATGAAAGCCGTGTGCCATGTTTAGCAGAAGTTACGAGATGGATGTATTCTTATTTGTTATTCACTTGAGACTGAAATTAATCGAAGCTGTAGTTCCAACCAGACCTAGTCAAGACTCTTTGCAAGAAGTATTCGGCTGAAGTTTAAACCTAGCTGTTTCGGAAAGTAGTTTCACAAATTTTGGTAGGCAGACGCAAAGGACAATATGTGTTTTTTGGAGACTGCTGAAGGAAACGAAGACACAGTTTAGTGTTATGTTTAGGTGTAGGTCATGTAGCTTTATTAACAGAGGAAGATCTTAAGTTTTTTAAGCTAATCGTATGATTTCTCAATGATGCAAGTGTCTACCAAACCCCGGACGGATGAACTTCCGAAGACTCAGTTTGAGGAGTATAGTTTTACTAAAGAACCCAACAACGGTTAAACGTGCTCATGGTTCAGGTTTCAATTGATTGTGTAGTGGTATGTGTGCAAGTGAGAACCTTCGATTCTTGACTGGGAGACATCCACAACCAACCAAATTGATTGTTAATGGGTGTCTTATTAATGTCCTTGTCTATATATGGAAGCATACGCAGTGTGGAAAAGTTTCTCTACTTTAAAAAATTGCTAATCGCAAAATTGCATCTTGACCTAGGAGACAGAATTTGTAACTGACGATGGCTCCGAGATTAAAGAATAAAAACAGGAGGCTAAATAAATCGAAAGTACCAATAGGGTCCGAGTGCGTTGTCATAGTCTTATGTCATCAAGGCAGCAGGGACGGCCAATGATAAAGTAAACAGAGAATTTAAAATGAGATGGCGCTGGACCACTGGAAGCAGATGCAATATAATGTCTGCTGCTTACTATTTTTATGCTTGCTGTGTCCACAAACAATGAGACACTTCACAGAATCCAGCATAATGACTACTACGAAATCATTCTCACACTGGTGTACAGATTCTCGCTATACATTTATAGAAAAGCCTTCCCTCCTCCGTGACATTCACCTACAATTAATCCCTGAAGTTTTCGTAGAATATTTCTGATCTTATGCACATTATCCGAAGTCGCTTTCTCATAGGATGTGATAAAAAGCCCGTAAGAGAAAACCTATGCAGGCTGCTTTACTTCAAATCGTGCCACGGACAGATTCAAGATCGGATGCAAATCACGCGGAACATCCAGCAATTGTACGGTCATCTCTACGCCAGCTTAGTTTAAAAGCGGCCAAAAATCGATGATCAAACAAAACACACAGTGGAGGAAATTTAGTTGTTCTGTTATGCCACTGTTTCGCCTAATAATTTCAAAACGTTTCGTAAGTGTGCAAATGATACAAGGAAAACAAGACCACACAAGCTTTACTCCAATAACAAACTGCATATCAACTGAACAAAGTTAGTCGTAATAACATGCCAAGCGTACGTAATAAACGTATTGTAATATAATTGCGTAGGCTTCCGCGGCCATAGTCGTTCGACATAAAAGTTTTCTAGGTATGGTACCGCATTATAATGTAAATAAATATACTACTACTGCTGCTGCCGCTGGAGAAAAAAAAAAAAAAAAAAAGTTTGCAGCAGCAACCGTGACCGTAACGTTTGTTTTTTTTCTCCATTAGCAGCAGTATATTTATTTATTTACATTATGACGCGGCACCATACCCAGAAAACTTTTATGTCGACAAACTTATCTGTTGGCAGGAGAAAGAATCACTTATAGCAGATCTGTCTTCCTAGCTGTCTCATAACAATGTAATAAATGAATGGATTACCAATTCAGCTAACACGAAGTACGTTGCCATCCGGAAGAAATGCGTGATGTGTGGTAAGGCGTCTGCTACATAAACAGTACAATGCAATTACCACTGCACCAAACAAACTAAGCTCAATGGAGGGTTTCGTGTAAGTTTTAGAATATTATTTTTCCACGAAGTTTATCAATCCTGCATCACCATATAAGAAAAATAAAGCAACTGTAAAAAAAATCACTGTCCTAGCTTATTTGTTCATTCGGCTGAGATAAGAAATAACATTGCGCAAATTGATCTACACAATTAGCATGAGCAGAAAAGTTCGTTTAGCCTTACATTTCGCTTTACTTTCGTTATCTGTATATAAATACTTGCTACAGGCAAACTGTCCTGTGACAACTGCCTACGAAGGTTTGTGACATTTCCCGACAACGAATACAATGTCATGTAATTTGTCAACGTGTAACATTGTTACCACGTTTATAGGCAAGCGCTGATTCGCTACATTTAACGCTACTTAATATTCTGCGCAGGGACAACATTTATAGTATCACTGCAACAGCCGACAGTCAGCTATGTGGCTGTGGCATTTTGCCGAGGTTCTCGAGTTCAGAGAGACGTTCTACAGTGCATTTTCGTCGTCGTCATGTGGCAACCATGGCGGGATGAAATTTATAGCTTCGTTGATCGCAATTTTCCTAAGGTTTGCTCAGCTCAGCGGAGAACACTCAACAAAAGGTTTAACCAACAGAAAACAGGGGAACAAATTTCTTTTGAAACTTCTTGTTTGTACTTCTGACTGCTGTTTTTTTACAGGTTAATTTTACGATCAAGTCCTTGTTGTTGTTGTGGTCTTCAGTCCTGAGACTGGTTTGATGCAGCTCTCCATGCTACTCTATCCTGTGCAAGCTCCATCTCCCAGTACCTACTGCAACCTACATCCTTCTGAATCTGATTAGTGTAATCATCTTTTGGTCTCCCTCTACGATTTTTACCCTCCACGCTGCCCTCCAGTGCTAAATTTGTGATCCCTTGATGTCTCAAAACATGTCCTACCAACCGATCCAATCTTCTAGTCAAGTTATGCCACAAGCTCCTCCCCAATCCTATTCAATACCTCATTAGTTACGTGATCTACCCACTCAATCTTCAACATTTTTCTGTAGCACCACATTTCGAAAGCTTCTATTCTCTTCTTGTCCAAACTATTTATTGTCCATGTTTCACTTCCATACACTCCATACAAACACTTTCAGAAATGACTTCCTAACAAATCTATACTGGATGTTAACAAATTTCTCTTCTTCAGAAACGCTTTCCTTGCCATTGCCAGTCTACATTTTATATCCTCCCTACTTCGACCATCTTCAGTTTTTTGCTCCTCAAATAACAAAACTCCTTTACTACTTTGAGTGTTTCATTTCCTAATGTAATTCCCTCAGTATTACCCGATTTAATTTGACTGCATTCCATTATCCTCGTTTTGCTTTTGTTGATGTTCATCTTATATCCTCCTTTCAAGACACTGTCCATTCCGTTCAACTGCTCTTCCAAGTGCTTTGCTGTCTCTGACAGAATTACAATGTCATCGGCGAACCTCAAGGTTTTTATTTCTTCTCCATGGATTTTAATACCTGCTCCGAATTTTTCTTTTGTTTCCTTCACTGCTTGCTCAAGATACCGATTGAATAGCATCGGGGATAGGCTACAACCCCGTCTCACTCCGTTCCCAACCACTGCCATCTGGTTTCTGTACAAATTATAAATAGCCTTTCGCTCCCTGTATTTTACCCCTGTCACCTTTAGAATTTGAAAAAGAGTATTCCAGTCAACATTGTCAAAAGCTTTCTCTAAGTCTACAAATGCTAGAAACGTAGGTTTGCCTTTCCTTAATCTAGCTTCTAAGGTAAGTCGTAGGGTCAGTATTGCCTCACGTGTTCCAATATTTCTACGGAATCCAAACTGATCTTCCCCGCGGTCGGCCTCTACTAGTTTTACCATTCGTCTGTAAAGAATTCGCGTTAGTATTTTACAGCTGTGACTTATTGAACTGATAGTTCGGTAATTTTCACATCTGTCAACACCTGCTTTCTTTGGGATTGGAATTATTACATTCTTCCTGAAGTCTGAGGGTATTTCGCCTGTCTCTTACGTCTTGCTCACTAGATGGTAGAGTTTTGTCAGGACTCGCTCTCCCGAGGCCTCAGTAGTTCTGATGGAATGTTGTCTACTCCCGGGGCCTTGTTTCGATCAGGTCTTTCAGTGCTCTGTCATACTCTTCACTCAGTATCGTATCTCCCATTTCATCTTCGTCTACATCCTCTTCCATTTACATAATATTTTTCTCAAGTACATCGCCCTTGTATAAACCTTCTATATACTCCTTCCACCTTTCTGCTTTCCCTTCTTTGTTTAGAACTGGGTTTCCATCTGAGCTCTTGATATTCATACAAGTGGCTCTCTTTTTCTCCAAAGGTTTATAATTTTCCTGTAGGCTATATCTATGTAACCCCTAGTGAGATAAACCTCAGCATCCTTACATTTGTACTCTAGCCATGCCTGCTTAGCCATTTTGCACTTCCTGTCGATCTCATTTTTGAAACGTTTGTATTCCTTTTTGCCTGCTTTATTTACTGCATTTTTTATATTTTCTCCTTTCACCAATTAAATATTTCTTCTGTTACCCAAGGACTTCTACTAGCCCTCGTCTTTTTACCTGATTGATCCTCCGTTGCCTTCACTACTTCATCCCTCAGAGCTACCCATTCTTCTTCTACTGTATTTCTGTACCCCATTCCTGTCAATTGTTCCCTTATGCTCTCTTTGAAACTCTGTACAACCTCTGGTTTAGTCAGTTTATCCAGGTCCCGTCTCCTTAAATTCCCACCTTTTTGCAATTACTTCAGTTTTAATCTACAGTTCATAACCAATAGATTGTCGTCAGAGTCCACATCTGCCCCTGGAAATGTTCTACAATTTGAAACCTGGTTCCTAAATCTCTGTCTTACCATTATATAATCTATCTGATACCTTCTAGTATCTCCAGGATTCTTCCATGTATACAACCTTCTTTTATGATTCTTGAACCAAGTGTTAGCTATGATTAAGTTGTGCTCTGTGGAAAATTCTAACAGACAGCTACCTCTTTCATTTCTTACCCCCAATCCATATTCACCTAGTATGTTTCCTTCTCTCGCTTTTCCTACTGGTGAATTCCAGTCACCCATTACTATTAAATTTTCGTCTCCCTTCACTACCTGAATAATTTCTTTTATTTGATCATACAAATCTTCAATTTCTTCGTCATCTGCAGAGCTAGTTGGCATATGAACTTGTACCACTGTAGTAGGCATGGACTTAGTGTCTATCTTGGCCACTATAATACGCTCACTATGCTGTTCGTAGTAGCTTACCCGCACTCCTAATTTTTTTATTCATTATTAAACCTACTCCTCCATTACCCCTATTTGATTATGTATTTATGACCCTGTATTCACCTGACCAAAAGTCTTGTTCCTCCTGCCACCGAACTTCACTAATTCCCATTATATCTAACTTTAACCTATCCATTTCCCTTTTTAAATTTTCTAACCTACCTGCCTGATTAAGGGATCTGACATCCCACGCTCCGATCCGTAGAATGCCAGTTTTCTTTCCCTGGTAACGACGTCCTTATGAGGAGGGATAACTAAGACGTAATGCAAATCATCTGAAACGCAATTAATTTACAGGAAGCCTACCGCTGTCTCGCCCGCTTCATCAGCGGTGCTGTCAGCATAATTTGGTCTTCTTTTTCGCCCTCATTCTTCACATGTCAGATGAAAACCATTTATTCACAACAATCACACTCAGGGCTACCAGAACACGATTAAACTCTTTGCACGGACAATATATTACGATACAAGCGGGACGTTCACGAATTAGACAAACCGGTGTAAAAAGTAAACTGTATTTACAGAAAATGAGACTTTTACTTGTCATCAAATTTCACACATGCTCTACATTAACAATACAACACTACTCTCTTTCAGTAAGTTACGATTTAGTGTATACCGGTATCTGTCGAGAGCGGCATTACGAGTGTCGTTCCTCCCATTTGGCTGTAAATCTTTACGAGACTGTGCAATTCGCTGCTACAATTATTAGCCCTTATCAACCGGAGTGCTCTGCTCTTCACTTTTTGAGAAAGAAAGAGAAATTGAGAATAAGCACATCTGGTGGTCTCGAAAGCTAAGGTACAGGACCCTGTTCGTTTGCCCGGCCTGGGTGACGTATTTACTAGAACTTTATTACTTCTCGTATCGTCTACTTTCTTTCATCTGTGTCAATTTTAGTTATTTATTACGTTACACTCCGTATGTATGAGCGAACGAGATAAAAGACGAGTAATATTTTTTAAGTCTCTCTGACAAGGTGCTTACTTCTGGGTGGGTGGCCAGACGATCGAACACCATCTCCTCGAACTGTGTTCGGACATGTCTTTCGCGGGAACCTCAGTCGGCTGTTTGTGGTGCGCAAGACCCCCGCCTCTCGTAAGCTGGTACCCACGAAGATACACGACTACTCATTAGGAACGACGCCTGTTGGGAAAGCGTTCTCTGCGCATTGGTGCTGCTTTATTGGCACTACATCCTGCCACACCGTACATTAAATTCTCGTCTGTCAACTCTCGTGACGAGTAACGTACACGTCATACACGTAACACTTTTCACCATGGACACATCACAAGTCGTCTGACACAAGAGGGAAATGTCACCAGCGGTAGAAGTGTGCGTGCGGCAGGGGTTAATGCGCGGGTGCCATGCTTGCTGTCGTCACGTGACACACTAGGCTATGAGACAAGTCGTGTACAACACGTCTCCATGGCTGTCAGGGGTGCACGCTGTTGATCAACCGCTTCCTGTTCCAGTGTACAACGGACATTAGCGATCTTCGCGACACTGATGTGTAACTGCATGTGCCGTCGCAATATATGCACTGAGACTGGCTGTCGTCGCTTTTACCATTTACTACGTCGTCGTTAAGCGATGTAGGCTGTGTATGTCAGTAACAGAATAAATACCTATTTCCGATCATTGGTTCCCTAACTCAATATATATTCCGTTGTGGAGCCACTATCACCTGCTTAATTTTGACCCAAAAGGTTTGAGATACATGATTAAACTGTCTGTGTTCCTATCGCTGCGGTGCGGGTTGTACACAACGTAGGACTCTGTAACATCGTAGCGGTATGTTCAGTAACTGGTGAACTCGCGTAGTATGCTGAAAAAATATAGTTCCACTTTCTGCCTCGAGGTGAAAGTATGGCGCTGTAAGCATTCAGAATGTGGTGTGGGTGCAGCGGTAGGGGAGAAACGATCAGACACATGATAACGGTGGTTCTGGCACTTTTCTTGGGATATGGCCACCAGTTACAACATGTGTTCAATATGATTCCCCGACTCGGTAACATGCTGCATTGGTATGGTCGACATTTGCTCGCAACATATCCGGTTCTATCTGAGCAACATGACGTGGTATGCCATGTTTCAAGTAAGGATGAGTCCGGATTTATCCCTGAGAGGCACGATGTCTCAGATAATCCCGCAGCCAGAAGGTACATGAATTTAAGTCCGGTAATCTGGAAAGTAACACATCTTAAAATCGCCTACAGATGATGTGACCATTACCGAAGGTTTCTCGAAGCAAATCTTTCACCTGGAAAGCGACATCTAGTGCCGCCCCATCTTGCATGAAAATAGAGGTGTGGCCACAGTTGTGTTTTTGTGGTTTTGCAAAGCTGGAATCTTATGTTGCACAACGAAGTCCTTATAAGGACACACACACACACACACACACACACACACACACACACACACACACACACACGCCCGCGCGGTGAGAGCAGTGATGTTCACGACGTATAACACGTAGCGGAGAACCACCCTATATGCGACACTGCTGTGTATTCAGGGCACTGCCGAGTAAAATGTGCCTCGACCATTCCACTGCCACATGTACCGAAAAAACGAAGGGCAAAGCCACGGCGTTATTCTCTATTTTGGTACTTCATTTGGTGCTGTATCAATCTTGTAAAATGTTTTGAACTGTTGACCAGAGTAGAGGCAATTCCAGGTCACAGCTCCAGAAATGGCACCGGTGTTTGTGGTATGTGCTGCAAGGTCGGCTACAGCTGTACCAACTTCTTCAACAATGGCCGCGGGAGTGGGCCGCCTCTCCCCCCACACTGCACCACCTAATACAGCTTTTCTTCCAATTCTTGGTAATATTCGTTAGCCCAATAATTGAAATCTGACTTCTTCGCAGCTGTTGCTGTCGGCGATAACGCCGCAATGCAGCGCTTCCATTGCTGCCGTTCTGATAGAACAATTTTACCTGCAGTGCACGGCTTTTCTTCCCAATAGCCATTGCGTTTCGTACGGGAAACTCAAGCTTTCTAACTCTCTACACCCACAGTCGGTTCACAAAAGAAATCAACACGCGTTGTCGAGCGACAAACAACAAACTTATGCCAGAAAAGCGAACATTTCACATTCTCACTTGTTATAGCGCCGTATTTTCACCTGACGGCAAAAGTGGAACTACCATTTTTTTCCTCCTCCAGCATGTTCCGCGAGCACACCGATTAATGAACATACCTGCGATGTATACAACCCACACAGCAATAATTTGAACACCATCTGTTTACTGATAAGCACCTGGTTTTTGACAGATTTGAACTTATACCTTTACCCAACCCTGAGGAAAAGTGTCCTCACAGACGAGCAACATACTGATCCTGAGAGCGTTCCGTTTTTACTGACTGAGGTACACAACCCTAAAAATGAAGGGCTATATAAAAGCTAGCTGTTAACTGAAGTTTGTATACTGTCATCACCATCAAACATGCACTATCTTTGTAATTTGTTTATAATACATGTCCCTTTTTTACGATGCTGCATTATTCTTAGTAGGCAAGTGATTTATATTTGAATGTAAGGAATTTATTACCCCGGAAGAATCTACACGATGAGAAAATGAATGAAATTGAAAATATTTCTAGTGCAGCCTAGGTCTGTGGCTGAATGTGCATCTGGCTTGGCGTCAACGTTCCATCGCACTGCAGCTCCTACTGGAGCCCAGGCGAAACAAACCGGACCGTGGTGTAGGGGGGGGGGGGGGGGCACTAAGAGAGCGGCATGTCAAAAGCTGCACACGCAGCTGGCAGCTTGCAATGCGTTCCAGGAAGAGGACGTGACGTGATGTGAAGGGAAGGGAAGGGAAGGGAAGGGAAGGGAAGGGAAGGGAAGGGAAGGGAAGGGAAGGGAACTGTCTTCCGAGTGTGTTTAGTGGCGAAAGAAAATGCTACACTTCCTACACTGGACTCTCGAAATTTTTCGCAGGGTTAACAGAGCTGCACCCGAACTTTTCGTGCCCCTGGCAAGTACGCTCTATAAACCGAGACAAGGAAAACTACGCATACATCACTTTTGTTAATGAGTACAAACACGTGGATCAGAAAGCAACAAACCAAAACAGACGACTCATTTCGAACATTTTACAGCAAAGAGCGTGCGGAAATAAAAGCGTCCACGAGTTCTGAAGCTAGAACGGAAGAATTTATAAAACATATTTGTGATACTTTGATTTACTTTCCAACTTGAAAGTCGAAGATCACGGCCAGACAGAGAAAATTTCGAAACGGAGTTAAGTAACAAAAATTGCTTTTATTTTTCGTGGTCACTAACCGTTATTTATTGTTTCCCTCATATAAAATTAGGCAATTCGAGGTCCTTTCAACTCCTGCCAGAGACTAGAAACCGGACACCCTCCCTATGGTACCGTCTTTTTTTTACAGTTTCTGGGGTTCCAAACGTTAACAAGTTACACTACGTTTCTGTGTCCATACGTAAATAAATGCGCCAATGTTCTGGTTAGTGACGTAGTACTTGGAGAAAATTCACATGCGAGAATGTCCCTCTCTTCAATAAACAATCGCGGGACCACCGTGAACGACGTGTAGGCTTCGTGTTCTTCTTCACTTTAAGAGCACATAGCGCAGCCATCGTCACATCGTCGTTCTATCTCGGAACGCCTGAACAAAAGACTGAGCGAAAGTTTGAATAGTGTAGCTGCGCGATTTGCTGTTCATTTTTGGAACACAACCTACGACCATCTTAGAAGCGATGACACTTTCTGTAGGAACTGACCATCATTTTGCAGCACAATGCTCAAGCACGTACAGTGCAAGCTGTTACTGATTTGTTTGACTGATGGGGCTGCTAAGGGCTATACCACCTAATGAACTCTCCTGACTTAAGCCATCGTTGAGTTCAACTCGATTCCTAAACTGAAGGAAACACTTCACGCCATTCGCTTCAGAACTGCTACAGATTCGTCTGCCAATAGACCGCGCCGCTCGAACTGTCAACACAACTGGCACTGCTAACAGTATCCTACGACTTCCACATCGCTGGCAACGGGCTATACACAATGCTGGCGACTACTTTGAAGATCAGTAAAACTATGAAACACGTATCTATATTGTACGAGCTGTAAATAAATACCTGCCACTAAAGTTCCAACCCTCGTAATTAAATTAATTTATATACACTGCTCTGCGGTTCCTTACGTTTTTCGTCTTTTTTAAGGGTGTCATTGAAACGTTGGGCTTAAACGTGAACATGTTCGCTCTCAGATTCGAGGCCTCTATGTCAGTGGAATGCCTAACAGCAAAATTGCGCAAACATTTGGTGTTGACCCAAAGACCGTTAAGACTTCGTGTTAGGAAACACAGATGAACAACCGACATAACTCACACCAAACATTAAAAACAAAATCTGACACATGAAAAAAGGATATAACTGGCGCCTGTACAAGGGTACTTGCCAAACGTCTGAATTTCTCAGATGACTATCAGAAAAAACAGAAGAGCATGTAGGGCAACTGAAGAGAGGCCTTATTAGTAGACAGTCGTGCACCAAGCCAAAAACCTTGTTATTAGAAAAAAATATTGCTGATCGTTAGCATTTTGTGAAAGAATGCTGCCCGATGGTTTCAGCCCTTAAGGAAAGGTGGAGAAGCTGCACATATTTGCGGATGAATCTGACGAGCTATCCAAAGCCTAACAAACAAAATGCCCGAATTCATGCAAATGAGTCACATACAGTTTCTCCTGTGAACAGACAAAAGCAACGATTAAATAATGGTCGCTGGCTGTAACTGTAGGTATGGAAAAGCTGAATTGCATGTGGCTGAACCAAAAAGGACAGGAACTGGCGATTATTATCGGGAAATAATTGTTTCTATCTACGCTCAAGCAGCACAGATTTTTTTTTTAATTGTTCCAAAAATCCAGACAATGCTGTTCTTATACAATAGGGAACACAACGGCTTACAGAGCCAAACGAACAACGGCACATCTGAAGAGAACATTCCCTGTTTGGGTTGACTGGCCTGGAAACACTCCAGAGCAAAAGCGTGTGGAGCATCTGTGGGCCAGACTACAGTACGCAGTCTTCCAAGAACCTCGTCCATGCATGAGAGACCAACTTGCTTCACGTGTTCCGGAGGAACAGAACTCAGTACCCCTGAAGTAACACCAGTGTTAGTTGAAAGCATTGGCAGTCGAGTTGAGTAATAATATCTTCAAGATCCGGGACGCCATACAAAATATCGAGAAACTGAACAGTAGACTGTCCACATTATTCAGTCTAATGTAAATACGTATTTTTGTAAAAAAATACTGCTGCGTAGTAAAAATGTTCAATAACACTGACCGAGAAACTTTCCGTCTTTCCTGTACAGTAGTGTAACGCGGCTTGCTCGTCAGAGTGCAAGGAATTCGCCGTCCCTTCGTACATTATATTCAGCACAGTGTTAACCGCTGAGAAGGCAAGTTTTCAGGAGAATCTTATTAGTATTCTCTCACTCCCAGGACGCCATCGCAGGAAATCGGGTGCCAAATAAGAAGCTGGCGCAGGGGAAGAAATGCGAGGAACGAAAGTGCGTGCGACGGCAGGCCCCACAGCCCGTTACCCGCGGCTGACTCACCAGCTGGACTAGAGGGTGACGCACGGCTCACCAGCACCAGTACGGACGCTACAGTCGACCTGGCGGAATGCACTCAACACAGATCGTCTGCCGTCGCTTATTTTCGGGCCGCGTAACAACAACACGTTAAGCACCCGCGATCGCACATACGCCGTGCTGTCAGGCCCAATCGTTCGACAGAAGCCAGTTTTCTGCAGATCCGTCAAGAACGTGTTGACACGGGCAACTATGTATCGGGCGAAGGCAGTCACAGCAGTGTTTCAAAATTTTTGACAAAGCGCGAGAGTAACGTACAGAAATGTGTTCTTGGGTCTTATCGGCGCAATTAAAGCGTGAACCTAACACGAATTTTATTTGAGATACGTAGCAGTGGTTGAGAAGACGCCCAGTTCTCAATGATCTTTCGGAAGGGCCGTAATGGAAAGGAAGGAATAAGTGGAACATAAATGGCGAAAACAGGAGAACAGAGATAAGAGTAGAGGTACAGGTACAGAAACGCCAACAGAAGGTGAGGGAACACACAACTGAAACACCAGTGAGGGCTGTGTCCTAACACTGTACACCCATCCACGATTTCGCGTCTACATCCAAAACGAACACACCGATCAATGTTGTTAGAAAACACTTCCACCTCTAGAATAAGATGAGGCTCTTGACACGCAGGACAAATTTCACTTTTTGGGGGGCGTGGGAAAAAGAGAACGGGACGATTTTAGATCTACTGACAAATCCCATCTGCACTGATCCAATGTCTCAGTTTTACCAGGGTCAGGGTGGGCTTTATCTGGAAGTCATCCAGACATACGACAGAAATCCAAACGCAAGGTCCCAAATGAATAACATTCCAGTTTCTGCGTCACACCGGCTCAAAGGAAAAGTCTATGAAAAAAAAAGCTTTGGAAAAGGTGTCTAACACTAACCCGACGCCATTTATTGTTAAGTTTCGTGATGACTGGGTGATGTGTGATGACCTTAGGTTAGTTACGTTTAAGTAGTTCTGAGTTCTAGGGGACTGATGACCATAAATATTAACTCCCATAGTGCTCAGAGCCATTTGAACCATTTTTATTGTTATGTTGGTAGTAAAACCTAGCACTCTTCAGTTTCCTAAGACTAAGTACAGCTTGTGCAACATCGTTCAGTACAGACTGGATGGTCACTGGAGAAACAAACACTCTTGGCGTGAACAATATAAAGTAATAAGCTGTTAACGCGCATACGATCAGTCAACATTCTGACGTGCACGGAACGAGATGCTAAGTATGTCGTACTAGCAGACACAATGTGCAGTACAAAATAATCTTCTAATTCCCTTCTCATTCCGTCAAATAGCGTTGGGCTCTCCTTTACTAGTGATCAAGTCCCATGCAATACTAAGAGAAGGCGGAAATCATATATCGCTGATGCTTTTCTGTTCCTGAAACTACGTCACCAACACAAGCAGGGAAAGTGTCTTATTTCGACCCTCCCTCCCTTCCCTCCTCACACTTCTGAAAGCGTAAATGACTACGCTCCAATCAACCATACTGCAATTATCTACGTAGATTTACATTATCGGGGACACTGGGCTGACACGACGAACTAGAACAGCTTCTAGAAAACCAGCCGCATGCACCAGAATTGTTCTTGCTGCCCAAGCACAAACCGTGACCGTAAAACACTCGTTCGGTTCCACTAGCCGACAAGTAGTTCATTGTCGCAGAGTGCTATGGCAACGGTATTTGGCGTAACGGATGTGGGACCACAACAGGAGACCGCTTTCTCCATCATTGTGTTTCGCCCAGTGGTTGCGTTTCTGCTCTTCGTCTACGTGTGGCTACAGGAAGCAAGCCACACAGCATGGAATACGTATCAGAGTGGAGTAGGAATTCTGAGAGCCACGTAATAATTCCTGTGAAGTAACACGTTATTTCAAGATCTGTGGCCCCTAATAATGACGACACTGTTAACAAATCTGAGTAAACATATAGATCGCCGTCCTTTTCCTCGGCGCAACAACCACGAATGTTATTTCCGGAAAGGGAACTATGAGTTTAGTACACTATGTATTCTACATCACACATCGGAAGTTTGTTTGCGTGATAAGGATTTACCAAAGAAGTAGGAGGGAGGATCGGAAAGTAACGCGCACAGATTTTTTTCTGCCCTGGTATTGCAGCTGGAGTATTGAAGTTTCACAACGATTTATGTCGCCTCTACAGGGAGTATATTGTTTTCATGTGTAGGCCTATTGAAAGAATCTTGAAGTACAAAACAAATATGGCGCGCATGTAACTGTCGTCATCTTGTGAACAGCAGCGAGGTGTAGTTCGATATTTGTGAGCCAAAGGGGTCGTCGCTGGTGATGAGTCGTGGGGCGGTTCAAATACTCGCCCAAAACCAAGTAGCCCTCTTAAGGAGTGGAAACATGCTGGTTCCTGTAACCGCTCGTTACATATCTCGTCTTTTTTGCAAGTAAAATTTATTCGAACTGCCCACGAACAAGTGCAATGAAACTTGCTGGCAGATTAAAGCTGTGTACCGGGCCAAGACTCTAACTCGAGTCGGGTCCGACACACAGTTTTAATCTGCCACCAAGTTTCGTATCAGCGCACACTCCGCTACACCGCTTTAAAGCAGAGAAAAAAAAGACGAACCAATGGAATATAGTATTACGTGCAAAGTAGCAAGGGGCTTTATTCAAAAAGTTTCTGACGAACGTACTTTTTGTTTCACTACAACTATATAAACCCAACGCACTTATTTTAACGTCTTTGGCGTCTGGGAGTTCTCAGCGTTTGGTGTTTTCCATCATCTGGGAGTGTGTGTTCGAGAGTTTTTAGGGACCCAGCTTTTAGTGAGAGTCTTTAGTATTAACGTCTCCTAAGTTCCATGTGCCACTGCGTGGAATAGTTAACTTCACTGGAAGCCGGGCTAATAAAAGCAAATTTAAGTACGTTTAATGTATTGTAAAAAATACGAAAACTGACAGAACTGAGATAACACTAACGTCCATCGAACAACTCAATCGATGAAAGACTAATATCATTAATTCCAATTTCAGGGCATCGGCAACAACTGACGATACTATTCAAAAATCGCGTCGCAACTTTACTTTCGATTATAGACCCTGTTTGGTCATTTATTTTCGGGCTTAAGCGTGACCATTCATACATAGTAGTAAATCATCTCAAAGTAACTGTGTTAATAAAAACTGAGTTAAGGAAAAACTGTAGTGGCTTACGTTTTCGGACAGAGTGTCACGAGAAGTTAACTGTATACTGGATTATCTCTGAATAATAATAATAATAATAATAATAATAATAATAATAATACCGTAAGCGATATTAATATTAAAGGGAACAATTTTTCAACGGAAAAAGCAACGTGCTGTATTGAATGAACCCTTTGACTTTTGAAGGAATCAGTTCGATGGCGCGAATCGAAGACCTCTATTCATTTCGAAACGCGAGTCGGCCGCCTCGTAACTGTTAGCGAGCATGTTTGGCGGCAACTGCCGAACAACGCCGCTAGCCGATGGAAGCAATTTGAATCTAAACTTACTGGTCAACAAATATTAACTGCGATAACAGGTAGTGCTCTGTCGCCTCGCTTTCACGTATCTCGACGAAGTGAATAACACTGGTTGGGCATACAAAAAGAACACACACTTTCGCTTACGTTGAAAGTGCCAGGAGGGAGCAGTATGAGGCGCCACATTCCCCAGTAAAAAATGACAAAGTAACTTAATCTGCTGGCAAAGTACTTGTGACAGTGTTCTGGGATGTGCACTGAACCACTGTGAATGCTGCAGCCTACATTAAAACCTCGGTGAAGTTGCGTCAAGTCTTCGTGACGAACACCGTAACATTACTGTTGACGGTGTCAAAATTCATGACAGTGCTTGCCCCCATGCTGCTGCTCCAGTCGATGAGAAGATCGCCAAAGTTCGGTGAGAGTTGTTCCAGCATCCACCACACTATCCGAACGATGCTCCGCCGGAATTTCGTCTGTTTGGTCCCACGAGGAAATTCCTAGCCGGCCTAAGCTCGGCGGCAGGCGCGGAAGTGAAATCGGCAGTCGGCAGATGGCTGTAGTCCAACCAAACAGACTTCTACGAACAGGGCATTCCGGAACTGGTACCGAAATGGGTGAAGTGTGATGCGAACGTTGGTGACTACGTAGAGAAGTAGTTACAAGAATTGGGTTTATTTGTGATTTTTTGTTTCTTACCTGCTAAACTTTTTGGTAATAAAATTACTGTGCGTTACTTTCCGATCTTGCCCCCTTCTTGCAGCGGTGTGGCGTAGGTCTCTAGAAGAGCGTAGCGTTCCAAATGATTGGAAAAGGGCACAGGTCATCCCCATTTTCAAGAAGGAACGTCGAACAGATGTGCAGAACTACAGAGCTATATCTCTAACGTCGATCAGTTGTAGAGTTTTGGAACACGTATTATGTTAGAGTATAATAACTTTTCTGGAGCCTAGGAATCTACTATGTATGAATCAGCGTGGGTTTCGAAAAAGACGGTCGTGTGAAACCCAGCTCGCGCTATTCGTCCACGAGACTCAGAGGGCCATAGACACGGGTTCCCAGGTAGATGCCGTGTTTCTTGACTTCCGCAAGGTGTTCGATACAGTTCCCCACAGTCGTTTAATGAACAAAGAAAGAGCATACGGACTATCAGATCAGTCGTGTGATTGGATTGAGGAGTTCCTAGATAACAAAACGCAGCATGTCATTCTCAATGGAGAGAAGTCTTCCGAAGTAAGAGTGATTTCAGGTGTGCCGCAGGGGAGTGTCGTTGGACCGTTGCTGTTCACAATATACATAAATGACCTTGTGAATGACATCGAAAGTTCACTGAGGCTTTTTGCAAATGATGCTGTGGAATATCGGGAGAGCGTAACAATGGAAAATTGTACTGAAATGCAGGAGGATCTGCAGCGAATTGACGCATGGTGCAGGGAATGGCAACTGAATCTCAATGTAGACAA
This sequence comes from Schistocerca gregaria, assembly GCF_023897955.1. Classification (NCBI taxonomy): domain Eukaryota; kingdom Metazoa; phylum Arthropoda; class Insecta; order Orthoptera; family Acrididae; genus Schistocerca; species Schistocerca gregaria. The sequence goes on from NC_064925.1 coordinate 568,311,635, forward strand.
GTGTAATGTGCTGCGAATACATAGAAAGATAGATCCCTTATCATTTAGCTACAATATAGCAGGTCAGCAACTGGAAGCAGTTAATTCCATAAATTATCTGGGAGTATGCATTAGGAGTGATTTAAAATGGAATGATCATATAAAATTGATCGTCGGTAAAGTAGATGCCAGACTGAGATTCATTGGAAGAATCCTAAGGAAATGCAATCCGAAAACAAAGGAACTAGGTTACAGTACGCTTGTTCGCCCACTGCTTGAATACTGCTCAGCAGTGTGGGATCCGCACCAGATAAGATTGATAGAAGAGATAGAGAAGATCCAACGGAGAGCAGCGCGCTTCGTTACAGGATCATTTAGTAATCGCGAAAGCGTTATGGACATGATAGATAAATTCCAGTGGAAGAGTCTGCAAGAGAGACGCTCAGTAGCTCGGTACGGGCTTTTGTTGAAGTTTCGAGAACATACCTTCACCGAGGAGTCAAGCAGTATATTGCTTCATGCTACGTACATCTCGCGAAGAAACCATGAGGATAAAATCAGAGAGATTAGAGCCCACACAGAGGCATACCGAAAACCCTTCTTTACACCAACAATACGAGACTGGGATAGAAGGGAGAACCGATAGAGGTACTTAAGGTACCCTCCGCCACACACCGTCAGGTGGCTTGCGGAGTATGGATGTAGATATAGATCTTACCTCGTACTCTCCTTGCCGCATCCCATGACGCCACTGGCAGAGGATGACACGGTGGTCGGTCGATCCCGATGGGAGCGGCGAGATTTGCTTCGCTTACTCGATTTTAAAAACTTTAATTGCTGTCGTAATCTGCTCTCCTCAAGTTATACATGCTAAACGTCAAATATTTAACACATTAGCTCGTTTGTAAAGTACTGAGACGTCTGAAGTTGTTTTGTACACTGGAGTTGGATTCTTTGAAGGGCAGGGGGCGGAGAGGTGGCTAGTGTTTTACCTGCACACACACGTGTGTGTGTGTGTGTGTGTGTGTGTGTGTGTGTGTGTGTGTGTGTGTGTGTGTGTGTGTGTGTTCAGATTTGAGCCTTTATTACGAGAGCCTCTCGGCGAGTAGCGCAGAGGAACCCGACGCATTTACCTCGCGCAAATAACCGCGGCGGATGTTTTGGGAGCGCAGAAGCCTCGGGCGCGAGCAGAGCGGACAAGCAAACACGCACGCACGCGTGACGCACGCCGGCCGGGCCGGGCCACGCCCCTCTGGGTCGCTCCGGCCACGGCGGCCTCGCTGTGCCCTCACGGCGCACCCACTTCCGACTGACTGCCTGTCTACTCTCCCCATCTTCCTGTTCGCATCACGCAGCTTTGCCCAAGTGTCTTATTCCTAATGAGACATGTAGTGTCCCTTTTGCAACTGCAAACATCGATTTATCTGCGAAAGGTAATAACACTTACTGTAAAAATATACAATATAAATCGATAGATGCAGGAAAGACATTATTGTATGAGATTATAATGTGTAAGTAATTAAAGTAAGTATTATCCTTTTTGTAAGAGTATAAAAAACAATGCAATGCTCATTCTTCTGTCTAGTCTGTTTTGTTCTGTTCATTCTGGTGTTAGCTGTGATAAGGTACGCAAGCTATTGTGTTGCGCTAGAATTTGTTTCTGTCGTAAAGTAATTGCAAATATTTAAAGGCGTAAACTGTGCCCTAGTAAGAATATATTAGCATACAGTGATCTCTGTGTGTTATTGCAAGAACCTACGCCACATTTATCTTATGAAAAGAATATTTAATGAAAATTATTTAGCACGTTTCCAGCTGCTGCGGAGCGAGTAACAGTGATCTCTGACTGTTAACAATTAGCCGCCATTACGCGGTACATTTAAAAATATTTTTTCACAGCACAATGTCTGATAGCCGGAGCGGAAGAAATTATGTAAAAATATTCAGTGAGATTAATTGAAGGAATCCAGTGAAATAACTTAATTAAAGCTTGTCTATTTTCTGTGGTAGTAAAAACTGCAGATCATTGAACTGGAGCTGAGTAATACTACGCTATTGCATTTACAGTAATTTGTAGGGAGCCTGGTGCTCAATAAAACCAGATATAATACGTAATTGGCAACCTACGAAATTATTATTTTGCTTATTGTATCTCTTTTTCAATTTTTTTTTGTTGAAAGCTAAACGTAAAAACTAACTTCACTAAAAATCAGTAACAGATCACGATAAATCTAAGGACAAACAAATTTACTAGGAGAGTGTTTCCTCTAAATAAATACACTCATGGAAATTGAAATAAGAACACCGTGAATTCATTGTCCCAGGAAGGGGAAACTATTGACACATTCCTGGGGTCAGATACATCACATGATCACACTGACAGAACCACAGGCACATAGACACAGGCAACAGAGCATGCACAACGTCGGCACTAGTACAGTGTATATCCACCTTTCGCATCAATGCAGGCTGCTATTCTCCCATGGAGACGATCGTAGAGATACTGGATGTAGTCCTGTGGGACGGCTTGCCATGCCATTTCCACCTGGCGCCTCAGTTGGACCAGCGTTCGTGCTGGACGTGCAGACCGCGTGAGGCGACGCTTCGTCCAGTCCCAAACATGCTCAATGGGGGACAGATCCGGAGATCTTGCTGGCCAGGGTAGTTGACTTACACCTTCTAGAGCACGTTGGGTGGCACGGGATACATGCGGACGTGCATTGTTCTGTTGGAACAGCAAGTTCCCTTGCCGGTCTAGGAAGGGTAGAACGATGGGTTCGATGACGGTTTGGATGTAGCGTGCACTATTCAGTGTCCCCTCGACGATCACCAGAGGTGTACGGCCAGTGTAGGAGATCGCTCCCCACAACATGATGCCGGGTGTTGGCCCTGTGTGCCTCGGTCGTATGCAGTCCTGATTGTGGCGCTCACCTGCACGGCGCCAAACACGCATACGACCATCATTGGCACCAAGGCAGAAGCGACTCTCATCGCTGAAGACGACACGTCTCCATTCGTCCCTCCATTCACGCCTGTCGCGACACCACTGGAGGCGGGCTGCACGATGTTGGGGCGTGAGCGGAAGACGGCCTAACGGTGTGCGGGACCGTAGCCCAGCTTCATGGAGACGGTTGCGAATGGTCCTCGCCGATACCCCAGGAGCAACAGTGTCCCTAATTTGCTGGGAAGTGGCGGTGCGGTCCCCTACGGCACTGCGTAGGATCCTACGGTCTTGGCGTGCATCCGTGCGTCGCTGCGGTCCGGTCCCAGGTCGACGGGCACGTGCACCTTCCGCCGACCATTGGGGACAACATCGATGTACTGTGGAGACCTCACGCCCCACGTGTTGAGCAATTCGGCGGTACGTCCACCCGGCCTCCCGCATGCCCACTATACGCCCTCGCTCAAAGTCCGTCAACTGCACACACGGTTCACGTCCACGCTGTCGCGGCATCCACGCTGTCGCGGCATGCTACCAGTGTTAAAGACTGCAATGGAGCTCCATATGCCACGGCAAACTGGCTGACACTGACGGCGGCAGTGCACAAATGCTGCGCAGCTAGCGCCATTCGACGGCCAACACCGCGGTTCGTGGTGTGTCCGCTGTGCCGTGCGTTTGATCATTGCTTGTACAGCCCTCTCGCAGTGTCCGGAGCAAGTATGGTGGGTCTGACACACCGGTGTCAATGTGTTCTTTTTTCCATTTCCAGGAGTGTAGTTACATTTTTTTTTTAGAGATATAATAGACAGAAAGAAGATTCCGCACTATTGATCACTGAATTGAACGACCTTAGCAAGTATCTGACCAGGACTTGTTTGCAGGTAGAATTCAACACTACGTTCTTTCTCTGACTTGGAAAGAAGATATTCTGCGCAAATACACTGACGAAAAAAAAAATGGCAAAACCAAGAAATAGTTAATGTAGAATAATGAGATTTCGGGAATACATTTGTCTGCCGTACATATTCAAGTGATCGACATTGCAAAATCACAGGTTAATGTAAGCGCGACATAAGCCATTTGCAAATTTGAAATGCTTGTACATTCTTAACTACAGAATGTTGAATGCACGCATGCAGACGTGCATGCGTTGTGTTGTACAGGTGGCGGATGTTAGTTTGTGAGGTGGAGTTGCATGTCCGTTGCACTTGGTCGTTCAGTACAGGGACGATTAATGCTGAGCCGGCCATTATGGCCGATCGGTTCTAGGCGCTACAGTCGAACTGCGCAACCGCTACGGTCGCAGGTTCGAATCCTGCCTCGGACATGGATGTGCGTGATGTCCTTAGGTTAGTTAGATTGAAGTAGTTCTAAGTTCTAGGGGACTGATGACCTCAGATATCAAGTCCCATAGTGCTCAGAGCCACAGAGCCATTTTTGATTAATTTTGTTTGTGTATGACGCTGGAGCGCTCTGACGATGTCCCATTTGTGCTAGATTTGAGACAAGTCTGGTGATCGAGCAGCCGAAGGCAACATGTCGACATTCTGTGCAACATGTTTGGTTGCAACAGTGCTATGTGGGTGAGGGTCATACGTCGGAAAACATCCCGTGGAACGCTGCTCATGAATGGCAGCGCAGGATGTCGAATCCCCAGACTGACATACTAATTCCCAGTCAGGGTGCGTGGAATAAACACGGAAGTGCACCTGCTGTCATACGATGTCGCACTTTAGGCCGTAACTCCAGGTGTGGGTCCAGTGCGTCTAGAAAGAGACGGGATGGTTGCTGGCTCTCAGTTGGCCTCCTAACCAACACACGGCCATCGCTGCCACCGAAGCAGAGTATCAGGAAATACAACAGACTTACACCCTGACCTAAAACGTGCTCCCGCTTGACACCAAATAAGGTGGTTTGTAGTCAGTAGAATGCGCGCTACAGGGCGTCTGGCTCGCAGCAGTCCTCGACGTAACCGATTTGTAACAGTTCGTTGTGTCACTATGGTGCCAGCTGCTGCTCTAACTGGTGCTGCAGGTGCAGTACGATGAGCCAGGGTCGTACGTCGGAAATGACGGCGTTGCCTCTCAGTAGTGCGAAGTGGCCGTCAGCAGTCCACTGTTCTTGCGACCGTGTATTGTCGTAATCAGCGCAGCCTGCGATCGTGTACCGCGGCTACATTTCTGGCAAGTCTTTCTGCAGTACCGCGGAAGGAACATTCTGCTTCTTGTAGACCTATTACACGACCTCGTCCAGACTCACTGATGTATTGATATTGGCGTCTTTGTTGCGCTATAGGAGTTCTTGACCAACATCAAACTCACCACGACCATTACAGTGTGTATTTGAAGGAAACTTGATTCGCATATTCACAGTCGCGCTACCAGCTCAACTATTATGCGACCAGAGCGAAATCTAAATAGACGTCTTTCTCACATAGCTCATCAGCGTTCGTGTATGTTGCACAACTTCTTGGTGCTGCGATTTTTCACGTCAGTGTAGTTAAGAAATCTGCGCCTGTATAAAGTATCTAATCAAAATCATCAGGACACCTCTGCATAATGCGGTATCGACCCCTTGGCGTCACCAGGGGCGGAACCCGAGAGGACAAAAGCAGGCTGGCAGCACTGTGTGGTCAGTAGCGCACCAGTAACGGCAGACTGGGTGGGTCAGGGGGACTTGGAACGTGGACGAGTCACTGTATGTCACAAATCCATCAGGGCCTTTTCAACCCTTGCACGGATGCCCAAGTTGGCTGTTGGTGGCGTGATTTTTAAGTGCAGACATCAAGCAACAACCATAGCTACATTAAGACCAGGAATTACCTTACGTACTGATAAACAGTGACAAAGTAGTAAAGGAGTGTTGCTATTTGGGGAGCAAAGTAACTGATGATGGTCGAAGTAGAGAGGATATAAAATGTACACTGGCAATGGCAAGGAAAGCGTTTCTGAAGAAGAGAAATTTGTTAACAGCGGGTATAGATTTGTCAGGAAGTCGTTTCTGAAAGTATTTGTATGGAGTGTATGGAAGTGAAACATGGACGATAACTAGTTTGGACAAGAAGAGAATAGAAGCTTTCGAAATGTGGTGCTACAGAAGAATGCTGAAGATTAGATGGGTAGATCACATAACTAATGAGGAGGTATTGAATAGAATTGGCGAGAAGAGGAGTTTGTGGCACAACTTGACAAGAAGGAGGGATCGGTTGGTAGGACATGTTTTGAGGCATCAAGGGATCACAAATTTAGCGTTGGAGGGCAGCGTGGAGGGTAAAAATCGTAGAGGGAGACCGAGAGATGAGTACACTAAGCAGATTCAGAAGGATGTAGGTTGCAGTAGGTACTGGGAGATGAAGAAGCTTGCACAGGATAGAGTAGCATGGAGAGCTGCATCAAACCAGTCTCAGGACTGAAGACAACAACAACAACAACAACAACAACAGATAAATAGAAGCCGACGAGCATTGGGAAATGTGCTTGTTATAAAAGTCGCACGGAATCAGCGGAAGTAATCGCTTCTGATTTCCAAAGTGCGAGCAGTCCAGCTAATACGATGGGTGCGCGTCAGGAGTTGAAACGAATGGAGTATAATGGTCGAGCCGCTCCGCGTAAGCTACACATTCCTGCACTCAATAATAAGTGGCACATGAAGTTCTGTAAAGTGGACGACTGGAAGCTGATGACACAGAATGACGAACCACGCCGATATAATCCGTGGGTTTGGCGGATGCCTGGAGACCGTTCTCTGCCATGTGTAGTGCCAACAGTCAACTACAGAAGCGATGGTGATACGGTTGGACATGTTTTTCGTGGTTAGGGCCTGGTCAACTTATGGCGCTTAATAAAATGCTATATGTGGAAGGACATGGACATACTTAAGAGCATTCTTTAATGCATACAGCACAGCAACACTGGAGACTAACTTATTAGCATGTTGGTGCACCCTGTCAGAGCAGAATATGTGAGGAAATACTTTGTGGACAGTGAAAATTCCTGAAATGGACTGGCCTGCCCAGAAACACTGCCTACAAGTAATGGAACTCCTTTGGGATGAGTTAAAGCGTCAAGACTCCGGCGTCCAACATCACTGCCTTAACTGCTCTTCAGCTCTTGAAGAATATTCTGCCATTCGTCCGCAGACTTTCAGGCAACTCATTGAAAGTGTAACCAGTAGAGTTCAAGCGGTCATAAAACATACCCCATATTAATGTCCACTATTAGATGTCCCGATACTTCTGGTCCGACAGTGTTTGCTCCTTTGAAAAGAAAAGTGCTCTTTTTTGTATCGAAATAAAAAACCGAAGTCAGCCAGCTTTGACTCTAGTTGTTACTAGGTACCGAGTGCTAGCTCACTAGATTCATAAAGCGAAAACGCACCGCCCTCTATTGCAAACTACTACCCATCCAGTGTTTTTGTATATGACGTCACCTATTCCTCTAGATAGCCGTTCCTGCAGCCAGCACTAACCAGGAAGCTTCTGTAGCTGCTGAGCACGCCTCTCGAAAATAAACGCTGGATGCGCCGAGCAGTTCCAGTAACAACATGCTGAGGAAACGAAAAAACAGCACCTCCAGCCACCAGATGCACCGCACAGTCTGCAGTGCTTTAACCCCACTGGGTTGGTGCACTCTCTTCTCTTTGAAACTGCCGCCGCTGCCTCTCTCTCTCTCTCTCTCTCTCTCTCTCTCTCTCTCTCTCTCTGTCTCTCTCTCTCTCTGTCTCTCTCTCTCTCTCTGTGTGTGTGTGTGTGTGTGTGTGTGTGTGTGTGTGTGTGTGTGTGTGTGCGCATAAAGCAACTGCCCGCAGTCTTTCCGCTAACGTTCCTATTGTAAGAACTTACCGCACCGATTCCGACATATTTATTTGCTGTTCTTCCGTTACATGGGCTATCTCTCTATATTTTTTGTATCACTCGTATCAAACGAAATTCACTGATCAACGCAGTAACTTTGGCGACGCCGCGGAGAACGAGTTATTCCAACGCCTGCATTTCAAGGCCCACGCGAAACCGTGCTTTCTGGCTGCCTTTACCATTAGCCTTGGTGACTTTTGGTTGATGGGTTGATTGAAATTTGAAGGAGATGAGACGACCACACACCTTCTACTAGGATGTTGACACTAAATTACACTTTCAGTTTCTTAAATTTCCTACTCCACAATTGCACAGGATGCCATGTCACAGAACGAAGCCGTACTCTCAACAATTGTGCCTCCTAATTCATGTTTTACAGAAAAATAATGAAGTGTAAACTGAACAGTGCATACCAGATTACAATCTTCTGGAAAAGAAAGGTACAAACTAATCCAAAATTACATGCAAGAAGATTGTGTAAAGTAAGCAAATCAGACTCGAGCTCTCAAAACTAAACGTGAATTCGCTTGTTCTGTCACACCAATCGGTGCCATCACAATCATTTCTGGGAATGAAATTTTGTAAGTAATGCATGGTCCGGAAAAAAAAACGAGGCATCAAGCAATCACCAGTTTAGCATTGGAGGGCAGCGTGGAGGGTAAAAATCGCAGAGGGAGACCAAGAGATGAATACACTAAGCACATTCAGAAGGATGTAGGTTGCAGTAGGTACTGGGAGATGAAGAAGCTTGCACAGGATAGAGTAGCACGGAGAGCTGCATCAAACCAGTCTGAGGACTGGAAAAAAAAAAAACAACAACAACAACAGTGACACATCTAACAGTAACAACGATGCCGATCAGCTGTCGCCGAACGCAAACGGCGTAGTTTGACCGCCGGGAGTCGAACTGAAAATCAGGTATGAACTGTGGCGCGAGACCAACAGCACTCTGTAGCATGTGTGGAGACCAGGCAGCGCGTTCATGAAACGCACAGCACCTGAAATTAAAACACTGGGCGTTAAAAAGAATCAACTCTGCTAGACACCCAGGAGCCCATCATTAATTGTAAGCATTGTTTTTGAAAATTCCATTGCCTTATCAGTTGTTGTGAACGAACACATTTGCCTCTTAAGTGATCGGTAATATATGCTGAAAATACTTTCCACTTCATTATGGACGCAAGGATTACACTTTTAGGCTCTCCAAAATGTGTTTGCAGCTGGCAGCATGTGGGCGCTTCAGAAATCGGTAGGTCACTCCCATATCGCTCTGCATTTGTCCGAAATGAAACCAATTTAGATGAGCAGTACTTTCTCAGTGGTTTGTAGCCTATATTAAGGTCAGTTCAGAGGTCAGATGGATGCAACGGCATACCACTTCCAATATGCATCTCTCTAGTGAAGGACTGCGCTATCCAAACCAAAGTTTCGATCGAGGACAGCCGTGCTAATGCTCGTTTTGCTTGCTGCGGACAGCGAAGAATTTTGTTTACATTTTGCCGCAGAGGATAAATGAACTGCGTACATCGTACATCTGTTTCGATAACTCAAAAATAATATTTGTTACAATTTTGAACAATGGGTTTTACTTACTTAATATAGAATATCGTGTTTGATGAAGAAAACGCCATTTCCTCAATGCAACCAAAAAGAATTATTCTACAAACTGATTCATTAATTTCCCAGGCGCTGCTAAACATACACTGATGTGACGTACGTCGTGGGACACCGATATGCACATATTCATACGGCCGTAACATCGCACACACAAGGTATAGAGGGGCAGTGCATTGCGGAGCTGTCACTTGGACACAGGGGAGTCATTTGGACACAGGTGAGTCATATGGAGACCCGGGGCGCACGACGGGAATCAACAGACTTCGAAAGCGGAACTAGACGCATGGGACATTCTATTTCCAAAATGTCCACGGCATTCGTTGTTCTAAGACCCTCACTTTCAATAATGTGCCGAGAATACCAAATTTCATGCCAACGAAGTGGCCGACGGCCTTCAATTGACGACCGTGAGCAGCGGAGTTTGCGTGGAGTTGTCAGTGCTAAGGGGCAACCAACACTGCGTGAAGTAATGGCAGACACCAATACAGGCCATACAACGGACGTATTCATTTGGACAGTGCGGCTAAATGTGGCGCTGATGGGGTGTGACAGCATACGACCTATGCGAGTGCCTCTGCTAACAGCACAACATCGCCTGCAGCGCCTCTCCTGGGCTCATGATCATATCCGTTGGAAACAGACGACTGGAAAAACGTGCCCTGGTCGGACGAGTCCAGATTTCAGTTGGTAAAAGCTGAGGGTATGGTTTGAGTGTGGCTATGGATCCAAGTTGTCAACAACGCACTGTTCAAGCTGCTGGTGGCTGTGAGATGTGGGCTGTGTTTACACGAAATGGACTGAGTCCTGTGATCACCCTGAACCGACCACTGGATGGAAATGACAATGCTCCACATCTTTAAGACCACTTGCAGCCGTTCACAGACTGGTTTGAAGAACGTTCTTGAGAAATCACGTGAATGATTTGGCCACGCAGGTTGCCCGCATGAATTCCATCGAACATTTGAGGGACATAATAGGGAGGGGAGTTCGTGCACAAAATCCTGCACGACAACACTTTCGCAAATGTGGCCGCTACAGAGGCAGCGTGGCTCATGATTTCTGTTAGGTGATTTGCAACGACTTACTGACCTCATAACGCTTTCAGCTGCTGCACTTTATCTCCGTGAAGGGAGTCCGACTTTTGTCACCTGAGAATGAAAGTCTGAATGAAATGTTGTGACAGCTTCATCGAATTGATAATGTGGTAAAAAAGCTTTTTCGACAAGAAGTTAAATTGTGTCAGCTGTATTTGAAGGTGGTGATGTAGTTCCGTGTCTGTGATTTAAACTCTGAGGTTTATCCTCTCTCTTCCGATTTTCAGCAGACTCCAGGCCGCATCGGGTACTATGTCCTCTATCTTGCACCATTGGTATGCACATTACAGAAAAATCTGTTGTCTTTGAGGAAGAAGGTCGACACTCGGGTTTGGGTTCAAATGGCTGTGAGCACTATGGGACTAAACATCTGATGTCATCAGTCCCCTAGAACTTAGAACTACTTAAAACTAACCTACCTAAGGACATCACACACATTCATGCCCGAGGCAGGATTCGAACCTGCGACCGTAGCGGTCTCGCGGTTCCAGACTGAAGCGCCTAGAATTGCTCGGCCACAGTGGTCGGCTCAGGTTTGGGGCTTCCGTTGTGTTTTAGTGGGAGAAAGTAGCATATTGGAATTTTGAGCTCAGTTCCTATGTTTGCAGAAAATGATAATGAATTAAGGATGGGTCCGTCTTTTATCAAGTACAGCAGTGTACACATACTGCGTACTGCATTTTATGAAGTATGACCCAAAAGATGGTGGAAAGCGTTGTGGGTGTGTCCACCGGCTAAAGTGGTGCGTTTGTGCAGTGTGACTTCACCCAGCAGTGTATTATAACACAGAGTGTAAGCTTAGCTCATACTGTTCCGTATGAGGCGCCGAGCACTCGCTCGAGCTGTTCAAATATGCTCAGCCGGCTTATCACACTGATAACCCAACGTGAACAATACCGTAGACCGAGCCGTGCCTAACAGGTGCTCACCTACATTGGAAGCAAAATCACGTTCACAGAGCTTCGTTTTTTGTTTTTGTTACACAGGCTTCGGTTTTTCTCAGCTACTGGAACAAAGTCTTTCGTCAGTCTATTGGGCAGTTACTAACAGACTCAGAACGAATCTAACCGAAATTTCTTATTGGTGAGCAGCGGGGCTGCTTGTATTTTAAAACGGGTTTGAAGGAAGTCTTTAATGCGCAATTTCAAACGCAATTTATTCAAATACAGCTCTGCTACATCTTTTAATTATCCTCATCAACTGTTTAGACTTTCTGAAACGCACAAATCACTCTTCATCAAATTCATAACGAAAACATTTACAAATTTTATACTCAATCTCATTTCCTAACTGCGCAAGTGAAGAATTCAATGTACCACTCTCAAGTCCAGACTAATTAAGTCATCACGTGGCATTCGTGGCAAATAAGTAGGACTCTACTTAGTGCTATAAGAAGCACTCTACTTAGTGCTATCGAGCTAAGTGTCGATGGCCAGGCGACTTGACTGGCGTAGCATATGCACAAATATTCCTCGTGGCTCCTCGTATCAGTGGAAACCGTTGAAAACAGCTACAGTGGTTCCACAGATTAGCTGTCATATACAGACGCGTTGGCCAACTTCAGTGTAGTGGTATGTATAGATATTATGCGCTATTTTCAACATGTTTTAATTTCATCAAATTCCTTTCTACATATTTCCTTACAAATAAACATCTTTACATTAAGGGCGTATTTACCAACATGCAGTACTGACGAACATTATGAAACTGCGATTAAGAACTAGGTCGCACAGATAAGAAGGAAAACATATTACAAGAAATGTCTAAAATCACAGTGCAACTAGCCTCTTTTTCATATATTAAAAACAGAGCGTTTATTAGAGAAACCTGTGTAACCAAAAAAAAGTCTTGAATAACAACTACAACTGATTGGCCGATGTGGATGCAATGGTGAATGATCTGAAGAGCGCATGAAATTATCCATTCGCAGTGTTTCGGCGCACAAAATCTCTGTTAGGGCTCCAGCAGACCGATACAACGTAGAAAACCAACGTTACGTAGAGTAACTGCTGGCGTACATGAGATTTCAACTTGGTCACTTCAAAGTAAAAGCATAAAAACAAACTGGCAGGACGTAGAAAGCTGATCTATGACATTATGGGAAACACTGATACTAGAGCACAAATTTACCGGAGAGAAAACAGGTGGCTGAGAACGTATTTTTACATGGCATTTACGGAAAGATGCTCGACATTAAGCAACTGAAAATCGAATCTGTCAGTTTAAGGCGTTCCTCTTAAGTCTAAAGGCTCAGGCTGATATGTTGTTGTCTTCAGTCCTCAGACTGGTTTGATGCAGCTCTCCATGGTACTCTATCCTGTGCTAGCTTCTTTATCTCCCAGTGCTTACTGAAACCTACATTCTTCCGAATCTGCTTACTGTATTCATCTTTTGGTCTCCCTCTGCGATTTTTACCCTCCACGCTGCCCTCCAATGCTAAATTGGTGACTCCTTGATGCCTCGTAACTTGTCCTTCCAACCGATCCCTCCTTGTCAAATTTTGCCACAAACTCCTCTTCTCGCCAATTCTATTCAATACCTCCTCATTAGTTATGTGATCTACCCATCTAATCTTCAGCATTCTTCTGTAGCACCACATTTCGAAAGCTTCTATTCTCTTCTTGCCCAAACTATTTATCGTCCATGTTTCACTTTCATACATGGCTACACTCCATACAAATACTATCATAAACGACTTCCTGACACTTAAATCTATATTCGATGTTAACAAATTTCTCTTCTTCAGAAACGCTTTCCTTGCCATTGCCAGTCTACATTTTATATCCTCTCTACTTCGACCATCATCAGTTATTTTGCTCCCCAAATAGCAAAACTCCTTTACTACTTCAATTGTCTCATTTTCCTACTCTAATTCCCTCAGCATCACCCGACTTAATTCGACTACATTCCATTATCCTCGTTATGCTTTTGTTGATGTTCAGACTGATATACACTCCCTCTAAGCCTTGAAATACAAAGCCTACCAACGTTGCGGGCAGACACAGGCTGTTGGTACGAGTCCGTCACTTCTTCTAAGATGGCAGGCGCAAATGTAAAGACGTTAAGGTGTGCACGGGGCACGGAATGTGGCTATCCTGCCCTGTGGTGTTCAGACGCCGTAGACCGAAACTACGGTGAGTACGCCTGCCCTCACGTCGCAGTGCAGCCCACCATGGGGCCATCGTCGCGTCCGAATGCCCCAAAAAGCGACCAGCTGGCCGAATGGAGGCCCGCAATGAGGACCTATTCCAACTATGTCATGTGCTGTTAAAGCAGCCTCATACGAGTATGCGGCATCTCGATGCTCCTCACAGTTGTGTCTCACCGTCTGTGACTAGTCAACCACGCCTGGTTAAATAGTAAATACCAGTGCACTCTAGTGCCCTGTCACACAGACCTGTGATGGTGTGCAGTTGTAGGCAGTTAGACTGACATCCGGCCGTGTCTTCGGGATGCTTGTCGAGAATGAACGAACACATCGGATGACTTCGAGGAGAAAAGAGCTTTGTGGCTTTACCTGGAAGTTTTTAAATCTTGATGCATCAAGGAACAGTTATGCCTGTAATGGAAGAAGTAGACGAAGAAGGTGACGGGAATCCGCAGACTAGCGTGGACAGTCACATCAAACCAATCTTCAGATTGAAGACCAGAACAATAGAAACGCATCTACAAGGTGTCACAAAATTCACACCCAAGGTCAACTTTTCGATCATTTTTCACTTGAGAAATTTGCCTCTTCCCTACGTACCCTGGCAGCGATTATGAATTACTGAGGTATATTCATTCTCCAATGTTTTGTGATGTCCCGTGGCGATGCGCTGAGAACGCAAAACGCGCCGGCAACCGCAGTGGGCCAGAATACTTGCGTTTTACAGCCGTGCGCCAGAACCGCCACTAAACCTCGTTATCGCGGAAGATAGCGCTCCTTATCGGCGGAGCGGGCTCGCAGCAAGTGGGACAGAGTAAACATCGACCGCCGCACGGCAGTCTGGGGTGCAACCTGCTCGGCATGGCGGGGAGCATTTCCCTGGTGCTTTACACTGTCTGGCCGAAATGCTGCTCTGCCTTCATAGTCTACTTCCTCTCTCTCTCTCTCTCTCTCTCTCTCTCTCTCTCTCTCTCTCTCTCTCCCCCAATCGCCAACTGAATCCTGGATTACAAAGAATTTAAGGGGAAAAAAAACCACGTATACGCTCACAGCACTTCGTTATACGCAAATATCCGAGTGGATAAAACCTACGACCGACAGATTATTAGTGAACTGTTCTTTCTTACAAACGTGAGGACTTCCTTGTTGACCATAAGAGACAACGACACAAATGCAACAGTAAGTGACAAAAAGTGTGACTGTCTTTACAACGCGTTTTCGTTTATGACAAAATAAATTTCTGATTTTTAACTTTGTCCAATTTTCTTAGCCCAATAACATCGTATTTAAACACTTTACTGGTTCTCGTGAAATCAAATTTTAATATCTGTCAGAGGTTACCATGTTGGGTTTGGTAGACTTCTGACCTGTATTTTAAATGAAGAGCAACAGACACGTTTTGCCACGCATTTTTACTTCTCTTTCCTGTGCGACTACAGCTCATCATCTGATCCGATTGTGGAGTCTTTTTCACGCTGTTTTTAAGGTTACGTAGAACAGTCGGTAAAAATTGAACCCTTGTTAAGACCACCTTCTTGTGTTTCTGCCTATCTGTCCGTCCTCCGACTGTTAACAACAGTTTTCCTTAGGAACGGACAACGCTACCAAGTCGAAATTTACTTCAAATACTAAGGTCTACGGCCCGTGGCGGTGTAAACAATTAAAGCTTCTATCCCACACTGTTTGAACACAAGCTCTATCTGTACACGTTATCAAGTTTTTACGGAATGCCCAGAGCGCGAGTCCTAATCGCAGCTGTCGTGTTTTACTTTCTTGTTTTTACTGTTTGTTTTCAGTTTGAAGTGGGCACTATTTCATCATTTAACAATTGGCTAATACCACCGTCTTGACAATTATCGAGTTACATCACAATAAAAAAGGTTATGCTTGCAGCTCGTTGTATTACAATCATCAGAGTCAGGAAAAAGCAAAATGTGATGGCGTTCCTAACAAACAATTTCGCACAGCCATAGTACACTGCAGCGCCAAAGAAACTGGTATATGCATGCGCGTCCAAAACAGAGATGTGTAAACAGATAGAATACGGCGCTGCGGTCGGAAACGCCTATATAAGACAATAAGTGTCTGACGCAGTTGTTAGGTTAATACTGCTATAATGGCAGGTAATCAAGATTTAAGCGAGTTTGAACGTGGTGTTACAGTCGGCGCACGAGCGATGGCACACACCATCCCCTAGGTCGCGATGAAGTGGGGATTTTCCCGTACGACCATTTCACGAGTGTACCGTGAATATCAGGAATACGGTAAAACATCACGTCTTCGACATTGCTGCGGC
The DNA here is from genome assembly GCF_023897955.1 of Schistocerca gregaria. Taxonomy (NCBI): domain Eukaryota; kingdom Metazoa; phylum Arthropoda; class Insecta; order Orthoptera; family Acrididae; genus Schistocerca; species Schistocerca gregaria. The sequence goes on from NC_064925.1 coordinate 568,327,562, forward strand.
CAGAAAAAGATCCTGCAAGGACGGGACAAACGACGACTGAAGAGAATACTGGGGCATCAACGAAAGTCAGCGTGCGAACCATTCAACGAATCATCATCGATATGGATGTTTGGAGCCAAAGGCCCACTCGTCTGTCGTTTATGACTGCACGACACAAAGCTTTACGCCTCGCCTGGGCCCGTCAACATCGACATTGGACTGTTGACGGCTGGAACCATGTTGCCTGGTCAGGCGATCTAGTGGCAAATTGTGTCGAGTGGATGAACGTGTACGGGAATGGAGACAACCTCATGAATCCATGAACCCTGCATATCAGCAGGGGACTGTTCAGGCTTGCGGATGCTCTGTAATGGTGTGGGGCGCATGCAGCTGGAGCCATGATACGCCTACATACGGCTCTGACAGGTGACACGTACGTAAACATACTGTCTGATCACCTGCATCCTTTCATGTCTATTGTGCATTCCGATGGACTTGGGCAATTCCAGCAGGACAATTCGGCACCCGACAATTGCTACAGAATGGCTCCAGGAACATTCTTCCGAGTTTAAATACTTCTGCTGGTCACCAGACTCCGCAGACATGAATATTCTTGAGCGTATCTGGGATGCCTTGCAACATGCTGTTCAGAAGAGATCTCCACCCCCTCGTACTCTCGTGGAATTATGGACAGCCCTTCACGATTTATGGTGTCAATTCCCTCCAGCACTACTTCAGACATGCCACGTCGTATGGTGGCACTTCTGCGCGCTCGCCGGGGCCCTGCGCGTTAGTAGACAGGTGTACCAATTTCTTTGGTTCTTCATTGTAATGTGGCATATAAACGTTTCATCGAGATACGTTGGCAGTGACACCTCATGCTAAAGTTACTCCTGTCCTGAAGTTTTCCTCAGCAGTGTAGTGTGTGCTGCAATCTTACATGGAACCAAAAAACAGCTTTGCTTTTGTGTGGTGGTAGCTTTCTGTTCAGTGTACGGAAAGTAGGATATCAACAATGTGTGTACGTGACCAAGGACAGATAACTGCGCTCGAATATCTGGGGAAGCAGCATGTCATTTAGAGATAAAACTCTGAACTTTTATATGTTACAACGTTATTAAACGTTGATGTGAGATGGGAGTTATGATATCTTCAGTTTAGTAATAAAGAGCGCTTCGTAAGAAGCTGAAATCACGATAACGCTGCACTTAGGAATGTAAACTGATTGTTTCGCAACGCATTGATGACTTCCACAGTTAACGGATATTTAATCGGAAACCTTTGTCAACACAATCTCCGCACTATCAGTTTGGTCTGTTGTCGTTCATTACCCACAGCAATTCCAACTTTAGTCACTCCCGCAGCAAAGTGATGCACAAAGGAAATGTGGGCAAGGGATCACTTGGCAAGGGATCCGGCATCGTGCTGTCCACTTCCCCTTACCGACGAGTGGAGGATTTGCCTGACGTACAGCAGTGTGGATACTGAGAGGTTCCAGTGTACGTCTCGGGCAAGCAATTCCAGCGCTGCACCAGCTAAAGATTCCAGTCACCGTTTGAACAGATTTGATATGGGTGGATGTCTCTCTGACGCTTCTCACCCTCAACTAGGGTAATGAGTAATCCGAGAAATGCGCAGTATCGGGACATCGTCTTCCAACCTACTGCTCAAACTCGCAAACCTCATTTCGGAAGAAAAGGTAAGGAGAGGGACGGAAAACTAAACGACAACGAGGCGTTATGACGGAACACAAGCTGGGAATTGGGAAGGATGAAGGAAATCGGCCGTGCCAGGAACGATTCTGGCATTTGCTGTAAATCATGGGAAGCCGTAATTCCGATGTCCGGACAGTGATGTGAAACGTCGTCCTCCCAAGAGTGAGTGCAGTTGCGTTAACTACTGCGGTAATACTTCCGAGGCAGAATCATTTTCCAGGGCGATAACTTACATGTAAAATGGAAAGAAATGCAACCCTGATACGGGTACCTGTGCAACTGTGGCAGCTTGCCTAACTGCACGGCTGTCAATAAATCCGTGAGAGCACGAGAGCGTGGATATCTCTTCTGAACAGAATGTTGCAAGGCATCCCAGATATGCTCAAGAATATTCATGTCTGGGAAGTTTGGTGGCCAGCGGAAGTCTTTAAAGTCGGAAGAATGTTCCTGGAGCTATTCTGTAGCAATTGTCGGGTGCCCAATTGTCACGCCGGAATTGCCCAAGTCCATCGGAATGCACAATAGACATGAAAGGATGCAGGTGATCAGATTATGTTTACGTACGTGTCACCTGTCAGAGTCGTATGTAGGCGTATCATGGGTTCCGTAACACTCCAGCCTCACTCTCCCCACACCATTACAGAGCCCCCCACCAGCTTCGAGAGTCTACTGTTGACATGCAGGGTCCATGGAGTCATGAGGTTGTGTCCATACTTGTACACGTCCATCCGGTCGATGCAGTTTGAAACGAGACTCATACGACCAGTCAACATTTTTCCCGTCATCAACAGTCCAATCTCGGTGTTGACAGGCCTAGGCGAAGCGTAAAGCCGTGTGTCGTGCAGAGATCAAGGGTACACGATTATTGATTACGTTTCGATGAGTGGTTCACAAGTTGACACCTGTTGATGGACAGCACTGAGATCTGCAGCAATATGCGGAAGGGTTGCACTTCTGTCACGTTGAGCGACTCTCTTCAGTCATCGTTGGTCCCGTTCTTGCAGGATCTTTTTCCAGCCGCTGCGATGTCGGAGATTCGACGTTTTACCGGGTTTCTGATATTCACGGTACACTCGTCAAATGGTCCTAAGGGCAAATCCTCACTTCATCGCTACCTCGGAGATGCCGTGTCCCATCGCTCGTGCCCGACTGGAACACTACGTTCAATCTGACTTAAATCTTGGTAACGTGCCACTAGAGCAGCAGTAACCGATCTAACAACTGCGCCAGACACTTGTGTTACACAGGGGTTGCCAACAGTTGCGCCTTATTCTGCATGTTTACCCCAACGCATCGCACAAGTTCTCGATGGGGTTGAAGTCGGACGATTGGCCAGGGCAGTCCGCTCGTCGAATGTTCTCTGGTTCCTCCAGATGCGCTGTTCGATGGGATTGCGCATTGTCATCCATAAAAAAATAATAATAAACCGGACATGCGCGAGCAGAACTCGCGCTCTGAGATTTCTAAACAAAATTTATTATATATGTTCGTGTTCATGTGTAGGTTTTGACGACTGAGTTTGCGAGTATCAAAATGTGTGTCCTAAACGGCCGTTCATTTTGATTGCATTGGCTTGGCTTACTTTTTTACACTGCCAATGTGCCATAGGTACCTCTGAGTAGAAGGGCTCTCGCCAGACGGACAGGCAAAAACTGATGGACGGACAATGAAGTGATTGTACAGCGGTTTGGTTTTTACCAACTGAGGTACAGGATCCAGAAAATGTGAGAACCGAATGTGCCCCTGGAGAGAGGCACAGGGGGAAGTGGTACTGTGTGACAGCCACATCTACCAGTGAGCGTATCGTGTTCAAACAGTTGGACGTCGGTACGCCCACGCAACATTGTGTCTCCCCAGGCCGAACACCTGGACTGCCGGAACGGCCTCGACAGTGCTGGACATACCCTCAGATGCTGGAATGAAATGATGGTGTGGCACTGGTGGCCAGGAGTCCAACTCCCGGAGAAGTTCGGCCGCCGAGTCGCAACTCGTTTCGGTTGACGCCCCGTTGGGCGATGCCGATGATGAAATGATGGTGGCAACACAAAACACCACCCAGTCTCCGAGCAGAGAAAATCTGCGACCCGGTCTGCTGCACGGCATTCAGGCTCGCTGACCAATGAGCAAAGGGGAGGGACAACCCTCATACGGTGAGAGGTGTGGGGAGGGACAACCCTCATACGGTGAGAGGTGTGGGGAGGGACAACCCTCATACGGTGAGAGGTGTAGGGAGGCATGATGTTGCGCATGGGCGTTCTGACTCCCAAATCTTTGAACGCGGAACACTCAGCCGTCAATCTTAATGTGGCACTGTAGTCTTCCCCCTTTGCAAGTCTTTTCATGCGGCGCATTCTGTCCTCGCTTCGTTTTTATGAATGACAATGCGCGACCACATCGAACACCACACGTGCAGAATCTCTTGGAGCGACAGAACAACCGACGAAAGGGTTGGCCTGCCCGTTTCAGTAAACTAAAGACGTTCTATCAATAAATAAGAATTCAAATTATCTGCTCATAATTTTTTTTCCACTGTACAAATTATTCAGTAACCGCAACTGAGTTGGGGACAAGTAGCATCAATATTACATAATTTTTTAGTCTTACAAAACATTTCCAACAAAAAACGCTTCTTAAAATCCACACTGACCCACAACAACAGTCATGATACCACAGTCTCTTTATTCGGCGGAAACATTCATTCTAAACAGAAAGGAACTTACTTCAAGCTGGACGGACACAGAAGAAATTCATGAGAATAAGGACAAAATTATACTGAAGAAGGAACAAAATGAGTAAAAAAAAGAAAAAAGAAACCGCAAATTTTGGAAGTGTAACAAGATTTATTCGGATTAGTAAGAACTAACATTTTATAAGCACCTTTAAACAATGATGTGGAATTCCATCAAACCCGCGGTAACTATGAAGTTTAAAGCAATAAAATAGCTCGGCGAAGCAAAAGAAGACCTCGATAAACCATGAGTAACACTGCTTGATGAACAAGACAAATTTTAGGCAGAAAAACCGAAGAATACCGGAACTGCTTTGTCTGACGAACGGAAAAAGATTTCACTGTGGCATAGTTGGAGGAATGTGGGCACAAAGACCACTCTGGAGAGGTGCTTTGCTGTGGCCCAGCAGAGCCTGAACGTGGCTAGTAATAAGAATTACTGTGATTTTTTCCCTGCAATGTATGACACAGAATGACTTTTTGAGGCAACAGAAAGGGCAATGCACAATTCCGTGTTACGTCACGTTAATACAGTCATCTTTGTATTCAGTGTATGTAGAACAGTCATACGCTGTCTGCATGTGGCAGAAAGAAGAAATGCTGCGTTGTTGTGATATATGTAGAGAAGGTAAAAGACAAACGTAAGTAACGCTTTATGTACAAACAATTTCATTTACTGACTTTAACCTCTTCTGTAGTACGATGAGTTCTTCCAAGTTCTGCCGTCCGTTGTACGTTTGTAGTTCATAAAAAAAAAGCAATTTGCACAGACTTCTGCCAGGTTCTGTCGTTTAAAATTTGCTGCTGTTCTTTTGTTCCTAGCAAGCATTAATTTTTTTTCTGTCAGAGCTGGTAAGAACATCATTAATGAGACATTCAAGTGAGACATTCAAGTGAGCTACATTGTGGAAATTTCCCTCTAAAGCACGGATAGCAGTTTTTCGTTCTCGATGTTGTGTATTAAGCTGTTACTTTTGAATATTCGATATTACGCCGTTCTACGGGGATGTGAGATGTTACCACGTGTTGAAGAACTCCACAATGCGATGTGACCATCCTGGTAAATGAAAGTATGTAACATTTTTAGGGTTATGCTGGTTGATGACGCACAAGGTGAGCCCGGAATCAGCTGATCACATATCACATGATGTGTTGGTTGTTAATAAACGGCCTGCGAGTAGGATATACTCTCTGAGGGTTCCTTACGAACACTTTTGTATACAGATGATAACAATAAGTGTAACTCTCTACTGGACGTCATTTTGGTAATTTCGCTAATCTACCCCTTTTATCCAAAATCTCGGTGAGGCCGAGATTTTATCTCTCGAATTCTGGGTTACCATGCACGCGCCTTACCGTAAACTGTAAGACCCGACATATATCTACATGTTTTGATGGGTTTGTGTGTATCGAAAAGTGACAACTGACCCTGTGTTATGACTGCATTAACTTTGAAACTTATTTACATCGCCAAGGGGACGCACTCTTTAGCATTTCAGATAAATTTCACCTTGAGATCACCACACGTTCCTCAGAAAAACTGATCGTGAAACGGTTCCGTTTCTACCAAGTGGGGTACGGAATACTTGACAGACAACTATTCTGAAAATATCCGAAAAAGCAAAGCCTTAACAGAAACGGGTAATACGCAGTAAGACCGTTAAAGAAAACTGAAGAGAAAGAAAAAAAATTGAGGTACAGCGCTACTGAAAAATCAATGCTTTATCACGAATGGTTGCTACAGAAAAATTTAAATTCTGATGTATAGGAGACTTACTGTTTCTATCCATCCTGCTAACCGTTAATGTGTGTGCAGACAAACGCACACTGCAAGAGCTTACTGAACAACGCACCGTGTTCGGACACGACTGTCTGCAAACGTGAATCTATTTCTCCTCTTCGCCACGTCATCCCAGTTTCACCCTACCCCCGCCTCACCCCCCTAACAATCCCCTTCTCTGCACGGCCTTTACACACACTCCATCGGATGTGAATCACTGCTATGACCACTAGTTAGTTAGGCACAAGCAGGAAGTTGGCGGTCAAAATCCAGCGCTGTTACGACGCGAGCGGATTCGTATTCTACGACGTTTCTCGCAGTGAGCGTCTCCCGGAATATCCCTGATGCGTCAGCACGCAACTCCACGATTCGGAGGAAACACGGGCGCGAAATAATGCACAGTGACGGAAGCCAAGTCGATGAAAAATTTATCGGAATTTCAAATGGGACCGTCGAGGCGGCGTTGCTGGCAGTTTTCATTAAATGCGGTAGACTACCATTTGAATGTATCAGCAAAGTAATGGAGATCAGTATCAGAGAGGGAGCTCTCTCTCTCTCTCTCTCTCTCTCTCTCTCCCTCTCTCTCTCTCTCTCTCTCTCCCCCTCTCTCTCGCCTCCCTCCCCCCCCCCAACACACACACACACACACACACACACACACACACACACACACACACACACACACAAAAGCACGTGCGCGCTTAACGATGCCACCAAATAAATAAATGAGTAATGACAAACGAAAACAAGCGCGGTATAATTTATAACTACATGTGGTACGAAAATACAAGCAAAGTGAAAACAAGGGGGAAACAAGTAGACGACGAAAAAGAAGAAGAAAAATATCCTACTGAGAAACTTTGTCGAATATTTTTCAGAAACGCATGCGGTCAGGAGGATGATTGAGGGTCAAAAAACATCACTTATTGGTTGTATCACAGTGTGTACTACTTTTCCACTACATCAGCTAGTGAAGAATGTACTGCTGAACTATTCCACTGGCGAACACAGTGAAAAATGTCAGTTTTCTTTTTCTTTCTTATCTTGAGGGCTGGTGTAAGGCGGATCCCTTTTCCGCAGATGTTCTGATGCTGTTTTGTCACTTATTTTACAAACTTATTTTATTAATTCTTTCGAGGCTCCGAGAGCTACGAACGTTGCCAGATTGCACTCGTCATCCTCATACGGGCCCAGCAACTGCCGTTATGGTATGGTGTGCCGCTGAATCTACAACATACCCACCGTTGCTTTGCACAGTTGATAATTTGGGGAACTGCCGCCCCGTTCCTAACGTCTTAACTCCGTCGTACTCTGTCTTCGAGATCTCCGTAACATTGTTTTCTAACGAGATGCAAGGCTCAAATGGCTCTGAGCACTAGGTGACTTAACATCTGAGGTCATCAGTCCCCTAGAACTTAGAACTACTTAAACCTAACTAACTTAAGGACATCACACACATCTATGCCCGAGGCAGGATTCAAACCTGTGACCGTAGCGGTTGCGCGGTTCTAGAGTGAAGCGCCTAGAACCGCTCGGCCACATCGGCCGGCGAGATGCAAGGTGCCTTTACCGTGTTGCCTTGAGCTATCTTGACACAACTGATGTTCAACTGTTGCCCTGACCAGCACGTTCTCAACATGTCTCACTGATGGGAACATCTGCTCATGGATTGGCGACTAACTGAGACGGTATCACTTGCCAGCCATTACGACTGATGATAAAGAAGCGAAGCAGCATGAAATGACCTACCCGTGCCTGTAATCCAAACTCAGTTGAATTCAATGGGCAGACGAGTTACAGCCGCTGTTGCTGCCAGAAATGGCAGCTCTGTGTAATCTCAAAGCACCTATAAATGTGGACTTTCTTGTTGGCTGAGGCGCTTAAGTGACTAAACGCCGAGGTCATCAGTCCCCCATTCCAAAGCGTTCATGTTGAGTCAATGACGTCAGCCAGAAATTTGATCTTATGAATGTAAGTAAGAGTTACAAAAGCGAAGCACTGAGAGTAATTGAATGATGCCAGTGCTGAGAAATAATTTATATGTGGGTCGGGTCGGTATATGTATCAGAGAGCAGACGAGAGCTGCTTACTAAGCCTCATCCATGACACCTCATCATGCTGTACTTATTCATTCATTTACTACAATTAGACCACTACATATACAACAGTTCGTGGGCAGTATTATTACTAATACAAGTGTAGAAATACAATTACTGCTGTAAGAATTATAATTTATTTTTAATTCTTTGTTGATAGAAAAACAGGTTATAAAATAAAATACAAGGATTGGAAAATGTAAATAACAATGAACAAATAATAAAGAAAGTTTTACTGTTTAACTGTGTTCTAGAAACATTTTTAAGCATCTGGAATTCGGAGCTAAAAAAATACAAAATTGAACCAATAACTCTGCGAAGGAAAACAAATGGAATTAAAATAAACTGCTTGGCTTTTGCGGATGATTTCGCAATACTTTCAGAAAACCTGAGAGAAGCAGTTACTCAAATAAACATTCTGGAAAAATTAGCGAACAGAACTGGTCTCAAAATTTCAGCTGAAAAAACAAAATTTATGACAAATATAAAAAATGCACCAAACTACATGGAAACACAAATAGGTAAAATAGAGCGAGTAAATAAATTTAAATATCTTGGAGGAACTGTACACCAGAATGGACTAGAAAAATCTGCAATAGATATAAGAATTAACAAAATGGAAAGAGTATATGGTTTGACCAAAAATATTTACAACAAGAAATGTATATCTAGAAAAACGAAACTAAAACACTGTACCACAGTGGTACGACCAGAATGTTTACATGGATCTGAATGTCTAACGATGAACTGTAAGATGGACTGTAAGATGGACAAACTAGAGGTACTGGAAAGAAGGATTAATAGAAAAATAATGGGTGCAATGAAAACTGCAGATGGTTGGAAAATGAGAAGTAATGAGGAGATCTACAAAAATAGAGAGAAAATATCTGAAGTAATGGCCAAACGAAGATTAACCTTTTTTGGACATCTCTACCGAATAGATGGAAATAGACTAACAAAACAAATACTCCTATATTTCTGGAAGAAGAAATAGGCAATGGCGTGGATTACAGAAGTAAGAAAAGACCTTGAAAGAAACAACATCAAAGAATCAGAAATAGCAGAAAGAAACCGTTTTAAAAACAAAATACTAAATTTGGAAGGCTTCCAAAGCAGAAGAAATAAAAAATCGGGAACTACATGGACAGAAGAAAAGAAGAGAGTTGATGGGGAGAAAATGAGAGAATACTGGAAAAGTAGGAAACAACAACAACAAAGGAAGAAGAGGAACCGAAGTTGTTAACGTGATCCTAGTTGGTCAATACGATTAAAAAAAAATGTGAGGGTAGTTAGTGAAAGAAAGTGCTCTATATGCACAAGTAAAATTTTGTCAAAGCCATCTTTCCTGATACTGATATTGCAACTTTAATGAACAGCGGCGTATTTTATCTTCCTGCTCGGCTAGTCGAAGCAGATCTGGAGAACGAAGCTTGTCTGGCAGAAAAGTGCAAAGACCCCTGCTCTCAAATTTTAACGAGCATGATCAATAACAGAATGTGAAATTCGATCACCAGTTTGGACTGAGAATTATATTTTTGCCACTCGTCACTACTACCGAAAACCGTATTTCATGTGGACGACGTCATGTCAACCAGAGGAGTGAAATGCCTGGTGAGTGGACGTTTCTCCTCCTCCTCCTCCGAGCGACCCCAACTTCCGGGTCCGTCAAGGCTAGCAGAAGGGACCGGCCGTGGGGCCGTTGTTGTGCGCGTCGCTGCATTAGAAATTAAAATACGGGGCAACTGGGTCAGCAGGGACCCGACGGCGTCTGCACTCCTGCTGAGGGACACAGCGTGCCGCGCCGTGCCGGGTAGCGTTTATGGCGAGTCCGGCTGTGTAGGCCTTCGTAACTGCCTTCTCGTCCTGAACACGCTACGTGACACGAAGGCAAGGCGTTAATGTACACGAGGGCTATCCACAAAGTACATTACGTTTTCGTTTGTGTCCGTTAGGGGCGGGGCTAGCGCGGCCATCTTGGTGTCATGGGATTCCGCCGCTCAGTCGGCATCCTGCCGTGCTAGTGAGAGGTTCGTGCAGTACTCCGTTGAGTTACTGTGACAGTTTGAAATGTCAGCGTTAATTGAAAATGCCGCCAAGTGTGAAGTGCGTGCTGTAATAATGTTTCTGACTGCAAAAAAAACTGTAAACCGATAGAAATCTATCGGCAGCTTTGTGAAGTGTATGGGGACAACATAATCCCTGAAGGTGGACTGCGTCAATGGGTCATAAAATTTAAAAATGGGCGAACTAACGTTCACGACAAAGAGCGAAGTGGAAGACCCAGCATAGTGACTGCCGAACTTGTCGAAAAAGTCGATGCCCCGTTCCATGAAAACCGTAATTTCACAATAACGGAACTCTCTACGAGTTTTCCACAAATTTCACGAAGTTTGTTGCACGAAACCATTACCGAAAAGCTTGGTTACCCCAAGTTTTGTGCAAGATGGATACCAAAAATGTTGACAGAGATTCACACAAATCAGCCAATGTCTGCAGCGTTAACGTTTTTGGTCGCTTACGAGAAACATGGCGACTCATTACTCGATCGCATCGTTACTGGTGACGAAACATGGGTTAAGCATGTGAACTGCGAGACAAAATTCCAGTCAATGCAGTGGGGGCACACAAATTCCCCCCAAAAACCCAAGAAATGCATACAGACAATGTCGGTAAGGAAGGTGATGGCGACTGTCTTTTGGGACAGAAAAGGTGTGATTTTTGTGGATTTCCTGGAAAGAGGCACTACAATAAACTCTCAAAGGTATTGCCAAACTCTGCACAACCTCAGAAGAGCAATGCAAAAGAAGCGCAGGGGAAAGTTGGGCTCAAAGATCTTGCTGATTCACGACAACGCCCGGGCCCACACGGCGAATGCTTCTCGTGAAGTTCTCGAATCTTTTAAGTGGGAGTTGTTTCCTCATCCGTCGTACAGTCCCGACCTGGAACCGAGCGACTTCCACTTATTCCCAGCGATGAAGAAGTGGTTGACTATGCAGCGTTTTGATGACGACGCACAGTTTCAAGAAGAGGTAACCAAGTGGTTGAAGGCCCAGGCGGCCGAATTTTACGACGAAGGAATTTCCAAGCTCGTCCATCGCTACGATAAGTGCATTAATTTAAATGGCAACTATGTAGAAAAATAGTATTTAAGTGTGGCTTTCATCTGTATAGAATAAAAAAATTTCCAATACTTTATTTTTAATTCCACAACCTAATGTACTTTGTGGATAGCCCCCGTACACTGAAAAGCCTGAACAGTATGGACACTGCTCATCGCGAGACCTCTTCTAGGGTTGCAGGGACGAGACGCGTTAAGGACAGCTTATAGAGTGATTTCGTAATTATGTTGCAAGCTTTCAGGGATGATGGAGCAGGGCAAATGTATCAGTTTGAGGCGAACGACCCTGGTTTGGAAACGACTGAATCTAAAGTTCCGAGCGAAAATCTTTCTGGTATCTCTGTCACTATTTCGCCGGAATACTACACAGTTACAATAATCGTGTTTCGGTCGATAATAGCCGCCACGCTACAGTTGTGAAGAGCCATCAACACAGATTTTCAGTCAACTTGTGGGCAGGCACAGTCAGTGATTACGTACTTGGTCCCTTTCTTCTTCTTCTTCTTCTTCTTCTTCCCCTCTCAAACGCACCAGCGTATAGTGTATTTATAAGGTACCTACGACCTAGGTTCCTCGAACGTATCTCATTTATTATTCCTCAAAAGATGGAGCCTCACCTCACTTTGGACTGTATGATCTTGAACACCTAGATCAGATATTCCCTGGAAGTGTATAGGCAGAGGTCGTCGTGTTTCGTGGCCAGCACGTTAACCTGACCTCACCCCACTTTATTTCTTCTTGCGTGGCGATGTGAACAGTCTTGCGTACGAGACACCTGTGGAGACTGAAGAGGATCCCCTGGTAAGTTCTCGCTGCCTGGACACTGTTCGAACGACACTGGGGATATTAGAACAGGTACGACAGATCTTTGTGCGGCGGTGCCTCGTCTGCATTGACGCTGGAGGAACCATTTTGAGTGACTGCGGTAGTTTTCGAAATGTAAACGGGACTCAGTACTACTGTACTGTAGACTTTGGATTTTCTGTCCCTCGGACATCAAGTTAGATGCGCCGTTACTGCTCCGTCAAGAAGAGAAATTATCTGAGAGTATCCACATTATGACCAGGTTTCGAAAGTCGGGGCCTTACCTTGAGCGCTGCACAAGGTTAAGACGAAACAAGAGTAGAGGTTCGTTAATACCTTTCGACTAGATCGTTTCCAAACCTAGATCCCGTAGTTTAAATTTATGTACTCTGTCAACCCTGAAAGTTTGTAACACCATCATGGGTTCAATCTGTATTAAGGGATCAGACACGAATAGGAATCATTCTAGTGACGGTGAAAGTCGAAAATCCAGGAATCCACTAAGCCGATTTTACAAAGGGCAAATTGTTATGGGCTGGTGAAACTGGTCGGCTTTTCCCCTGTTATTCTCGTGGCCTTTTGTGGAGAGTGGTTGAAAGACAGTGAATCAATCAGTAGGTAACATGACTCAACACACAACGTGGAGGTCAAAGGGATGAAGCAGGGCAGGCGGCGATCTGTGGCACATCTGACGACGGGCTGCAGTGTTGAAGGTACAAGTGGCTCCGAGCACCGCACGCTGTTGAACATGGGGCTACGCAGCAGACGGCCATTACACGCTCCTGTGCTGACACAGCGACATCGTCAGTGTCGTGGTGGGTGCGGGATCGTCAAGATTGGATCATTATCAGTACAAACATTTCGCCTAGTCGTTCTCTGTTTGACCAACGCGGTGGTCGTGTCCGGATACGCCGTCACCCAGGCGAAAGGTGGAGGTAATTCGGGGCACGTTCACCTGGGCATCCGTGGGACCTTTGGGATTATGTATTAAGGGGAGTGGTGGGGGGGGGGGGTGTAGGACGTAAAAAAGGGCCAACTTTGAGCAGGAGAGGCGCCACAGGACATTTTAATTTCCACTCTCTATACTTTTACAAATGAATTCGTGAAACTTAGGCAGCATGACCAGGAAGGATTCAGAATTCACACTCATAGCAGAAGAAGTTGAAGAACATAGCAAAATACTTTTTTTTACATGTTAAATTCAATCATTTTTTCACTTACTATTGCATGCATTTCTTGCTATAGGTATAATTTTCTTCGTAAATAAGAGAGATTCTTGGACGAATTTTGCACAGCATACAAACCGTTCTTACAGGTATATGAAACTGTAGAATCTTCCAAATCTATTAAAAACTATGGCATAAATTGAGATTAACCATAAAATTTGACTGTCTCTAAACATGAAGTATAAAATGTAACAGATCAATCATTTCTTTATAAATTAAATTCTAGAGTTTCAATAAACCTCCAAGTATGGTTTGTATTCTGTACAAAATTCGTCCAAGAATCTCTCTTAGTTATGAAGAAAAGTGTACCTATAGCAACAAATGCAGCCAACAGCAAGTGAAAAAACGATGTAAAAAAAATAACTTCCACTGCTATGAGTGTGAATCCTGAATCCTTCCTGTTCATGCTAACAAAGTTTTATGAATTTATTTGTAAATGTACAGGCAGTGGAAATTAAAATGTCCTGCGGTCCCCCTTCTGTTCCAAGTCGGCTCGTTTGACGCGCTACTCTACTCAAAAGTTATGGCGATTATTTTTGAAATAGTAAATGGTTCACTGAAATGATTTTCGTTCCGTCTCGTTTTCAATTCACTGTCCCTTATACAGCTAGTGCGCTTACCACGTCCGACGCAGTAATACCTCACTGTAGGAACACACTATTTTCGACTAATTTAGATCGGATATCGCAACAGACGCTAGTCGATAGCGTAGCTAGGTTCCCCATCGCCTGATACTGCGGAAGAATAGTTCTTTTTAGAGTTTCGTTAATTTTTATTATTCTTCGCATCTCACGTGCAGTATAAATCGTATGACGTAAATTGCTATGCAGTAAGCTACAGAAATAAATGAACAACTGTACAACTCTGGAGTCACAACAAATCGCCAAATGCAACTGGATTCGTTGGAACTAATCGGAAAACGAACGCTGGCAGCCGGGCGCTCTGAGGCGCCGCTACCGGCACATGGGGAGACGAGGCAGCCCGAGCCTGTATCTGTTGTTACGTCTACACGGGCTACTGTGAAATCCACACTTAACTGCATCGCAGTGACTTCATCTAACCACTTTACAACACTACTGTACCGTTCCGCTGTCGAACAGCGCGCGTGAAAAAACGAACACTACAATCTCTGTGCTCTGATTTAGACTTAAAGTTCGTGAAAAGACCTCGCCACAACGAAAAGCTCCTTTGTTTTAGTCACATCCGTGACACACATTCCTATTTCGCGATGATACAAAAAGGGCTACCCTTCTTTGAACTTTTCCGATGTCCTCCGTCAAACCTGTTTGTTGCGGATTCCATACCACACAGCAATACTCTAGCAGAGGTCTGACAAACTCCATGTAGGCAGTCTCTGTAGTAGATTTATTAAATCTTCTAAGTGTTCTGCTAATAAATCGCTATCTTCGGTTCGCGTTATCCGCAACCTTATCTGTAATCCGTTGGCATTTAGTTGAATTGACAGCCCTTATATTTGTGCGATGTATGGTGGAACAGAAATTTAACGGGTTCCTGTTAGTGCTCATATCGATGACCCCACACTTATTATTTACGTTCAATTGCTACTTTTCGCACCGTACAGATGACTTGTTTAAATAATTTTGCAGTTGCTTTTGATGATCTTACGACTTTACTAGACGATAAATCATAGGGTTAACTGTAAATAATCTACGAGAGCTCCTCAGATTGTCTCCCGTCACTTTTGTAGCTGGTCTCTAACACCACCTTGAGAAACGCTGTATGTTGTAAGGTAGTCATGTCATTTTGGTTTTTGACTGTCATCGATGTGCACGTCAGACAGAGCAAGTTACGTTACAGTTAAACAATCTCTGGTTTTGTCGTGGGACAGTCTTTGGCTCTGCGCAGTCTGATACATTCTTAGTTGAAGTACGGTAGGCGGTGGACGTTTTCAGTAATGTTGTGTGAACTTACGATTGTCTCTCTTAGGCGAAGAAAGGACAGCAAGGACGAATGTGATGTGGACAAAGGTGAAACGAATATAAATTTTGAATAATGTGATTGTTTTTGAAGAGAAGAAGTTTGAGGTAAGACTGCACCGCTGCGCACCTATTTTGTCGCAATGATTACTGTCAGCTAGTGAACTTGCTCAGAACAGAGAAAGACCATCCCCGGTTCCCTGAATCATGGATTAATCTCTTTGATTTTCACAGAAATTCTCTTTTTTAAACTTTGTACCCTTTTTAAATAATTGTTCACTTCGTTAAGCGTAGCGACCAATGTTACGTATGAAGTTCACGCGAAGTTTTCTCTGTCTTTTTGAATACATACATCATTCTAAAATCATTGACCTGGAATATCATTTCACAGGAATAGTTGCTCTCCCACACCACTGTTTATCATTTTGTATTACCGCATGCAACAGTTTGAATCCGTATTTAGAAACAGAAATCTAGTTTAGCCGCTGCCTGCTTGCTGTTGTTGTGCTTTCGAGAAACCTTCAACGATGTTGTCTAATCGCAAGGCAAGTGAAAATTATGATTATGGCCAGATAATTGTTTTACTTCCGTTACGCATTTAATACAACGGCAATATGCATTCTGATCTGTTAAGTTCAGTTCAAAGTAGGTTCTGTTTATGAAACTTCCTGGCAGATTAAAACTGTGTGCCGGTCCGAGACTCGAACTTGGGACCTATACCTTTCGCGGGCAAGTGCTCTACCATCTGAGCTACCCAAGCACGACTCGCGCCGCGTGCTCACAGCTTTACATCCGCCAGTACCTCGTCTCCTACCTTCCAAACTTTACAGAAACTCTCCTGCGAGCACTTGCCCGCGAAAGGCAAAGTTCCCGAGTTCGAGTCTCGGTCCGGCACAGAGCTTTAATTTGCCAGGAAGTTTCATATCAGCGCACACTCCGCTGCAAAGTGAAAATCTCATTCTAGGTTCTGTTTAGTGAAAGGTTAGCATACGAGTGCTAAGCTGGACAAGTTTGCGAGTAATTTGGTAGTACGCAGAATTTATAAAGTGGGAGGGAACGTTGGGCTGAATTACATATACACTACTGGCCATTAAAATTGCTACACCACGAAGATAACGTGCTACAGATGTGAAACTTAACAGACAGGAAGAATATGATGTGATATGCAAATGATTAGCTTTTCAGAGCTTTCACACAAGGTTGGCGCCGGTGGCGACACCTACAACGTGCTGGCATGAGGAAACTTTCCAACCGATTTGTCATACACAAACAGCAGTTGATCGGCGTTGCCTGGTGAAATGTTGTTATGATGCCTCCTGTAAGGAGGAGAAATGCGTACCATCACGTTTCCGACTTTGATAAAGGTCGGATTGTAGCGAACGCCGTGTTGAGTCCCAATGGCCTCTTATCAGTAGCAGTCGAGATGACAGGTATCTTAGCATGGCTGTAACGGATCGTGCAGCCACGTCTTGATCTCTGAGTCAACAGGTGGGGAGGTTTGCACGAACAGTTCGATGATGTTTGCAGCAGCATGTAGTAACAACTCTGAGACCATGACTGCGGTTACCCTTGACGCTGCATCACAGACAGGAGGGCCTGCGATGGTGTACTCGACGACGAACCTGGGTGCAGGAATGGCAAAACGTCATTTTTTCGGATGAATCCAGGTTCTGTTTACAGCATAACGATGGTCGCATCCGTGTTTGGCGACATCGGGGCGAACGCACATTGGAAGCGTGTATTCGTCATCGCCATACTGGCTTATCAGCCGGCGTGATGGTATGGTGTGCCATTGGTTACACGTCTCTGTCTCCTCTTGTTCGCATTGACGGCACTTTGAACAGTGGACGTTACATTTCAGATGTGTTACGAGCCATGGCTCTACCGTTCATTCGATCCCTGTGAAGCCCTACATTTCAACAGCATAATGCAGGACCGCATGTTGCAGGTCCTGTACGGGCCTTTCTGGATACAGAAAATTTTTGACTGCTGGCCTGGCCAGGACATTCTCCAGATCTCTCACCAATTGAAAACGTCTGGTCAATGGTGGCCGAGAAACTGGCTCGTCACATTGCGCCAGTCACTACTCTTGATGAACTGTGGTATAGTGTTGCACGAGCAGCTGTACCTGTACACGCCATCCAAGCTCTGTTTGATTCAATGCCCAGGCGCATCAAGGCCGTTATTACAGCCAGAGGTGGTTGTTCTGGGTACTGATTTCTCAGGATCTATGCACAAAAATTGCTGAAAATGTAATCACATGCCAGTTTTAGTATAATATATTTGTCCAATGAATACCCATTTATCATATGCATTTCTTCTTGGTGTAGCAATTTTAATGGCCAGTAGTGTAGAAACAAATTATGTCACGTATTACTGTACCTTTTTCCGCAAATTAAAACGAACTGACCATTCTGGTGGGAAATCACGAATCCAGCGGATTAACGGCTAGGGACGGTGAGGCGGCGAACCTGGACGGGTTTTTAGGCGGCTTTCCTCATCCGACTAAGTAAATGCCGAGCTGGTACCCACTTTTCACCTCAAGAGTTCGAACGTTACCACTCTTTAACATGAGGTCTCAACTAGGCTCAGACACAACTGGTTGCACAAATTCCGTTCGCCACGAGTAGGGTGAGGGTGAGGGGGGCACGAGTAGGGTGAGGGTGAGGGGGGCACGAGTAGGGTGAGGGTGAGGGGGGCACGAGTAGGGTGAGGGTGAGGGGGGCACGAGTAGGGTGAGGGGGGCACGAGTAGGGTGAGGGTGAGGGGGGCACGAGTAGGGTGAGGGTGAGGGGGGCACGAGTAGGGTGAGGGGGAGGGGGGCACGAGTAGGGTGAGGGGGAGGGGGGCACGAGTAGGGTGAGGGGGAGGGGGGCACGAGTAGGGTGAGGGTGAGGGGGGCACGAGTAGGGTGAGGGTGAGGGGGGCACGAGTAGGGTGAGGGTGAGGGGGGCACGAGTAGGGTGAGGGGGAGGGGGGCACGAGTAGGGTGAGGGGGAGGGGGGCACGAGTAGGGTGAGGGGGAGGGGGGCACGAGTAGGGTGAGGGTGAGGGGGGCACGAGTAGGGTGAGGGGGAGGGGGGCACGAGTAGGGTGAGGGTGAGGGGGGCACGAGTAGGGTGAGGGTGAGGGGGGCACGAGTAGGGTGAGGGTGAGGGGGGCACGAGTAGGGTGAGGGTGAGGGGGGGCACGAGTAGGGTGAGGGTGAGGGGGGCACGAGTAGGGTGAGGGTGAGGGGGGCACGAGTAGGGTGAGGGGGAGGGGGGCACGAGTAGGGTGAGGGGGAGGGGGGCACGAGTAGGGTGAGGGGGAGGGGGGCACGAGTAGGGTGAGGGTGAGGGGGGCACGAGTCGGGTGAGGGTGAGGGGGGCACGAGTCGGGTGAGGGGGAGGGGGGCACGAGTCGGGTGAGGGTGAGGGGGGCACGAGTCGGGTGAGGGTGAGGGGGGCACGAGTAGGGTGAGGGTGAGGGGGGCACGAGTAGGGTGAGGGTGAGGGGGGCACGAGTAGGGTGAGGGTGAGGGGGGCACGAGTAGGGTGAGGGTGAGGGGGGCACGAGTAGGGTGAGGGTGAGGGGGGCACGAGTAGGGTGAGGGTGAGGGGGGCACGAGTAGGGTGAGGGTGAGGGGGGCACGAGTAGGGTGAGGGTGAGGGGGGCACGAGTAGGGTGAGGGTGAGGGGGGCACGAGTAGGGTGAGGGTGAGGGGGGGCACGAGTAGGGTGAGGGTGAGGGGGGCACGAGTAGGGTGAGGGTGAGGGGGGCACGAGTAGGGTGAGGGTGAGGGGGGCACGAGTAGGGTGAGGGTGAGGGGGGCACGAGTAGGGTGAGGGTGAGGGGGGCACGAGTAGGGTGAGGGTGAGGGGGGCACGAGTAGGGTGAGGGTGAGGGGGGCACGAGTAGGGTGAGGGTGAGGGGGGCACGAGTAGGGTGAGGGTGAGGGGGGCACGAGTAGGGGGAGGGGGGCACGAGTAGGGGGAGGGGGGCACGAGTAGGGGGAGGGGGGCACGAGTAGGGGGAGGGGGGCACGAGTAGGGGGAGGGGGGCACGAGTAGGGGGAGGGGGGCACGAGTAGGGGGAGGGGGGCACGAGTAGGGGGAGGGGGGCACGAGTAGGGGGAGGGGGGCACGAGTAGGGGGAGGGGGGCACGAGTAGGGGGAGGGGGGCACGAGTAGGGGGAGGGGGGCACGAGTAGGGGGAGGGGGGCACGAGTAGGGGGAGGGGGGCACGAGTAGGGGGAGGGGGGCACGAGTAGGGGGAGGGGGGCACGAGTAGGGGGAGGGGGGCACGAGTAGGGGGAGGGGGGCACGAGTAGGGGGAGGGGGGCACGAGTAGGGGGAGGGGGGCACGAGTAGGGGGAGGGGGGCACGAGTAGGGGGAGGGGGGCACGAGTAGGGGGAGGGGGGCACGAGTAGGGGGAGGGGGGCACGAGTAGGGGGAGGGGGGCACGAGTAGGGGGAGGGGGGCACGAGTAGGGGGAGGGGGGCACGAGTAGGGGGAGGGGGGCACGAGTAGGGGGAGGGGGGCACGAGTAGGGGGAGGGGGGCACGAGTAGGGGGAGGGGGGCACGAGTAGGGGGAGGGGGGCACGAGTAGGGGGAGGGGGGCACGAGTAGGGGGAGGGGGGCACGAGTAGGGGGAGGGGGGCACGAGTAGGGGGAGGGGGGCACGAGTAGGGGGAGGGGGGCTGCCGTCACGAAGGACATCCCGTCAAGTGCCGCTAACATTGCCAAAACAGGAGTAACAATGCCGATCGCGTAGTGGAGTGGGAAACTGCAATGAAGGCTGAAACGGGCGCTGCGCGCGAGTCTCAAATGAATCGCTGAGAGAGCGGCGGCACTGCCTAGACAAACAGTGGGAAGAGACCGTCAGCCCAGCGCCGATACGGTAAATGTCAGCTGCCGGCGCGGCGTCACGGAATACCGCGTCTCACTTAACAACGGCGGTGAGCGCAGCCGCCAGGAGAGATTCCGAGGCACGGGCTTCCGCGCGCCGTCAAAGCCGCCGCTAATTGGACGCGTGCCTGCGCTAATACATTAGTCATGCGCCGGGCTGTTAGCCGGAGCTGAGTAAATAGAGCTCATAGAGAGGTAGAACGCGCGGTTCGCGGGCGGGAGGAATCTCGAATCAGGCGCCCCAGTCGCGACTGCCGGACCAGTTTTGCGTTCCTCCTGTATGTGCGTTGGACGCTGCGCGTCGGTCGTCACTGAACAGATTGCCGCTCTCGTGTATGCGACTCAAGGATAACTAGCCAGTCCACACAGGACGACGATCAGGAAACTGCCACTGTTTATGATGTGAAAGACAAGACATGTATTTGTCTCAGTCGATTTCATATGTTTCTCACATGTTTCGAGAGCTTGCATCCTCAACGTCAGATGAATCAGTGGTTCAAGCCAGTATCTCTTTTGCGGGATGTAACCACTCTTCTGGCCCCGGCGGAGGTTCGAGTCCTCCCTCGGGCATGGCTGTGTGTGCTTGTTCTTAGGATAATTTAGGTTAACTAGTGTGTGAGCTTAGGGACTGATGACCTTAGCAGTTGAGTCCCATAAGATATCACATTTCATTTTTTGTAACCACTCTCTTTCTTTACGCTTAATTTTGAAAACGTTTCAGAGAAAAACGACTTAACGTCCTCACACAGGGTCATTCACGAAGATACGCAAGTATTTTAGTATGTTATTATACTCGTACAAGTAAAACTAAAGAAGAAGATTCATATAAACACAGGTCCGCAAATGTTTAGTTACGAAGTTACGGCTAATAAAAGATTTTGCCTGAAATTTAGCATCTTGGCCAATATGAAGCCATCGCAAAACAATACGAGGCCAAATTAAAGCAAGATTTCCATTTATTTTATTGTTATTGATCTTGTGAATCTAATGAAACATTTCCTAGACCGAATTCAACATTTAAAATGCT
Source organism: Schistocerca gregaria (assembly GCF_023897955.1). Lineage (NCBI taxonomy): Eukaryota > Metazoa > Arthropoda > Insecta > Orthoptera > Acrididae > Schistocerca > Schistocerca gregaria. Next base: position 568,348,863 of record NC_064925.1, read on the forward strand.
GACGCAATCTACTCGCAATTCAATTCAATGGCTCTGAGCACTATGGACTCAACTTCTGAGGTCATCAGTCGCCTAGAACATAGAACTACTTAAACCTACCTAACCCAAGGACATCACACACATCCATGCCCGGGCATGATTCGAACCTGCGACCGTAGCGGTCGCGCGGTTCCAGACTGTAGCGCCTAGAACCGCTCGGCCACACCAGCCGGCAATCTACTCACTAAGTGCTGTCATTTCATGTTAAAGGCTTAACACAGTAAGACAACTACAACAGTTAGAAACTGCGTACCCGTATGTAAATCACGACTATATTCATCCACACTTTATTCACCCAGTATTTCACAATGAGAACACTCAACTACGTCTTACAAACTTTACAAATAATTTCAAACTTTTACGGAACATTTTCTCTCTGTCAGTCTCTGCAAAATGACGAAAGGAAATTTTTTTACCGTTTGCTACGCTCTTGCTGTCCTTGCAGTATCTGGAACGTCATTTTAATTTCTAACTTCTTTACTATGCTCTATATTTGCAACACATTGTGCAGATGGTATACAGATGTACCACTCTACGTACGTGCACAATTGTATCATCGTACGACACACAGTTCAGGAGAAACGACACGGCCGTGCGATTCCTTAAACAATCACAAGGTGAAGGGGGCAGGGTTTGTTGGTCTTGAACAGAGACGGCAGTAGGGGCGCATATGACCTAAGGATGCGTAGCAGTTAAGCTGTAATCCTCAGGACACATGAAGGACTTCACCGATACGATCGTTGCATTATCAGATTGTTTTGCTGTTGCTGGTGTCTACACGAAGTCATGAGGAACTGAAGAGTGGCTTGCACTACATTTCCTCTTAGTGGAGTGAGTGACAGCTCTCATCGAATGTTTTCCAATGCAAGGTAATGGCTACAACAATGAGAGACAACCACAACACCTGATTTTAAGATTAGAGGAGAACATCACGAAACATGGCCTAAGAATTAGATCTAATACTAAGAAGCGATATGAAACGGTACAAACCCGCAGAATCAGTGGTGGCGGAGGTGAATAGAACGCTAAAATTTTCGAAAAAATTCTGGGGAAGTACAAGGAATCGGTAAAAGAAATCATAAAGAAGGCTCTAGTGCGACCGATTTTTGAGTGTATTTCCAGGGTTAAGATGTCCTTTTCGAGGAGGCATAATAGGAGACACAGAAATAAGAGGCGCGGTACTTTGAAGACGACACTTGGGTGTAGTCTGCAACCGGAACTGTAACAAATGGTAAGGAAATTTAAAATAGTGATGTTTGGAAGAAATGCGGAGATGAACTCACGATACCCCAACTCTGTTAATTCACAGAACAACCATTGCTTTAGGATTGTGCGACAATTCTGCTCCCAGAATCACACATTTCGCGTAGGACTCGAAATAATACGATAAGAGAGATTACGGGTCGTGTGGAAGCGTATAGACATTTCTCCCTCGCTGAATACGTGAATGTAATAGCACTCAAAATCACTTAAAGTTCCCGTATCTCGCACTGCGCAGTAGATTGCGCCGCGTCTATGTAGACGTAGTGAAAAAAAAAGAAAGATTTGGCTTTAACGTCATGTTGATGTCGAGGTCATTAGCGACGGTGAAGGAGCTCGTATTTGTGGATAGGAGGGGAAGGGAGAAGGCAAATGGTCGTGTCCTACCGCTATCCCACATCGCTCTGACGTCCATCTACATGTGGAGACAGAACTTTGCCCACCAAACACACACACACACACACACACACACACACACACACACACACACACACACACACACACTTGCTTCCAAGTAACGATGGTTAGACGCAGATATGCGGTTTGTTGGAAATGGTTGCTTAACTCACTAAGTTTTTATGGGTATACTTTAAAGTGTGTTCTGACAGCGACTGACTGACCTCTCTCCCTCTCTCTCAAAGCACGAGTAATGTTTCACCACGATGGAGCACCGCTTCACTGGCGGTTATTTGTCCGCCAGTTCTTGGGTGAAACCTTTCCGGACAGATGGATCGGCAGAGACGGTAGTGGCTACTGCGTTCACCAGACGTATCGCTCTTGACTGCTTTTTCTTTGGTGGTGTTACGTTAAGGGCTAGTAGTTCAGTTCTGCAGTTCCTGGCGTGCAAACGCTACGAATACGAGGTGCTGTTGAGGCGGTGACTGAAGAAATGCTACGAGAGACATGGATGCAGGTAAATTGAGTACTGCCTACATGTTCCATTGCAGCGAACTAAGCACATGTTAAGGAAGTAAATGCATTAAGTCCAAGAGTTAAGCTCACATTTGCAGGAAACCTCTTGGCTGCTACTAGCGTAGTTCCTTGGAAACAAATTATTGGAACCATGGAAAGACTCTGCGCTTTCCCTGTGAAAGAGTAAGCAGTGGCAAAAGAATATTCGGGGTGACAGGTATTGACCTACATGAAATAAAATCGTCGTAATTTCTGGACGGTTTGCGTTACGACATTCAAACTGCACGGTTGGTGGCGGGTCATGACGGGGATTAGTACGCGCATGTTGGCTTGGTTTAGCGACGAAGCCCACTTTCATTTGGATGGGGTCGTCAGTAAGCAAAACTGGCCCATTTGGGGGGGGGGGGGGGACTGCGAAATCGCGTTTCGCGATCGAGAAGTGTCTTCACCGTCAACGGGTGACTGTGTCGGGTGCAATGTCGTCAAGGAATAAACCGTGCGAGATTCCTGGATGGCACGGTACGTGAAGGTTTTGGAAGATGATTTCATCCCCACTATCGACCAGATGTGGCCCATGCAAGACGGAACAAGACCACGTCAGAGCAGGACAGGGTCACATGAACTGGAGGAGAGATTTGAGGACCTCATTCTGGCTGTGGGGTCCCCAGAGGCCACTGGCATAGACCTGGATAGGCCGCCATATTCTCAGGATCTGAACGCATGCGACTCCTTTCTGTGGGAGTATATTAAAGACAAGGTGTGCAGCAGTAACACCGAAATCAGTTCTAGGCTGATTCAGAAGGTCATCGACAGCATCGGTGTTCCGGCACTTCAGCGGGTCACGCAGAATTTCGCTACTCGTCTGCGCCACGTCATCGCCAATGATGGCAGGCATATCGAACATGTAATACCCTAAATCTGAATACCTGTAGTGGCAGTGACGTCTACATATGGAGTAAAGCGTGTGCACGCCGTAGTTCGTAACTAATTTACGTTTTTTGTTCACATAGTTCAACAGTTGTCACCCTGCACCGTCTCGCAAGGCTTCGTATTGTCAAAACAAACGAGAAATTAAGGAGTGACTGCCACGATTGGGTATTTATAAAATAAAACTTCAGACATGCCAACTTTCAAAAGTGAAAAATCAGGAGAATTTTAGCGCTGTACTACTTTGAATTACAACACATCCCTGACAAAGTTGCAGTAAGTCAGCACCTGTACCTTGCACACCCATATTGTTCCGCAATTTCAGAATCGGGGAAGATTTTGCGAAGCAAAGGCGCAGCGTGGCCGGCACAGTTTATAGTTAAGTTATGCTCTACAATAAATGAGGTAAATAAACGGCATTCGTCACAGAATCTACATTTTGGGGTTTGCACGACAAGTTAAGTTCCTGGTTCCGTTCTACGCAATGGACACACTCCTTGTGTTTTTTAGTTTGCACATGTTTAAGAATGCCGCATTTCCCGCCACGAGCCACTGAAAAGTCACATCTACATACACTACAAAATGCGTAAGTTTGTCCCTTCCTCGATTCACTCAAACGTGCAATCTCTTCCTTATATACGTTTCTGAACACTGCATCGTATTTCTTCGGCATCCTGCACAAAAAATAATCAACACCTTCATGATACGCAGCCAACAACTAGTACAGAGTACACGAATCACGCAGCAGAACCGAGAACACAATGGTCCTACGTTCTGGACCAGGGGTCTCCAATCCTTTCAGTCCGCGGGCCACACTGACTCCTCCACGAAGTCGTAAGGGCCAACATCTACACACTGGGATTAAAGCACCATAGCACTCCATCATCACCGTAATGTAACGCTAAAGGAACACGAAATGGCAAAAATCTAAGGTTGTGGAAATAGCTAGCACTGAAACGAACTACGATTTTTATTTAATTACATAATTTTGATTGGTGGACGTACCTGACCGAAATTCTGGCGTATTTTATTCTGGTGAATTTCACCGACGAAAAAGTGTGTCACTGCACGTTCTTCACGAAAGCGTCCTGCGAAGTTAACAAAATCTCAAAATCATTGCTAGCAACACTATTACTGCAAGACGTAACAGAGGTAGAGTATGTCAACGCATTGTTGTTTCAAACGAAGCAACAATAAGTTTAGTTATGTAGTCTTGTAGTGAGTAGCAGAGCCAGAGCATGTATTTGATAGTTCTGTTGCGTGATTGTGTCTATGCTGCGAGTGTCTCACGAGTTTTTTTTAGTGTTTTATGCCTCTATTAGAAGGTGAGACATCGAAGTGTGGGACCATTCAAAGTTTGAATTCGAAGAGACAAGGAAAATCTGAAAATCGAAATACGTATAGCACGAATGAGTATTTGTTCACTGTATTTTTAGTGGAACTACAGTGTAATTTTGAGTATTTAATTTAGTAATTAAAATACCTTACGTGGACTACTCCCTAGTTTTATTAGTATTAAATAGCACAATTTTATTTTCAGGTTACAATATTTTGTGAAGTTCTGAACAACTATGGAAAAGAAACGAAAGGTTGACAGTGAATGTAGAGAGGCCTCGCAACTCAACTTTTGGCAGTATAGGTACCACCACAAATATTTGGCGGGCCGGATACCGGGGGATGTCCGGCCAGCTAACGCGGGCCGGTTTCGGCCCGCGGGCCGTAGTTTGGTCATGTAGCAATGATGCCAACCCTGGTGCACAGTTTCCTCCTATATTGCAGTTCAAATTAGATAATAATTTGTCTCGCTGTCGGGTATGCGAGGGGAGGGGAGGGGGGGAAAGGGAGTCAAAAATGAAATTACCGAGTGGAGGGGCGGGGAGCGGAGGGTAGTAACCCTAAATATTTTTCCCCCTGAAACATTTATCCCTCTAATTTCTCCCAGGCAGCTTAATTCCCCCTAAATTTAGGAGGAAATCACCCCACACTGGCAAGACTTCCTTGTAGAAAGAACAACGCTTCGCTTCGCTTGGAACAAATATCGACTACTCCTCGTTCACGATAACTTTACGATTGTGCTGGTGCTACCAGAAGTGGAGGAAATTGGCACTGGTTGAAAGATTTTCATTTGCCTCCGAACGCTGCCAACGATAAGTTCCTTACTTCCTTGCAGATACGAAGCGCGAGATACGCCTACTGCCGCTCCCCACAGCCTCCACACCAATCTACTAAGTTAACACAGACAAATAGCAGCCATACCTTGTCATCCACCAATGTATCGAAGGGGCAGGATTTTCAAATAGTAAGGAAAGTATTGGAACTGCTCTGAAAATCTGGAGATCGGTCTTCGCGGTCGGGAGATCGGGAGGAAGAAGGAAAAATCGGGAGTGTCCTGCTTCAATGAGGAGAGTTGGCACGTCTGTGAAAGGAACGGACAACGCCACGGCAGTGGTGTTGCGTGCCCGGATTGCCGGGCTAATGGTGCGGGCCCGGCCCGCGGTTAGACGCACGCGCCACGCCGCGCCGTCTATTTCGGTAGCCGTCAGTCATTCGCGCAGCTCAGCCCCGCGGTTGCCGTTCTGCCGAGCCTCAGATAACAGACCGCGCGCCAGTGGCTGCTGCCAACACACCCGCGTCTTGCAGCCTCCCTCCCTCCCTCCCCCCCCCCCTCCCCCCTGTGTGTGTGTATCCGCCTCCTACACTTCCTCAGTCTGTCTCCTGCGTCGCGCGCGTCTCGAGTCGCGAGATATAACGTGCAAGCTTGTTGTGACACGACCGCTGCAGTCCACACTCTGTTTTAACGATTGCGCCTCGTATTTAATGCTGGTTCTGTCGCGGGAGAGATGTTTTCAAAACTGCAAACCGACCCATCTCTCTCTCTTTGCAGTTCAGCGAGCAGTAAACAGTTTTGCGAACACAAAAAATGAAAAACATAAACCGGGAAGAAATTTGTTGGCTACTTGCTCAACGAGACTCCGTTATTTAAACTCTAGTATGCCAGTAAAAGTCAACAACAGAAATAAGAACTAAAGTTAACGCCGACGGTAGTCACCTAGTGCCGAGTGTACGCACTGGTTCAGATCGTTCCCTATGAAAATACCGGCTGATCAAAAAGCCAGTATAAATTTGAAAACTGAATCAATCACGGAATAATGCAGATGCAGATACAGAGGTACAAATTGACACACATGCTTGGAATGACATGCGGTTTTATTAGAACCAAAAAAACACAAACGTTCAGAAAATGTCCGACAGATGGCGCTTCATCTGATCAGAATACCAATAATTAGCATAACAAAGTAAGACAAAGCAAAGATGTTGTTCTTTACAGGAAATGCTCAATTATGTCCACTATCATTCCTCAACAACAGCTGTAATCGAGAAATAATGTTGTGAACAGCACTGTAAAGCATGCCCGGAGTTATGGTGAGGCACTGGCGTCGGATGTTGTCTTTCAGCATCCATAGAGAAGTCAGTCGATCACGGTACACTTGCGACTTCAGGTAACCCCAAAGACAATCTCACCGACTGAGGTCTGGGGACCTGGGAGGCCAAGCATGACGAAAGTGGCGGCTGAGCACACGATCATCACTAAACGACGCGCGCAGGAGATCTTTCACGCGTCTAGCAATATGGGGTGGATAAGCCATCCTGCATAAACATCGTACGTTCCAGCAGGTGTTTATCAGCCAGGCTGGAGATGACGCGATTCTGTAACACATCGGCGTTCCTCTCACCCGTCACGGTAGCAGTTACAAAACCAGAATCACGCATTTTCTCGAAGAAAAAAGGCCCGATAACGGTAGATGTGGTACATCCAACCCATACCGTGACTCTCTCGTCGCGCAATGGAGTTTCCACGACAGTAGTAGGATTTTCGGCAGCCCAAATTCTGTAGTTGTGAACCGACGACGCTCATTTCACGCTCCGATGGTCTGTCAACGCCCACAACACGTTACTCAACCAATCGTCATCTTCCCCCAATTTTCAGACGCCCACACTGCAAATGCCCTCCGTTTCACTAAATCGCCAGGTAACAGCTCATGATGGCGATGGATTTTGTACGGATAGCTTCGGAGGGAACGCCTCAGTGCCAACCAAACAGTGATGTATGAATTTCGGTGCGACGTGCGACTGCACGACCGCAGACTTCCCCGTGCATAGACGAACCCGCTACAGTCTCCATTTCTTCCTGAACTGTCTCAGCAGCATTACGCCTTGTGCTCGGTCGGCCACTACGGGGTCTATCATCCGAACAACCCGTGGCTTCCAACTTCGAATTCATTCTCGCCACAGCTGCACTTGTCAACGGACCTTTACCCGTTCGAATCCCCTTCCCATGGCGATAGCATCGTAACGCTGAACTAGGACATTCCCCATTCTGATAATATAGCTTCACTAAAAGCGCCTTTATAGGTAACGTCAACATGCTGCGATTGCTGCCGCATCTGATTCTCTCTCTCTCTCTCTCTCTCTCTCTCTCTCTCTCTCTCTCTCTCTCTCTCATTAAAGCTCCTTTTATACACGATTGTCATGCGCTGTCACTGATGTTTTGCTGTCCAGCGCCATCTGTCGGACATTTTGTGAACTTTTTTTGTTCTAATAAATCCCCATGTCATTCCAAGTATGTGTGTCAATTTTTACCTCTTATCTACCTTTATTCCGTGGTTTATTAAGTTTTCAAATTTATACTGACTTTTTGACCAACCGGCCGGTATTTCATAGGCTCGGTATTTGATACCTTAGGGTATTTCTTGTCTTACATCTGATCACTGCGGACGGACGATACTTTGTACACTTTTGGCGTGTAGCGAATTACACACAAAACACGACCTATGTTATTACATCTTTTAACGGCTGTCGAGAAACCACGAATAGTTAAAGTACAACACGTCTCTCTTATTCCGTTGGGTCGCCGTAAAGAAAAACATGCCGTTCCGCATTTTACAGTACCGATCGTAAAACAAGTACTTGGCGGGGTTACTCGCGCCAAGGGGAGCCCGCCCCTGCTCTGACTACCTAACTCCGTGCGCCGATCTGGCAGACTAAATGCCAAGCCGCCTCTCCTGCAGGCGCCAAACATTCGCGTCACTTCCTAGCTGACGGGACATCCACTCGTCACCTCTGATCTGTGGGGTCCACCAGAGATAGGAGAGGGTAAGACTCGATACATCGCAGCTGTATCGATATTCGGTTCCTCACACGTGTCACCGCGGTACTAATATTGGTGCGAAGTGCCCTCCGCCACTCACTGTAAGTGACTTGTTAAGCATATACAGGGTGACATTTAATGAACTGTATGAAGAAATGTAAATTAGTTACAAACTACGGCGTGCACACACTTTATTCAACATGTAAACGTCGCTACAGATATTCGGATTTACGTTAAGACATGTTCGGTATGCCAGCCATCATTTGCGATGACGTGGCGCAGACGAATAGCGAAATTGTGCATGACCCGCTTAAGTGTCGGAACATCCATGTTCTCGACGACCTTCTGAATGGCCGCTTTCAGCTCAGCAGTGGTTTTCACTGTGATACAGCCCCACAGAAAGGAGTCGCATGTGTTCAGATCCTGGCAGTCGAGGTCCATGCCAGTGGCCTCTGGGTACCCCAGAGCTAGAATGCTCTCCCCAAAGTGCTCGTCCACGAAATCAAACACTCTCCTGCTTCGATGTGGTCCCGCTCCGTCTTGCACGAACCACATCGTGTCGAATTCGTGGTCACTTTGGATAACTGGGATAAAATAATCTCCGAAAACTTTCACCTACCGTTAGGCAGTCACCGTGCCTTCAAGAAATATCGCACGGATTATTCCGTCACTGGACGCTGCACATCAAAGAGTCACCTGTTGAGCGTGAAGAGACTTCTTGATCGCGAAATGCTGATTCTCAGTCCCTCAAATGCGCCAGTTTTTGTTAATGACGGACCCATCCAAATGAAAGTGCGCTTCGTCGCTAAACCAAACCATACCAATTACCATCATGCCCCGCGGCCAACCGTGCAGTTTAACATCGTAACGCAATCCGTTCAGACGATTTTATTTCTTATAGTTCAATAATTCCCACCCTGTATGTAAATGTGCAACTATTGTGCCATAAAAGATGACATAATCAGCGTGAACTAGTTTACGTTCTGTGCGTTGCTAACATCTGCTTTCCTTCCAGTGAACAAGAGTTTCTCTCACAGAGTTTCAACTTCTGACAGCTGCATATCTTTCCTTGAAGTGCAGATCACATGGTTGCAGAAGACGTCCGAAGAAAGGTCGTATCAAGCGTGGTAGGAGCGGGCCGATCCACTTTTAAAAGCTTTTCGCAGTAATTGTGCAGCCACGTGTGATTCAGCGCTGATGTAGTCAGCAACTCTTCGCCTACGCAGCGACGATGATCGACGATATACGGTTATACGTATGACGGTAACACGGTGAAGGTGCAGAGTATTGGCGGACTGTCGTTTGCACTCAACTGATGCACGTGCAAAGGTTTCCGACCTAATTATGGCCGCACGACGGGGATTAACATACTTCAAACGCGGAATGCTAGTTGGAGCTTGACGCATAGGCCATTCCATTTCAGAAATCGTTAGGAAATTCAGTATTTCGAATCCACAGTGAGAAGAGAGTGTCGCTAACATCAAATTTCAGGCATTACCCCTAACCACAGTAACGACCGAGAGCAGCGGCGTTTGCACAGTTGTCAGTGCTAACAGACAAGCAACACTGCGTGCATTGTCGCAGAAATCGATGTGGGTCGTACGACGAACTTATTCGTTAGGGCGGAGTGGCGAAATCTGACGTTAATGGGCAACAGTAGAAGGCGGGAGACGGGAGACGACCTAAGCGAGTACCTTCGCTAGGACGACGACACCGCCTGCAGCTCCTCGCTTCGGCTCGTGACCACATCGATTCGACCTTAGAGGACTGAAAAACTGTGCTCTGGTCATGGGAGTCCCCATCTCAGTTGGAAAGAGCTGATGGCAGAGTTCGAGTGTTGCACAGAACTCACGAAGCCATAGACCCTTGTTTCCAACGAGGCACTGTGCAACTTGCTGGTGTCTGCATAATTGTGTGGGCTGTGTTTTCGTGGAATCTATGTCCTCTGGTCCAATTCAACCGATCATTAACTACAAATGATTATATTCGACTACTCTGAGACCATTTGCAGCCATTCTTGGACTTCATGTTCCCAAACAACGATGGCATTTTTACGGATGGTCAATGCGCCGTGTCATTGGGCCACAGGTGTTCGCGACGGAAGACTCCTACAGAGGCAGCACGGCGTAGTGTTTCTGCGGCATATACTACACAGGGCAGAGGAGATCCGACACAGTATTTGGGGGTATCCCACGACATTTGTCTCTCCTCAAAATACAATACTATGTTTAGCAGTTGCTTTGGTGGTTAAGTGTTTCTACTAGACCTCTCACTTCACTAAAAGAAAACTCATCAAGTATGCACTACAGCAGACGTAGAAGGAATTCAGAGGTACCACCCGTGCCGGGGTGTGTCAGCACAGGCGAAAACTGTGAAAGAGATGCGCACGTAACGTAATAGAGAATCGTTCGCAGGCCGGCCGGAGTGGCCGAGCGGTTCTAGGCGCTACAGTCGCAGGTTCGAATCCTGCCTCGGGCATGAATGTGTGTGGTGTCCTTAGGTTAGTTAGGTTTAAGTAGTTCTAAGTTCTAAGGGACTGATGACCTCAGCAGTTAAGTCCCATAGATGCTTTCGGCAAAATTCACAGAACTGGTATTCGACGAAGCTTGTACGAAAATTTCGCTGCCACCGTCGGTTCTGAGGAGGAGAGATACTAGGGTGCATGAAAAGACGTACAGACGTTTCTTCTTCGGGCTGCAACCGGGTAAATGCTTCAGAAAGGAGCACACCTTGAAGAAATATAGGGCCAAAGCGACGGAATACGTGAACTGAAAGACAAAACATGGCATGTTCAGTGTTAACATTTTATATGTAATTTTTTTACTGTTTGGTTTATAGTTAGCATTGGCATATTTTCGCTATATGTACCAGAGGCTAATTTCAGTGGACATATCGCGAGTGCAATGACAGTACAGGGTGAAAAAAATCGAGTGGTAAAGATGTCAATACAAAGTAGTTTCACTTTCTCTACGGAAATGCTACTTTCCAGACGCGAGTGAGGCCGCAAAGAACCTTTCTTCTAGAAAGCCGCGTTAATCTTAAGCCACAGTAAGAGGAAACCATAAATCTCAATAGTTATAAGACAAAACAAAGAAAGGTCCTGGCACTTTAGAGATTGGAAAATTCTAGACATTAGCAGGTTACGTAACGGCGCTCAGGTAGCGATTAGTCTGTAGGAGTCTCGTCTTACACTTACGGCTGCGATTGTCTTTCATCAACGCGTAACACCCGCAAGCTCTGTTCTTGGCCAACCGCACGTCAGCCAACAGCTGTTATGGTGGTGCTTCGCGTTTCTAGTTCGCCAGACTGGAATAGCTCTTAGACGATTCCTCAGTTTGCTTTGCGTGGAGCGTGCCGCTATACTTGCTAGATGACAAAAAGAATCCGTGGGTCTATCCGAGGAAGGCCAGCGCTGCAACTTATTTGATATAAAGCCTGACACTACAACAGCGTTCTTCCCGGATAGATTTCAGTAGCAGCCGCGCCATTTCAATGTCGTTCCATTCGATAAAACCGAAAGACAGTCCAAGAGTGTGACTAGGCTACACAGGCAGATTCAAGAGAGGTTCTACATTGGACGGAGAGCTAAGAACAGCATTTACAGTTGTGTACCTTGACGCTGTGCCACACCACTCATGCAAACGTCATTGTCGCCAACAACGCTATTTCTTATTATTTTTCTTTCATGCGGACGCACAGTCATAAAATTTACGTAAAGATAAAACCGCCATTTGACTATATGATATGCTTCGTTATGCGAACTATATTTCAACCTTAGGCCATGTTCAAGTGTTATAACTGACATAAATGAATATACAATAAAAACACACAATAAACGTACAAATAGCAAGAAATTAATGAATAGATTACATGATCTCTTATCTTTCTTACATGACAAAGATCACGTTAATTGCGTGCACTACAAGCAATCTTTAAAATATGTATCTTCAGTTACATAAACCTGATGTTTCGTAAGTAAAAGTCGGAACATTTTTGTAATATGTTAACTGACTCCCGAGTTGCATGACTTAACAGAATAGGGCGGTGAATTAAAACAGATGGCCAGATCACAAATTTACACTCCGTTTTGCTGTGTCTAAGCAGCAGCCAACACAAACGCAAGTAAAAGGGTCATCAAAGAGAGTCGCACAAACATCACAGTCGGCACTATATAATCTTTGGTATGACACTGAACTAGATAGTACAACTTTTTACTTAGCAAGCTGCTAACAATAGAGACAAGATGCGAGTTTTTACATTGTATGTTTGTGGAGAACCATCATATTAATTATATTTTTGCACTACTTTACTGCTACTTGTATTAATTTATTCCAGTTGCAACACTTGGAAATGAGCTAAGGCTGGAATCTAGATAGTGTAATAAAGCCTATCATGCAGTCAAATGGCTGTTATATCTTTCCGTAACGTTATATCTGTTACCTCATACTGACAATGGAGATGTTAGGATGTTAATCAGCGCCAAAATAAAATCGCCAGTCTCTCAGTTCTATACTGACGAGTTAGGTAGAAAGTGAGCTGAGGCAAGTTTTATACGAACCGTACGCCCAAGTAGGATGACCAATGCTGTCGTTAAGCTTTGTACTAGTTTACGTATGTTTCAATAAGATATTTGTGACGGCTGTTACAATATTTTGCTGTGGAATGTTAAATCATTACACCGAATACAGTTACGTAGTGTGAGTCTGCGTCCATACAATACGTATATGGAACGAATAGATGCTGATCACGGTTCGCAACTGTTTGGCTACTTTTTGTGTCATGTGTATGTGGGGGGGGGGGGGGGACCTCTTTGGAAGAATCGTACGACAAATATGACAGCGAAAAGGAAATCTGATGACTGAAATGGTCGGAAAACGAGGTTGTGACTGAGAAGTTAATGTCTTTAGAGTTTTACAGTCGTTGAAACTGCGAGCATGCGATAGCAAATACAAAAAAGGGAAGAAACGTTAATACCAACACACGGCTTAAAATCCTGGATCTTCAAAGAAGTATTGCCCAAATATGAACGGTGCGAATTTCACGCTTCATTCATCATTGCCAATTTGTTTCAATGCATTTCACGTACTTCAGAGCAAGATCCATAGGTTTTACTAATCTTGGAGATAGATCACAAATTCTGTTAAACGTATGGCTTCTAACTCACGCACTGGGGCACACGAACATTTGCTTTGTATCCGCAAAATGAAGTCCAATTCGTCTTTTAAGTACCCGACGCACCTACAGCGGGACGCTCACCAATGGTGGTGCACTTTGTGCAAAATACAGCTCGTTCAGCCGATGTTGTTGTTGTATGGTGGACGGTTGCAAACGCAGACGCAAGATAGAATCACACACCCTACACGATGGGTCCAGTTTCTTTCCTTAAGTATGCGCGCAGCCTCTTAAATAGAGTTCACCTAGTCCAATGCGTATACGTCGCCATTATACGACATACTGCGTGACACAACCTCGTTTCCCAGGATTTCTGTTCATCATCTACGTAGGGGCTCATTTCAAAGGAAAGTGATCGTGCCTCGGTTGGACCGATAAAACCTTAATGGAGGAGGGCAGAACGCTGGAACACTGGGGCGACTGTTCTTCAGATGAAGAGGCTGCATCGTCATCCTACAACAGTTTGAATGTTTTTCAGAACCATCTGGTCTAATAACTTCTGATGAGTGGCAAAAAGAGCCCTTTTCAGGTGAATCACGTTTTAAGCTCCATCAGATACATGGCCGTTGACTTGACGGTAAGAAACGTCTGAAAGGAAACACCCTGCAACCAAAAGGGAGAGTTACGACCTTGGGAGTGTTTTCGTGCCTTTCCCTGGATGATCTCTTCATTCTGGAAAGCACGGTGGATCTACGCATGAATGTATGTATGTATGTATGTATGTATGTATGTATGTATCCTTGGAGACCAAGTCCACCCCTACATGCTGTTTGTTTTTCCTCGGCACGAAGGCATCTTCCAGCAGGACAATGCAACATATCACACAGCTCGCAGTGCGCGAATGTGGTTCGGAAAGCAGCATTCTCCCCTGAATACCCAACTCGTCAGATTTAAACCGAACCGAGAATTGGTGGGACTACCTGGATCCGTCTGTTCCCGTGAATCCTCCATCGAGAAACCTACTGCAGCTCTCCACGGCACTGGAGTCTCAATTGGCTCCACATCCCTCTTGGTACCTCCCAGAACCTCAATTACCCTTCCTGCAAGTCTCGGAGAAACCCACGCCGCAGTATGTGGTTATTCGGGCTTTCGACCGAAGTGGTTATAATCCGCAGGCCACTGTCGTGACAGGGTACCAAAATTATTGGCTTTGTTTCCTATACCATTCGCATACTAAACATGGGATAATGACTGACTGTGTACGTTTCCATGCGTCCCTGAGCGAGATTACCACAGAGGCACCATTATGGTCGCAGTCTTATCAGAGTACAGGTTCTGCATAACTACCAGACAGGGTTTCGCGAGAACTACGTTGCCTTTCTTCCAACGATTCGCATTCAGATTCCTGCAGGACCTCTGCTACAGTTTCACAATGGCTAAAGCGTCTCGATCGCTGGAGCGCGTCTGAGTTTGTTCAGTGTCTATTGCCATGATTACTTGATACGACTCTCAGTTCTGGAATAGTACCCTGAGAATGATTGCAGTAGCGGATTGTATCCAATTTCCTTTACAGATGTATTGCCTTTTCCAGAACGCTCCCTAACAAAAAGTTTCTATTCTCCATCACACATACTGATTTTATGTGATCGCTTCACTTCCTATCGGTTATTAGAATTCCCCAACTTACTCACATGATATGCTCAACATGTCCACCACTAACCTTGTGATCGGATACTGTCGGGTTCTCTCCCCTTGTTGTAATTATCATCTTGCAGTTATACACAAATGACGGATACTCTGAAAAATTCTGGAATGGCGTTACTCTAAAAGCAAATTAAATATGTTTATATTTGACAGCTACTTCTAAATGTTTTGCGAGTTGATTACCGCATAGCTTCTTCAGTTCTAATAGTTCCTTAATTATCATCATTTAAAGATTTCGTGTGCACCGAAAAATGAGCGTGACTGGAGAACATTTCTGGCCTATACTTTCTTACGCGTTTCGTGATGATGTCCCGTCTAAGGCAGCAATTTATAGCTGGTACAGCGAATTGAAAAAGGGAGATTCGTTTTTTTCTTAGCGATGAAAGACGACCGAGAAATTGCCGGTGTCCTAGCATTGCTTGAAGGAGACAGACGGACATCTTACGAATTTATTCGGGCGACATTAGAAATTGTTATGAGTCACATCCAAAATATTTTACAACAGCAGATAGCTGTGAGAAAAATTTATTGTCGATGGAATCCACGTAAAGTGAGTCCCGATTAGAAAACAAGAGCGCTTTGATTGGTGCAGAAAAGTTCCATAGCGACACTGCAAATTTCGTTTCGACCATTGTTGCTCGTGATGAGTCTTGGGTTTGTTGTTATGCTCCTGAAAAGGAAGGTCAACAGGTTCTGTAAGACTCTTGAGCAGAACCTAAGCCTAGGAAATTCCGACGAATTGGATTTTCTTCCCTTGTAAAACAAATCACATCACTGCTGTTGCATTACAACGCAGACGTATAATTACTGCCGATTGATATACGAATGTCTGTTTACAGCAAATTTTTGAAGAGGCTCCTGAAGAACGGCCAAAAGGAAAAATAATTTTATATCAGGACAACGTATCGTCGAATACATGAAAACTAGTAACTGAGTATCTGGATGCCGTAAGGATCTGCGCCAAGGACCCTCCACCATACAGCGCTGACCTAGTACGTTGTCATTTATTTTGTTTCTCCTTCTTGATTTTCTTGTGCCCTTGTCCCGCATCTGCACAGAATCGGCATGGTTAATTTTAAGCGACTTTGTCCACGACATACAATTGCGAGGCTGGTTCGATCTCCTTTTTAGACAACAGTTCAGTATTCCTGATTGATTGGTTGCAGTTTATTTGCCTGTCTCTCAGCTACTCTAACACGGTAATTCTCAAACACTACACATTCTACAATCACAGAATTGGTTGGAATATAGGAACCACCATATCTGCAAACACAAACACACCCTTTCGTCGATATCCAGTAGTTTCCAAAGCTACAAGAAATTTCCAAGTTTGTGGAAACGTTTGTTGTGTGAAACTTCCTGGTAAATTAGAACTCTATGCCAGACCGGGTTTCCAAGTTCGTGCCCCGTTTTGGCAAACAGTTTTAATTTGCCAGGAAGCTTCAAATCGGCGCGCATCCGCTGTACCGTGAAAATTCGTTCTTGTTTCTTTCATCTTGCTGAAAATGCTTGCCGAATTTGCCACTTCGTGGAAGTTTTTCCCCAAACTTACAAAAGTTGTGTGTGTTCAGTACCGATTCGAAAATGAGAATGGCACAAAGACAGATAGGCCTAAACAAATGTACCACTGGAGCCCTTAAACCCATAATTGGCACCACCAGTCAAGGAAGTGCGAAATGAGTTTACCAATCCATTTGTTTCACCAAAAGAGGAAAGTGAATGGCACTATAGACGTCTTTAAATTTTAGTTAATTTTTTTAATGTTACCGTGAACATAAATACTTTGCATTTATGATAATACTAGTAAATACTGCTTGCAAAAATCGGGGCGTTTTTAAATGACAGTTGTCCCAATTAACATTAACAAAATGAGGCCCAGCTGCAGCGCAAAAAGAAGTAAGGCGAGAACAATATAATACATTTTAAATAAACACAGCCGAGACTGTGGGTAAGTGGCTAGACAGCATTAACAAGGCTAGCGGAGACCCGGCAAGAAAAATAAAAATTCACCTATAACGAGTAAGCGGTTGGCTGAAGCCATACTGTGTGACGTAGAAGAGACACGGTGGGGAGAATCACGTTATATAAAAGCGTTTTTGAGAACTAAGTTAACAGAGCTCTCATCTCGCCGTGGGCCACACCTATGTGTGGAAAAACAGCGAAGACGTTTAGACCTTTACTTCTGCGCGAAGTGTGGGCGGTTTGCTTCACTTATCGTGGCGACAGATGTAAAGCGGTAGTTCATATTCCTGCAGGAGTTTTTGCGGGCAGAGTATTGTGCATGCCGCTCCACCTCTTAGCGAGTGTACAATAGCCATTATTTCGACAAGGGAGCATTTGACGTTCTACGGAATGCATCAAAGTTGAGACTGAGTGATTCAGTCAAGGCCAGAGTTGGGAAATAGCGTTTCAGATACAGCACGGAGACAATGCCGCCGCAGTTCCTCATTGGTAATGTACCAACATGCATTGTTGAGTCGAGAGTTTGCTCACTCCAACCTGCGCACGCTTCGAATATAGCATTTCAAGAGTTGAATAGTCAACATACCCTCCATTGAGTACATAAGAGTTTAATTAGTTTAAAAGATGAAATTTCATTCTCCACTAACTTAGTCCATTGAACAGCTACGACAACGTAGATGTAAATTTCACTGGTGAAGATTTAATTGTTTTCCTAGTGATATCATTCTCATGTACAGAGATAAAGATTTAATAATCACATATTCAATGTCTAAATGTTGGTTATTTTGTAGAGAGTTGAAAGTAATTGAAGTCGCTTGATATGTATCTTCTAAACCGTGAAAGCAGTGATAAATGTAGAATGGAAAAGGGAGAAAGGAAAAGGGAGGGGTTGTGTCGCCGTTTTAGAAAAAATCCCGAACTATCATTTATATCGATTTGTGCGTTCTTGTTATGTTACAACAGAATATACAATTAATTTAAGATGATCCGCACCTAACATTAGCGGTACAACAGGGCCAAAATAGATGGCTATGTAAAATGTCTGTTTACCACCCTACGCTTGAGAAGACGTTAAGAAAAAAAAAATGTTCAAATGTGTGTGAAATCTTATGGGACTTCACTGCTGAAGTCATCAGTCCCTGAGCTTACACACTACTTAACCTAAATTGTCCTAAAGACACACACACACCGCCGAGACCAGCCGCACAGTGTATGACTGTAGTCTCCCCCCCCCCCCCCCCCCCCCCCCAGACCGCTCGGCTAATCCCGCGGGTCAAGGCGTCAAGTTACATTATCCACTTGCACACGATCACAAAATAGCTTTACCCACCAGCACTTAAAATAACTACACGTTACACAGTCTCTTGGTGAGACACCGCGCCGCATTTTTGTTTCCTGTTATCGAATATCTGATAATACAATAGGCGAGGGCTGTTCAAAATTTGCATAGGACATCCTCAAAGCTTTTAATCTGAGTGAAATGCTCTGATTTCAGATAAAGTGTTTCTTGGTAATATCAGTGTGCACTCCTCTAACACTTTTCTATTTTTTATGTTTCGTGATGATTTTTATTCATTAGTAATAACACAACAGCACTAAGGACTGCTTTGCTTCTTAAGAATAACTGCACTTCTGCAACAAGTACTTGCAGCAAGTTCCCAAAATAGACTTGCTATAGTGACTTTAACAGGTAAACTTGAGTAAGATTTTGTTCTAATGTAAACATCTCAGCAAGTGCTTGTAAGTGTTACTCGCTGGTAAACGAAAGCCTTTCTTAATTAACTTCGCGTCTGAGGGGCAGCTTGATGTTAGCACCGCTGGGAGGCAAATGAATATCTTTCAACTCGTGGCGATTTTCTCCGCTTCTGGCAGCACTAGCGCAGTCTTAGTTATCGTGGCCGAACAGTAATTCAATACAATTTATTCGCCTGGCGACCTCCTACACTGCAGTCTCTCTGAGAGGGAGCTTTAGAGTGTGGTTTCACTCTATATACATTGCTTAGATGAGAGACGCGGTACTGTCGCGGCATCCTGTCAGCTGCACACAGGTCTTCGCGAATGAGGTTGGCTGCAGTGGGACGCTGGAGATGAGGTAGCGGGCAGGCAGGCACCATAAGCGGGGGTTCCAGCGGCTGCGGCAGCGGCAGCGGTTGGAAATAGCCGCGGCGCTCGCAGGCTGGCCACATGTGCCGCTATATATAACCCTTCCACAATCTGTTTGTTCGGCCGCCTGCAGCCGCTCCGGCTCTGCTCTGGAGAGGCGAGGCGAGGCGAGGCGAGCGCACGCCACCAGCATCCGTTCCGGGGAGGCTGGGGGGCGCCGTCCATACGGCGCCGACCGCGGCCGGCGTTCTTCCATCCACTTGCTTCGTGCACACAGCCGAGGTCACATACGTGTTTGCCTATTAACGCGCCCCACCAGACTACCGGTAAAAGCCCATTTACTCACGTTAGACTTTACGAGGCATCCTCCCCACCTCCCGACATGACTAATTTTTCTTAAACCTGATCGCTGCCTAGCGGGTTTATTCGTTTAATGAAATTAACGACTTTACAATCTATATTAATAAAGTGCTAAAACACCATCCGATCACAGTTGCAGGCTGCCTTTTGCGACAACACAAGGTTGACTCATTCTTAGAAACTAAATCGTTAACACCGAATTCTTACTAGATGAATCGTCCAATACCACTTTTTGTCGAATTCTCGTGATCTTCAAATGGTTCAAATGGCTCCGAGCACTATGGGACTCAACTTCTGAGATCATCAGTCCCCTAGTACTTGGAACTACTTAAACCTAACTAACCTAAGGACATCACAAACATCCATGCCCGATGCAGGATTCGAGCCTGCGACCGTAGCGGTCTCGTGGTTCTAGACTGTAGCGCCCAGAACCCCTAAGGCCACTCCGGCCGCACTCGTGATCTTCAATTTGCACCCAGTAACTCAGTTTTTCATTACTTTCGCCCTTGTTCCCCATTTCAGTGCCCGTTTTATGAATTATAGAAACATTTTACTACGATTTACACAAAAAACAGGTTACCTAGAGAAACGTAATCGTCCTTGTATATATATCACGATGAATTTTAATAAAAATGATGTATAAAGTAAAAATACGATTCTATGTAACATGAAGTTATAGTTGCATCAATGCTGTGAAAAACGTCGAGAATATTCGTTTTTGTGACTTGAGAACTCTTCAGAGCTGTTATTCGCATTTTTACAGCATGCAGTTGGTTGGAACCTGGTTTTGAAAAGAACGGTATATCGATTATTTTACTCCGAAAATGTTCATTATGTTATAACACTGTAAGACCGAGAGCCAATTTAGCGCCCACCAATTCGGTCGCGTAAACATATGGTTTGCAAATTTTTTGTTTTCTTTCATGTATTTTTATGGTTCACAAACTGCAACATCTTGTAAACTTTTCTCATTAAGGCCATAGAACCATGGTCATTTGCGAATGTACTTATTTCCGAAAAAGGATTTTGGTACCTGGAGGGGGTGGTTTTCGTTGATCCTGCCTTTTCAATTCATGTGGTAATATCTGAACAGTAACTTTCACCGCATATTTATATACGTCAAATACCAGTATTCATAGACAGTTTCACACATGTTTTAATGTAAAGAAATATTTTAATAAATAATTCCATCCCATATTTTACCACGATATGGGTTAAATTTTAAAAAAATTGCGTGTTTTTAATCCCCAATCGAGGATTGGCATACAAATTTTCGCGGAAGCAGTTTAAAAAACGATTTAGTAGTGCTTTAATACTGATTTGTTTTCAAGAAAATTTCACCCACTAATTTACCTCCTTAGTGGTTGAATTTCCGAAAAAGCTGAAGCACGTATTTTTGTTTTTAACTAAAATACGCAATTGTAACTTTCGTAATTTTAGCTCGATATAAATGACAGAATAGCATCAGGAACAAGGTGTTTGTACTCTCTAAGCAGCCCATGCAAAAGTGAAGCTTTGTCAGTCACCACTAAGATGAAGATATATAGCACCGCCATCTGTCCTGAAGTGCTGTATGGTTCGGAAAGCTGGACGCTTGCCAAGAAAGAAGAGAAAAAGTGAATGTTCTCGGAAAAAAATGATGGGAGAAATCTGGGGACCTGTGTTGGAGAATGACATGTGGAGAGTTCGAAAGAACACAAATTTATCAGTTAACGAACCAACCCCCTATCGTCCACAAATTAAAATGTAGGAGACTGCAACGCACTGGGCAAGTGGCTGGAATGGAAACCAACAGAATTACTAAGAAAGCATTTGAGGGCCTTCTCCAAGAAAAAAAAAGGAAAGAGAGAGAGAGAAGCAGCTTCAAAATTGCCTTATCAGAGACGTAAGTTCAAAAAAAAAAAAAAAACCTTTCATCCTCTTCACCCCTTTTAGGGGAGCAATTTTGAACAATCCCTTCCTAAACGATGCCTGCGGTAAATAAGGTAAACACTATCCGCAAATTTCGAGTTTCTGTTCTTAGCGGCTTGGACTGGGCGATGATGAGTGCATCAGTCCATTTCCTTTCATACATAGAAAATGGATTTGGAAAGTGATGCCACACATCAGTAGCGTTGAAACGTCGAGTTCGTAATAAATCGGCGTTGTTAAAATGGTGTTAGTGTTCTCAGTCATTTAGGGGCGAAGATCCATAGCGATATTATTACTACTATTATTCACGTTGCAAAATGATGATTCAGTGAAAAGCACGTTGTATCCATTGTGTGTGCGTGCGTGTTTGAAGGCTGCCAGGGGCAACAAAAATTTTATTTCTAATTTTCAATGTAACTACTGACTGAATTTAAAATGCTGTCATATTCCGCTCATTAAGAGATACTATCTTATCTTAAAAGTTTAACACAATAACTCAAGTACGAAAGGTGGAAACTGTGTACGTATCTCTTGGGGTAGCGGCAGCTCGGCGCGCGCAAACTACCCACACTATGTAACACCCAGTATTTGAGGATGAGAGCACTTGGTGACTGCCAACAAACTTTATACATCATTTCAAACCCTTTCGAAACTTTCTCTCACACTTCCACGAAACAATGAAGAGAAAAAAGGATTACTGCTTACGACACTTTCTCTGTTCATTCAGTAGAACTTCAGCGTCAAGCATGGCGTTTTATCAGTGATACCCACCCGCAATTCCTTAATCTAACTCCCACAAATGAAAACAGCTTGACAGTAGCACACTGGAAGTGTATGGAAGTATTAGTGACAAACTGCACATTTCGACGCTGGAACGATCTCTCCGTTTCCACATTACGACAAAGACTGCACAAACTGGCGTAGTCTATCAGAATGACTCTTCCGCTGGAGTTATGCGTCGATCTGATGTAATTTGGACGCGAACTGCGGCAAGGCGCTTCAGATCGCGCGGCGCCGAAACACGAAATCTGAAGGTTCCGGACAGAGGTAGCTGTTGAAGTGTTACTCGGAACACTTACATCCGTAAATTTTTGAAGTCGGTGCAACACCCACCAATTCTATTTTGCACTTTGGCTCTATTAAGATCACAGTCATTTATTACGTACGATCAGCGGAGTTAGGCGGTGTGCACTACCGTACTCAAATGCTTAGGCTACACATAACCTCGAAATTTTACATTGTTACACTGTTTGGATGCGCGCGCGCAGGGTACATCAGTCCTGTAAGTAAGAGGGGGGCTTCAAAAATGAAGTTACACATTATTACGGCAGACAAAGTATATTTTCTTGAATACTGTATTACACTTCAAAGTGACACCGATAGCTGACAATATTCTTCGAGTCACCAAGTCTCTGTAACCAACTGTCGGAATGTTCCACAATCGTTCAGTTCCACGACTATGAAAGTACATTCCTTCGTTACGCCGCCTTGCGAGAACCGTTTGTGAACGTCCTCATCGTTGAAAAATCTTCTCCTCTCCCCCCTCCCTGGTTCTTCCTCCGCAACTGTCTTTGAATTGCTCTCCGTGGTTCCGCGGTCGATGGCCTGCCTTCCCTGTCAGCTTGATGGTACAACACATGTGGTGGACATACCGTCAGAATCCCACGGCGAATCTCTGTGCAGTTTGGACTTTTGTCCAGACGAATGGTAGCCCCCAGCGTACTTCCACTTCGATCACCCACTGTGCTCAGTTCGATGAAATGCATCCGCGACGTAGGCATTGATTACAGTGAAGGTAGCCGAATGACGGTTTGAACACAGCAGTGCTGTACTAGACATGATCCTGTAGGAGGTAGCATCTCTTACCTTCTTCCAACCTTTGAACTACCTTGTGTGGTGGTCTTCAGTCTTGAGACTGGTTTGATGCAGCTCTCCATGCTACTCTATCCTGCGCAAGCTGCTTCATCTCCCAGTACCTACTGCAACCTACATCCTTCTGAATCTGCTTAGTGTATTCATCTCTTGGTCTCCCTCTATGATTTTTACCCTCCAATACCAAATTGGTGATTCCTTGATGCCTCAGAACATGTCCTACCAACCGATCCCTTCTTCTGGTCAAGTTGTGCCACAAACTTCTCTTCTCCCCAACCCTATTCAACACTTCCTCATTAGTTATGTGATCTACCCATCTAATCTTCAGCATTCTTCTGTAACACCACATTTCGAAAGCTTGTATTCTCTTCTGGTCCAAACTATTTTTCGTCCATGTTTCACTTTCATACATGGCTACACTCCATACAAATACTTACAGAAATGACTTCCTGACACTTAAATCTATACTCGATGTTAACAAATTTCTCTTCTTCAGAAACGCTTTCCTTGCCATTGCGAGTCTACATTTTATATCCTCTCTACTTCGACCATCATCAGTTATTTTGCTCCCCAAATAGCAAAACTCCTTTACTACTTTAAGTGTCTCGTTTCCTAATCTAATTCTCTCAGCATCGCCCGATTTAATTTGACTACATTCCATTATCCTCGTTTTGCTTTTGTTGATGTTCATCTTATATCCTCCTTTCAAAGCACTGTCCATGCCATTCAACTGCTCTTCCAAGTCCTTTGCTGTCTCTGACAGAATTACAATGTCATCGGCGAACCTCAAAGTTCTTATTTCTTCTCCATGGATTTTAATACCTACTCCAAATTTTTCTTTTGTTTCCTTTGTTGCTTGCTCAATATACAGATTGAATAACATCGGGGAGCGGTTACAACCCTGTCTCACTCCCTTCCCAACCACTGTTTCCCTTTCATCTCCCTCGACTCATATAGCTGCCATCTGGTTTCTGTACAAATTATAAATAGCCTTTCGCTCCCTGTATTTTACCCCTGCCACCTTTAGAATTTGAAAAAGAGTATTCCAGTCAACATTGTCAAAAGCTTTCTCTAAGTCTACAAATGCTAGAAACGTAGGTTTGCCTTTTCTTAATCTTTCTTCTAAGATAAGTCGTAAGGTCAGTATTGCCTCACGTGTTCCACCATTTCTACGGAATCCAAACTGATCTTCCGCGAGGTCGGCTTCTACTAGTTTTTCCATTCGTCTGTAAAGAATTCGTGTTAGTATTTTGCAGCTGTGGCTTATTATACTGATAGTTCGGTAATTTTCACATCTTTCAACACCTGCTTTCTTTGGGATTGGAATTATTATATTGTTCTTGAAGTCTGAGGGTATTTCGCCTGTCTCATACATCTTGCTCACCAGATGGTAGAGTTTTGTCATGACTGGCTCTACCAAGGCCGTCAGTAGTTCTAATGGAATCTTGTCTACGCCCGAGGGCTTGTTTCGACTCAAGTCTTTTATTGCACTGTCAAACTCTTCACGCAGTATCGTATCTCCCATTTCGTCTTCATCTAAATCCTCTTCCATTTCCATAATATTGTCCTCAAGTCCATCGCCCTTGTATAGACCCTCTATATACTCCTTCCACCTTTCTGCTTTCCCTTCTTTGCTTAGAACTGGGTTTCCATCTCAGCTCCTGATGTTCATACAAGTGGTTCTCTTATCTCCAAAGGTCTCTTTAATTTTCCTGTAGGCAGTATATATCTTACCCCCTAGTGAAATAAGCCTCTACATCCTTACATTTGTCCTCTATCCATGCCTGCTTAGCCATTTTGCACTTCCTGTCGATCTCATTTTTGAGACGTTTGTATTCCTTTTTGCCTGCTTCATTTACTGCATTTTTATATTTTCTCCTTTCATCAATTAAATTCAATATTTCTTCTGTTACCCAAGGATTTCTACTAGCCCTCGTCTCTGTACCTACTTGATCCTCCGCTGCCTTCACTACTTCATCCCTCAAAGCTACCCATTCTTCTTCTACTGTATTTCTTTCCCCCATTCCCGTCAATTGTTCCCTTACGCTCTCCCTGAAACTCTGTACAACCTCTGGTTTTTTTCAGTTTATCCAGGTCTCAACTCCTCAAATTCCCACCTTTTTGCAGTTTCTTCAGTTTTAATCTACGGGTCATAAACAATAGATTGTGGTCATAGTCCACATGTGCCCCTGGAAATGTCTTACAATTTAAAACCTGGTTCCTAAATCTCTGTCTTACCATTATATATTATTATTGAACTACCAAATCCGATCATTTACGGAGGGACCTACAGTGTAACACACGCACACGAATCGTTCCCAAATGTGAAAGAGGAGATGAGCGACAGCGGGAAGGAATCTTTAAGATTCGTGACCATTTGGATTAGTGGTCAGGCAGCCATTATAACACTGAAATAATAAAGAACAGTAACGGGAGAAGCATTATAGCTAGTAAACGTTGACTGTTGGAGATATGACGTGGACTAACGATGATAGCTGTAGATAAAACGACGAGTCGCTTGACTCTGAACGGAGCAAAGGAACTGCATCAACTGATGTATCTACTCAGAATGCTGAGCCACGTTGGTACAGGCCTAGGGGGCAATGAAATGACAGATGAACTGGCGTAAGAGCTCTCCACCGAGATACCGACACAGTACAGCGATTTTCTGGACACTTGTCAACAAAGTAAAAAGGGAATGGACAATTTTAGTGAACTCAGGGTAACATGAAAGGCTCAAGATATTGGGCGATAGAGTTCACAAGGAAAGAAATTGTTACTAACAGATTAATAACCTTCGAATTTGTCAGCGTCGCTAATTATCCTCATCCACCGGACATAAACTGATTTCACTGTTTGTTACTCATACACTCGCTGTGAACCAACGGCTTTTACTTACAAGACACTACCAGATTGCGATCGACATTTGCGAATTCCATAAAACAATGCTTTCATGTCAGAAGAGGAAACTCTTAGCGTCACAGTAATGTCTTGACTCTTTCGTGACACTGCTGCAGTAACAGTTCCAAAGCTAACACGACTCGGAATGTAGGTCTTAACGTCCTGACGTACACGTGTCCGCAGATCGGATGACACCCCGAGGCTACGTACAATACTTTACAGCAAGTGGGTGATGGCAGCATGCACTTTGAACTAGAACGGGCAGCGCTGACGCGCAGTCCGAGGAAATGCGACCTCAACGGGCGGGTACTGGATACAGTATTGTGCGTGCCGTATCCCCACGAGGTCGCACGTGCGCCCGATAGCCGCTCCACGGAGGCCGAGCTGCGCCACATGGCAGATTCCGCGACTCTCACCGCATAACCAAGC
This sequence comes from Schistocerca gregaria, assembly GCF_023897955.1. Classification (NCBI taxonomy): domain Eukaryota; kingdom Metazoa; phylum Arthropoda; class Insecta; order Orthoptera; family Acrididae; genus Schistocerca; species Schistocerca gregaria. The sequence continues at coordinate 568,375,504 of NC_064925.1, forward strand.
CTCAGGCACACGGGTAAAATACTCTAAGTACAATCTACGCCTTGTGTATGAGAATGACATATTTCCAGCAATTAGCTTTACACAAGCAACTTTTGTATTTTTCAGCCCACTCTATCCCCAGCAAAAAAAGCAAAAACGAAACACACACCCACCCACACTTCCACTGATGGCTTTTCGAAGTCACGAAACATCTGGCTTAAATAAGGGTCATCAGATTTTATGACACATTTGGCCATTCGAATCGAAGTTAACTACAGGATACAAGGTGTGTCGTACAGGAAATTAGATGTCGCAACTGAGTGATTTCTACACCTGCATCCCTATTACGCAAACTACTAAAGTGTGTGGCAGATGGTAATCCGCGGTCCGTACAAGAGCAATAGTTGAAAAGCTGAAGCCTGTTCCTAGATTCATCACTTATTACTATTTCTTGGAATTTCTGAAGTAGGCTTTCACTGGATAACTGGTGCCGATCTTTAAAAGTTTGGCTTTCTTTTTCTCTCTCTCCCGTGGGTCATACGGAGGTCTGTCTATTCTTGGTGCCTTTCTCGGTTTAAGTCCAACATCCTCTTTTAGCTGTGTCTGGTATGGGTCCTACAATCTATAGTAACATTCCTGAATGTGTCCCAGGAGTGTTACATAAGATATTTCCCACGTAAACTGACCGCATATTACCAGTATCTTACAAATGAAGCGAAGTGTGCCACACACATTACCTACGACACACCCGTTACGATAATTTCATTTTATGTTGTTGCTGTTGTCTTCAGTCCTGAGGCTGGTTTGATGCAGCTCTCCATGCTACTCTATCCTCTGCAAGCGCCATCTCCCAGTACCTACTGCAACCTACATCCTTCTGAATCTGCTTAGTGTATTCATCTCTTGGTCTCCCTCCACGCTGCCCTCCAATACTAAATTGGTGATCCCTTGATGCCTCAGAACATGCCCTACCAACCGATCTCTTCTTCTAGTCAAGTTGTGCGACAAACTCCTCTTCTCCCCAATTCTATTAAATACCTCCTCATTAGTTACGTGATCTACCCATCTAATCTTCAGCATTCTTCTGTAGCACCACATTTCGAAAGCTTCTATTCTCTTCATGTCCAAACTATTTATCGTCCGTGTTTCACTTCCATACAAATACTTTCAGAAACGACTTCCTGACACTTAAATCTATACTCGATGTTAACAAATTTCTCTTCTTCAGAAACACTTTCCTTGCCATTGCCAGTCTACATTTTATATCCTCTCTACTTCGACCATCATCAGTTATTTTACTTCCTAAATAGCAAAACTCTTTTACTACTTTAAGTGTCTCATTTCCTAATCTAATTGACTATTTTGACTGGAATACTCTCTTTCAAATTCTGAAGGTGGTAGGGGTAAAATACAGGGAGCGAAAGGCTATTTACAATTTGTACAGAAACCAGATGGCAGTTATAATAGTCGAGGGACATGAAAGGGAAGCAGTGGTTGGGAAGGGAGTCTGACAGGGTTGTAGCCTATCCCCGATGTTATTCGATCTGTAAATTGAGGAAACAATAAAGGAAAAAAAAACAATAGTTAGGAGTACGTATTAATAAAATCCATGGAGAAGATATAAAAACTTTGAGGTTCGCTGATGACATTGTAATTCTGTCAGAGACAGCAAAGGACTCTGAAGAGCAGTTGAATGGCATGGACAGTGTCTTGAAAGAAGGATATAAGATGAACATCAACAAAAGCAAAACGAGGATAATGGAATGTAGCAGAATTAAGCGGGTGATGCTGAGGGAATTAGAGTAGGAAATGAGACAATTAAAGTAGTAAAGGAGTTTTGCTATTTAGGGAGTAAAATAACTGATTATGGTCGAAGTAGAGAGGATATAAAATGTAGACTGGCAATGGCAAGGAAAGCGTTTCTGAAGAAGAGAAATTTGTTAACATCGAATATAGATTTATGTATCAGGAAGTCGTTTCTGAAAGTATTTGTTTGGAATGTAGCCATGTATGGAAGTGAAACATGGACGATAACTAGTTTGGACAAGAAGAGAATAGAAGCTTTCGAAATGTGGTGCTACAGAAGAATGCTGAAGATTAGATGGGTAGACCACATAACTAATGAGGAGGTATTGAATAGAATTGGGAAGAAGAGGAGATTGTGGCACAATTTGACCAGAAGAAGGGATAGGTTGGTAGGACATGTTATGAGGCATCAAGGGATCACCAATTTAATATTGGAGGGCAGCGTGGATGGTAAAAATCGTAGAGGGAGACCAAGAGATGAATACACTAAGCAGATTCAGAAGGATGTAGGTTGCAGTAGGTACTGGGAGATGAAGAAGCTTGCACAGGATAGAGTAGCATGGACAGCTGCATCGAACCAGTCTGAGGACTGAAGACCACAACAACAATGGAATCCGGACATACAAAAAGATTACGTACTGTACAGTGGCTAGCCGATTACACGTGTAGGATGATTTTCGAAATATTTCGCGGAGATCATCAGCACAATCTATGAGCAAGAGGCTTGGAAATAGGTGGCACAAACATTTTTGTGCGGAAGTGGTTCAGATGCGAATCTGTGTATATGGTGAATATAGAGGGATATGATAAAAACCGATCATACGAAGCAAGAAAGTTTAGTAAACATAAGACTCCAAGGTGCAGTTCTTAAGAGCTGCGAACAGTTTACACCTTCGCTGCTGTTTTACCGAATGCTTCTATTGAGGAATTGCTGATACGCTGTAGAAGAAAGAGGTGTCATGTTTTCTAAGCCCACTGTGTCTCGAGCTGCGACGCCTAAGCTTAAAATTTGCCATCAAGCTTCCTGTGTAACGGTAGAAACGTGGCGCCCTGCGACCTCACCCTGGGGCTCGGCTATGCTTCAAACAGGAAGGTGTCGATGCATACGAAAACGGGCCAGAGCTCTAAAGTTCACGTCAGTTGTAACGTGGGGTAATGGTGTCACTTTGGTACCAAATGTCGACACAATTCTGCCCAGCGGTCACGTGTCACGTGATGAGAAGGTCGACATATCTCCTCTTACACACATCTCACCCCTTTCATCCCCATCCGGCGCGCAGGTCGCCCAATGTGGCGTCGAATGTAATAAGACCTGCACCAAGGCGGCCGGACCTGGCCCGTAAGGGGCCTCCCGGCCAATGACGGGAAACGCTCACTCCCATTTACCCCTTCTCTTGACAGCTCTGCGACGGAGGTCAGAACCGCGACGGCTATCTTTGTAATCGTGCTGTTTTCTTATGGGTGGCAGAGGACACGGACACACCGTGGCTCAGAACCGACACGAAAAGCCCTGAGGAGGTGGCACGAAGGGCGTCAGTGAAGCCACCCATTCCATTCCAGTTGGGCGCCGGCAGTTCGCAGTGCGGCGAGCAGCCGGACGACGTTGTCTGCAATGCTGGACACTGCCGGCACCTTCGGACGGTTGAACGGAACTCCGAGGACAGCACGGGGGTGCAACTCCACTGAATGTCATCGAAGTTCGCTCAACTTCCGAGCTGAGAGCGAGCGCAGTTTTTGCTCTGGCACATTGGGTGGAACCACTAGGAACCATTCAAAACTATTCCACGGAAGTAAACGTGATCCGAAGCAGAAGTGGTGACAATTTCAGAGTTTCGAGAACGTGGAAGTTTGTTTTGCGAGGTGTACATCGTAAGGTATGTATATTAGAACGGACACTTACTACACACCTCTTTAAAGTCACTCGGTTATCAATGAGTGATAAAAGAAAGCAGTAGGCTTTACCAGAAATGTTGACCCTTAGACAATGTGTCGGAGTCTATTCTAAATACGACAGTATGCCATCTTTGCCACTATATAACACTTGCAAAAAAAACCTTGATAATGGCACTTTGAAGCCGCAATAATGATCGTGTAAATGCAACACCGCAAATAAAAAGACTGTAATGGCGGTACTGACTTTAAAGAAGTATAGTATGACTGTGACCCCACATTATGAAATGGTTCAAATGGCTCTGAGCGCTATGCGATTTGACTTCTGAGGTTATCTGTCGCCTAGAACTTACAACTAATTAAACCTAACCTAGGGGCATCACACACATCCATGCCCGAAGCAGGATTCGTAGCGGTCGGTCGGTTCCAGACTGTAGCGCCTAGAACCGCTCGACCACTCCGGACGGCCCACACTGTGAAAAAATTACTTACTAGACAATTTTTTGTTGTCTCGGTCGATACTACATCTTTACGTAATATAGAAAGCGAAGAGCGTACAATAGAAGCGACCGTTCCACAGTACAGATGATGAAATGCTCATACTTCTTAAGGCGTACATTTTGGGGCCCAGGTTTCTTGATTATTATTTTTTTTCTTTTAATTTGTGGTAAGGTCTTAGCGGACCAAAGTGCTGAGGTCACACGTCGCCAACCTTACGCACTACTTAATATAACTTGAGCCGGCCGCGGTGGCCGAGCGGTTCTAGGCGCTCCAGTCTGGTACCGCTAGACTAGTACGCTCGCAGGTTCGAATCCTGCCTCGGGCATGGATGTGTGTGATGTCCTTAGGTTAGTAAGGGTAAGTAGTTCTAAGTTCTAGGGGACTGATGACCTCACATGTTTAGTCCCATAGTGCTCAGAGCCATTGAACTACTTGAACTAACATAACTAACCTACTACAAGGACAACACCCACAGCCGTGCCCGAGGGAAAACTCGAACCACCGCCGGGGGGGGGAGCCGAGCGTATCGTGCAAGGCGCGTAGACCGCGCAGCTACCCCGTGCGGCAGAGCCCACGTTTACTACACGTTACTGCTCCTAATGATCATTCCTGTCACATCCCTTAATACTGCACATTGCTGCTTGAACACCGTGTACTCTGGTGTTACTTCCACGTGGTCAGCCATCAGTGTACGAGCAGCCGCAGTGAAAAATAAAGCCCACGGCTGCTGGAGGTGCCAAACCGTTCCCCAGGATGGACAAAAAATTTCGTGTGTACAGCTCGAGTTCGCGAGGAGACCGGCACGTGGAGGTGTTTACTCAGACGGAAGCAGCGGTGAGCTGTCCGCTGAGAGAGCCGCTCCGCAGGCACGGGACGGGCTGTCGGCGGGCCACGGGCAGGACCCCAGCAACAGGCGGCCGGGCACGTGCGCAGCAGTTGCCACGCTGCCTGGGGCGTGGGGAGGGGGGGGGGGGGGGGGCGGGGGGCGGGGCGCCGACCCTCAATCAACTACCGGCGGGCAGCGCAACAGAGGCGGGGTAACACCGAGAAGGCCAAAACGACCCATGATACACCTGCCTATACACTGAAGAGCCGCACGGTGCAAGGCATCCCAGATAACCTCAGTCTCCCTCCCCCCCCCCCCCCCCCCTCCCAATCACCAGACCTGGTAAGCCGCCACGCTTGTACTTCAACATCCCACCATCCCCACACATACACCATCTCCTTATCCCATCCCAACTTCAAAATAATTCTCTGCTAGGCAACTCCCCGCCACCTATCGCACTCCACATCAGCGCTCGCCTCTCTCACTTCTCTCTTCCCTCTCAACCCCTTCCCATTCCTTCCCCTAACAACACCCCGGATCTGCCTCCCTCTCCCGACTCTACTCCTCATTCCGTCTTACCACTAACCACCACAATACCTACATTTATCTCCACACTTACTAACCAATGGACCACTATATTTCTTATCTAAGGTCATCAGCCCTCTAAGGTTCATTTTCCCCTGTATAAACGCATTTTAGCAGTGCAGCTCCTTGAACTTTTCAGTGGTGTTTCTTTTAGAAGCATATATATATATATATATATATATATATATATTCCCAATTTTTAATTTAAAGATCAAAGAAATTAAACAGTTTAATGTTATATGTGAACACCAGCAAAATTCGTCCTGTATTGAGAGAGTCAGTGCTGATGTGGAGTGGTATAGAGGGCGAGCAGTTAGTTGGTAGGGTGGATATCGTAGCTCATTTAATTGTCTAGGAGAGAATTATATTGAAGTTGTATTGGAGTGGGATAAGGACAGAAGTATGTTTAGGGATGGTGAGGTGTGAGGGTGAAAGCGCGGCAGCATACCAGGTTTGCTGATCAGGGGGAAACACTGGGGTTATTCGAATCTAGTTTGCGGATAGTGTAGCATATACAGAGACGTTCGGTGTGGGTGAGGAGGGGTGGAAATTTGACGAGATCGTAGAGGATCCAAGCAGGTAAAGTAATCAGATGCAGATTTTAAGAACATCTGCAAACTTTTGACCTTTTAATCACGGTTGTTTGATCTTCATATATTTAAAAAATTCGTGCCGCTGAAAGCCAGCCCCTCGCCAATACGGGGCAAAGGGAGTGATGTGACAAGGAAAAGAAACAGGAAACTCTCCGTACATCATTCTCGACATCATTGAGGCAGTTGGCTGTGAGGTGGGCGGATTGGTTAGTGGGTGGTGAGCATATTTTCATTGCGATTCCAAAGATCCGCGGTCTGGAGATTTTGTGTGTGTGTGTGTGTGTGTGTGTGTGTGTGTGTGTGTGTGTGTGTTTTCGTGTCATACTGATAACTTTCTTGCATTTCACTAATGAAAGAAACTGACAACATTGATACGACGGTAACAGACCCGCCAGGTTAGCCGAGAGCGCTAACGCGCTGCTTCCTGGACTCAGGTAGGCGCGCCGGCCCCAGATCGAACCCGTCCGGCGGATTAACGACGAGGGCCAGTGTGCCGACCAGCCTGGATGTGGTGTTTAGGCGGTTTTCCACATCCCACTAGGTGAATACCGGGCTGGTCCCCACGTTCCGCCTCAATTACGCGACCCGCAGACGTCTGAACACTTTCATTCTCTTCCACGGACTACACTAGACAGAGACAGCTGGGGTACACTGATTCCGTCCCAGGGTGTATGGAGTGGCGGCAGGAAGGGCCACCCCTTAACTTTCACCTTGCCAAATCCGTTCCTAACCCTGCCGACTCGGCGAAACCGCGGGATAAAGGCACAAGTGAAAGAAGAAGAAGACTGAAACGTGTGTAACCATTGATCTTTATCTATATTATATCGTATGAAACCTTTTTGACGTAAAAGTAACAACCATTTATCGCTATATTTGTAAACCGAAGCAGATAGCAACCGACACCACGAAAACAAGCTGTTGTGGTCCCGGCACGTATCAGTGACGTAGCTACACGAGACGCAACGTTTAGGAATGTGCAGTCTACCAGATGAGCGCAATTAGCAACTTGCATGGACATCTCAGCTGCGGACTGCCGTCTAACGCGTGCTGAATTGGCGAAAAGCTTTGAGCGTTAACAGGGAGCGAGCGGAAAGTTGGCAACATCTGACAGAGCTCCGGCACCGTGTGAGTGAATGTGCTGCCGCCACAAACCGCCGAAGGGCTGTATCAGTGATATGCGACGCCTCCTTTCCAGGCAGAGCGGAAAGAGGCGATCTCAGTTCCAGACGCACGCACAGCGCAGCACAGCACAGCGAAACCTTCTGCTGTTAACGTGTCCGTCGCATTGGAGGCCGTGCGTGCAGGCAACAAGCTACGGGTCCAACTTGCTTTTCCCCACGCTGTTGGGCAGGCACAAGAGGGGTTGTATCCAACATGGGGGAATTATCCCTGACGGCTAAAATGAAATCTCCTCCTGGGTAAAGCAAAAAAAAAAGGGTCAGTAGTGTTTGGGTGTCTAAACTTAACTATTTTCAGAAGATCGTTGTGCCGACCGGTGCGGCCGTGTGGTTCTAGGCGCTTCAGTCTGGAACCGCTACGGTCGCAGGTTCGAATCCTGCTTCGGGAATGGATTTGTATGATGTCCTTAGGTTAGTTAAGTTTCAGTAGTTCTAAGTTCCAGGGGACTGATGAACACAGATGTCAAGTCCCACAGTGCTCAGAGCCATTTTTAGAAGATCGTTATATTATCATCAATATTTCGCAAAACTGTAATACTGATTACCTACGTTACTAATAATTACATTTTTTATTTCAAATACTAGCAGTAACATGTGAGAGAATGTAGTGGTTACAGCTTGTGAAACGACTGTATGAGCAACATCTTCCTTGTTCCTCACATAGTCCTACTGCATACATGCTTTTTATCACCCATTTGTGACAATAAAACTGATACATATATGCGTAAATATCTCATGAAAATGCTTTTTCTGAGTTATATGTAGTTCCGACAATGGGCCAAAAACTGTTTCGTTATTCACTTAGCTACAACAAAGCATTGTCAGCCTGAAGTATTCCAATTTCTACCATTTTAGAGTTAAGGAGACCAGGAACCCAGTAGTACACAAAGCACTAGGTGTAGTGAACTCCCTTGTATTTGGTTGGCTTTAAAATGGGGTTTGCGGAGTGTGAGTGAAGCAAACGTCACTAGCAAGACGAGTGGTGCAGAGGAGTCATTTCGTAGTAAGTATCTACCATAATGTGGATAATTAGCCTTCTTTTCTGAGGAGGAGTTGTAGAATTAAGCGGTATCAATTGTCTCACCGACTCATTATCTCTGGGTTTAATACACCTATGAAAACTAAATAATATTTATCTTCCATCATTTAAAACAAAAAACGTTCCAAGAAATTTCTTTTTCATTCTGAAGTTTTAGTTAGGCGCTGATGATGTTAACGGTGGGACGAAGGTACTAGCCAATATTCGATTGCACTCGCGGTTAATAGTCTGAGGAACGGTGGGAACCACTGTTTCTGTAGAACCGTTTAAATTTCTGAATTTCACTCAACCGTTGGAAGAATAAACTAGCGTGAAAACTGACATGTCTCGAAATTGGCAAGGAATTCTAGGAACAACAAGGTAGATTGAACACAGGATACGGTTCAGCTGGTAGGTTGATTGAGCGCCTCGCAGCGCAGGTGGATGGACTTCCAGAGTGACCGCTACATTCCAAGGCACGTGTCCTCACATATATCTGGGAAACCACACTCAGTTAACTGAGGGAAGAGAGAAAACACGAAACGTAAGTCAATAAAATAGAATAAAGGTGCTTCCAGAATGTAGCCGGAAACGACAAACGAATAACATCTGCCGACTGATATGGACTAGCAGTTCTAGGCGCTTCAGTCCGGAAGCGCGCCGCTGCTACGGTCGCAGGTTCGAATCCTGCCTCGGGCATGGATGTGTGTGATGTCCTTAGGTTAGTTAGGTTTAAGTCTAGGGGACTGATGACCTCAGATGTTAAGTACCATAGTGCTCAGAGCCATTTTTGAAATAACAGTCACCTCATTTACAAGCACGTACACAGCCAGTGTGCAGACCTGTGTTCCTAATAGCGGGGTTGTGTGAAATACTTTTATTGGTCAGTGCGAACTTTGATTTTATACTGCTTGAATTATGGAAATGTCAATGTTGAGCCAATTCGTTGCTATAACATGCAGCGTGGAAAAACAGTACAGGCACTGAAGATAGGCAACCCAGTTTAACGTTACACGCCCTGGTTGCGAATGGTTGAAGTTGGGTTGTCGATATTAACGTGCACGAAATGTTTTCTGCGCCAGTTTTATTTTGCCGACTTTGTACGCGCTCGAACTGCATTGTACATGTAATTCTCACATGCCATTTTTCTCTCAATGACAACTTTTTTGACATTATACTAAAGCTATGTAATACACACTGATGTAAAGAATTTATTATTATCAAAATCGTAAACATCTACTTGGATATTGGAATTACTCAAAATTATTTTCGTGGTATGCTCGTCGGGGAACGATCGCTAAATCTTTTCGCGCACTAAAATTATGCTTAAAGAAGAAATGATTCGTCAACTCGCCAGCTAACTTCACTTTAACACTATTTCGTTGCAGATAGTTAAGCTGTAGAACAATGAAAAGATGTCCTTACACTAAGTAACAATCTGGAAAATAACAAAAAGAAATCACAATGGTTATTTTTAGGCCCAATTGTTGTTACAGTTATTACTAAAAACTTGTTTGCATGCCGGACCATATTAAAAATAGCCAGTCATGATACGAATTCTTTAATTTTTAACGAAAAATGATCCACCTTCCGTCCCAGCAGACTGAAAGGACATACACACAACGAAAGGACAACCCACACACACCGCCAGCTTGGAGGAATAGCCAACCAGCTTAGACTCCACCGAACAACAGAGACCAATCTGTCTCTGTCAGGCTGAAGCTAGCTAGCTAGACCTCTTCCTATCAGGCACCATCAGCTGTCTATACATGAAAGAAAATTATTTTATTATGCATATTTTTTTAGGATTGATGTAGTGTTTTGCGACAGCACATTTAAATTAAGTAATTCTTTAGAATTATAAGGTTGTGACTCATTTACTTTATGTTCTTTTCCTGTTTCCATTGGTTTCCTGGAACTATATGAACACAAGACATGTTTCCAGTTGGTATGTTTCACTACGCCTAATGTTTCGCTGTACATAACTTTTACCGTCGCACACTGCAGATATCCCATCCTTGCTGACTTGATATGAAGTTGACTGGGGGTCATCGGAGCTGTAGAGGGTGTTGGGGTAGGGATGAAAGAAGCGTAGATGGTATAGGTATTGTGTGTTGTTATAATTATTATTGTTGTTATTATTATTGTTATTTAATTTAAATACATTAGTTATGTAATCCATTTTTTGAAATATGTAGTAAGCTATGAGTGTGAGAATATAGTCATTCTGTTACTGCTGTTTTTCTCACTTAGCGTATTTTCATTTTTATTTACTGTCCATTCTATGAAATACTATCCCTCGAGAGAGTGAAGGTTTGCTTCCTTTTGTTATTGTCGCATCACAGTCCCATGTCCGCTTTTATCTCGATGACTCGGTTATTTTCCTTCACTAGGTATTCTGCGTGTGCGGAATGGTAGCGTTCAGTCTTCAGTGCCCTTGCATGTTGTCTACACCTGATATTACAATTCTTGCTGACGCCACAAAATAATTACAGTTGTCGCTATTACATTTTAATTCATCCAGGGTGCTCTAAAATTCCCCTTACAAAACTGCCAGGATTTGTAGCAGGACTGGGTAGTTTTAATTCTGAACTGGAAACCATGTCTAGGACCGTACCGCTTCCGTGCTACGACCATTTTAAAATACGTCGGTATCGCCAACTAATTTATTAGGCGTGACCCAGTGCATCACCTGTTTTACAGTTCCACTCATTAATAATGAAATAAACAAAATGAGGCCTAAATCAGTTCTCACAAACATTGTTTACAGTTAACTTAAACCTTTTTCGCCCTTTTCGAAGGGGGTTAGCGTCCTGACCCACTACGAGTAAGGTTCGACGTGGCGACCACCGAGTTCCGTGCACACTTTGTACCTATGGATGGTGCGTTACACACGGTGTACCGCACCTGGTGCGTCTGCAATCTCTATTGCAGCGACAACAACTAGTGCCAACCAAATCATCTTATGTCTCTACAGGAGTCCCATAAACCAAACTCTTCGTTCGACCCAGAGGAAATATTCCAATAGAGCCAAATCCGGTGATCGTGGAGGACATGAGATTGTACCACCTCAGCCTATCCATCCGTGTTCGAATCGTTCGTCCAGATGATCCCGGGCGTGACGTAATAGCTGAGGGGACGCACCGTCATGCTGAAATCAAGCGTTGGCGGACGCTCAGTACTTGTTGTAGGAAGTTCAAGTAAAGCTTGTGTGGGAACACGTACAATCCAGTTGCATGACCATCCAGAATACCTGTCCACACCGAAATCTTTTTTGGAATCCCTGGACATCAGTGGCATGTGGAGTTTCGGGGGGGGGGGGGGGGGGCGCAAACATATTGCGTCATGTTCGGGAACATGAGGTGGTACAATCGCATACCCTCCACGAACACCGGATTTGGCTCCATTGAACTTTTTCCTCAGTGCTGAATGAAAAGAGTTTGGTTTATTGGTTATGAAACTCCTGTAGACACAGAAGAAGATTCGGTGGCACTAGAAATGGCTATTTCGGGGATTGGGAACACAAGCCCTAATAAATTAACATTTATCTGTGAGAAGGATTGGGTTGATTTGGGGGAGGAGACCAAATAGTGAGGTCATCGGTCTAGTCTGATTAGAGAAGGATGGGGAAGGTAGACTGCCGTGCCCTTTCAAAGGAACCATCCCGACATTTGCCTCAACTGATTTAGGGAAATGAAGGGAAAGCTAAATCAGGATGGCTGGACGCCGATTTGAACCGTCGTCCTCCGGAATGCGAGTCCAGTCCACTTCGCTCGGTTCCATTTGTGAAAAGAACGCGCCTCGGAAACGCTAGGGGTTCGCTGATGCAGCGGCGCAGAAACGCGTGTTGAAAAATCGGCTGGTATTAGTGACTGTGTCCTTAGGTGGTGATATGGATGTAATTGTTGATCATCCAGGACATAACACCGGTCTGGGAGCAACATCCACTGCACGCGCAATGGGTCGTGTACACGTTGACGGGTTCTGTTCAACGTGATGCCATACGGCCTCTTCCAATTTGGGTGTGCGGCGTCGTCTTGGAGCACCAGTCTCGCCCGCTGGCGGTGAAAGTACGCCTTTCTTGAAGCCGTTGCGTAATTGTGGCGGAAAGCGTATGCGACCGAGTCGGACGTTGCAAAGAAGGATCTTGATAAAGGTGCCGAGTGGCTCTTCCATTCCCGTGAGCTTCCGCGTTACGGAAGGATTATGGCCGCGTATTCTGTAAACGTCTACTCAACTCGTTGCTCTAACACTCCTAGAGACGAGAGTAAGGCTCTAACCAGGTCAGAGAGATGGCATAGATGTCACATGACATCAGCCGATCCGCCGTAAGTAGCCCACCTACGTACCAAACCTGTTTTCAAACGGCTGCAGCGCGGAAACGCTACGTTTCCGGACACCGGTTCCGTTTCAAAATATTACCTACTCAGTCCCCTAAGGCTCGATTCACACGGTGGTCAACGTCAGTGACGTCACACACCGTCAGAAATCCACTTGTATTCACACTGGACGGAACGTCAAGCGACGGCAAAATTTCAACCACGTTATTGGAAACTCGCATTAGTGTCCACGAGAGAGGATGGCGGACGTTACATTTAGTCTTGACGAACTTGCTACGATTGCAATTGCTTTAGATGATGAGGAAAGAGAGCGGAAATTGGCAAGGCAATCACAACGAACGTAGGTGAAGATAATGATTTTGAAGAGAATGTGTGAAAGCGAATATCACACATTGTATAGAGAGCTGGAATTATTTACGAATGCCGAGACAGCAATTTTTTAATTTGCTGTCTTTAATAAGCAGCAGCGTCAAGAAAGCAAATACAAACATGCGCCGTGCAATTCCCCCACGAGAAAAAGTAATCGTTTGTTTGAGGTGAGTCTGATGCTTCAGCTTTGCCAAATTCCATGGCGGGTTCCTGTTCTGTACCTTTACGTATTTTATAGAACAAAATATTTATTGTAATACTGCACACTATCAACAAATTGATCTATAGGCCAAACATTCACAATTTATGGCCCCTTGTTATGTAGATCTAAATCTGCTACAGTTCGTCCTGCAAAAACTTTGGCACTGCAGAGAACCAACTGCACACTGTATATGAATTTGGAACATCGAACTTTTTACTGCAGTTGTACTTAAATAAGCTGTATCCATAAGAAATGTTGAGTGAGATTCAGTACCACAAAGTATGTAAATAAATAGCATACATAAGTGAACTACTAGCCAAAATGACTATGTGGCGTAGAGTACTCACATTTGCTTAGGAATGATAAATATTACATATAAACATGGTCGAAATAAACTTTCATGACGCGCGAATAATTGTGAAATTGGAAAGCAGGAAGACTAACACTGCTAAGCGTATTCACCTCCTGATCGTGAGTACATACATACATACATAGATGCAAGTGCGATATTATACATCTAAATACATTACATACAAAATAATTATCATCTGCAGTAGACCTACAATATGCATACAGTTATTTACCTGGGCGACCGATAAACAAACCAGTATTCTTCCATAGTTCTTCTTTAAACAAAGTGTCGCTGTATTTCTTGCAGCTGATGTCATACAACTCCACATTTTGGCGAACAAGTTCGATTAACTTCTCGTCGTTCATGTTTAGGCATAGAAAAACATTTTATAACTAAAAACTCTGTAGATATTTTCGATGTGGACAACACTGCTAGCAGAATCAAACTCGTGCCATGCGAGCAGCCGCAAAACAGACAGAAAAGTAACAGCCAATCGTAAGCAGTTCGCCAGCCACGTGACCCCCACCGTCAACGTCAAACTATTCTTTCGAAGTATACCGGCCGGCAGGCAAACTGACGTTGATGTGACGTTGCCCACTGTGTGAATCGAGCCTAAGTAAGTCCTAGGAGTTTGCAACGGGGATTTTAGACCACCCTGTATATTCAGGAGTAATAGATGTTCGCATAATAGGCGGATCTGTAGCCCCGTAATTTAATCTGCAAACGCGGCTACTGTCGGAGCTTCAGAGCCAAATAATGAGGCTCACAGAGGCACGCCTGTGACTCACTTCCCTGCGCTGGCAGGGGGGAACGAGGTGCGGTCGTGCCGTGTCCTGGCGGGCGGCCAGCACAGACGGACAAAGGCGGCGCTGTCGCCTGTCTTGCGTCCCGCGGTCGCTTCCTGAATGGCCAGCGCGACGCGACCCGCGACGTCTAATTGGGCGCCGGGGCGCCAGATGACCGCACCGTGCCGAACCCTGCTCGCCGCCTAACAAGGGAGAAGCGCCCCTGCCAGGCAACAATCACAGGCCACGCTGCGCGCAAGATGCTTTCGCAGGCAGCATTGATAGCGTCCACAACACCCTGATTCATAATGCAGTCGTCCTAAATCACACAACAAAACGGCACTGTCAACCCTGGCTGTCTCCTCTTCCGCTGTCATACAGTGACTCATCTGCTGGACGCGATGAGTAGTCAAGAAAGTTGTAATCATCATCTCGAAAACGTGGCAGAGACTGAAAATATCGCTTCAGTTGTAAGGGCTTTTATTTCTCTATGCTTAGACCATGACAGGCTTCGGACTGTTGCATGCCCATCATCAGTTGTAATAATTCTGCGCTACAATCCCGAATGCCGCGAAAGGGAGTACAGAACGCTGGTACCACTAGTGAGCGCAGAGCACTCGGGGTAGCAAAACAAAGTTACGTCACACTATGTTGAGGATGTAGTAGTCCGTAACCTGTTGTTTTCAAAGCACTGAAAAATAAAAGTACCTAACAAATGGAGCGGTATTTTCGGTCTCTACTAGAATGACGTGAAAAAAATCGCAACACCGATGAGTAATTAATGTAGAGAACTGAAATTCCAGGAATACGTTCCCCTAGCTAATGTGTTTGCGTCATTAACATAGCAGCATCTTAGGCTAATGAAAGCGTGAGATAACCCACTGTCAATGTGAAATGCTGGTACACTAGTAACCGGTGTAACCGCCAGAACGTTGACTGCAAGCACAGAAACGTGCATGCATTGTCTAATACAGGAGCCCTAAGTCAGTTTGAGCCTGCTGGACTTTCAGTACACGACCTCTTTCAGACACAGACGTCTTTACCGCCTTAAAGGTATTCTTGATTATCAACGCACCACGGCCAGTCACAAAGGTAACCGGAGCTCACGACCATTACACTGTGAATCCGAAGCAAACCACATTTGCTACTAGCGTCACGCTTATCTCACTTGCACGAAATTTCAATAGGCAACATCTTTCAAAATGGTTCAAATGACCCTCTAAGCACTATGGGAGTTAATATCTGAGGTCATCAGTCCCCTACAACTTAGAACTACTTAAACCTAACTACCCTAAGGACATCACACACATCCATGCCCGAGGCAGGATTCGAACCTGCGACCGTAGCGGTCGCGCGGTTCCAGACTGAAGCTCCTACAACCGCTCGGCCGGCTAACATCTTTCAGATGTAAAAATACTCCTACCAACTATCGCTTTTTTGACACCACCTTCGTGGTGTTGCGTATTGTTTTGTGCGTGTCTCAGTGTATAACGCTCAGTTGCGGATCTTACTCTTCGGATTATTTTGCAAAAACACGAAGTTACCGAATTAATATTCTGTTGCTTGTTTGGACATATATATGCCTGCAGTGCTGGCGAATTCTCCGCGTCACAGACCGTAGCACAACGACAGACGATCAAATAAAAAAAAAATAGCGCATCGCCGTGATAATTTGGCTCTTCTATCGGCGTACTATGGTACTGTGACGGATAGATTTCAACGTACGCCAGCACTTCAGACATGAATACGTGCAAACAAAGAACAATAAATTAATTAGATAACTGCGTTTTTTTCGATCTGACCAAATTTTGTGACTACTTCTAGTAACTTCCTGTCATGGCACACACTGACGGTGTTCACGTAGAATTTTGTATTCGTTATGTCGGAACGTGTTGCGAGGAACTTAACTGTAAACTTTGTCTGACAAGTGGTTTTGTTCAACATGGGTTGATAAAATAGGCGTGTGTGTCTCGTTAAAGAGAAAGTAACCGGAACATCAGGCGTGTGGTTAATTTTTCTGGAGACATTTTTTATGACGCTATCATTTTAAGGACGTAAGATACAGCCAATTAGTTGTCACCGCGAACACGGTGTACGTGACGGACATCCGGAAAGAAACCACAGAAGAAAAGACGGGAGGAAGAACACACTGCACGATAGGTCACTAAACGGTTAGGAGCCAACTAACAAGTAGGTACAGCGGATGAAAATGTTGTCCAGCTGCGAGTAGGACTAGCGCACTCAGGGTTCCGTATATAAACTTAGTTTTATGTGTAGACGGTTCATACATTCTGGGACTGTAGGATCTGGACTATTTTTGCCTGTTACCGACACTGATACTGCAAAACTACCGGTTCCACGGATTTCAAGACTTTCGACAATGTTTGAATTTCAAGTATGACGTCGATACAAAAGACGAAAGATTTTTTTTGTGTGATACAATTACAAACTAACAATTTTCAGATTTTTTCCTTTGGCTGTCCTGTCGAACCCTGCTTCTTGTCAAATTTCCTTATTCTAAGTCGACGGGAAGTACGCTGTGATCTGTGATGAGTGAATTCGCGAGTGTCAAAATACGGGATTTGTGAGGCCATACCTTTTGGTTGCTTTGATCCAGAGCGTTTCACTTATTACATCAACAAGTGACTATATATACACCCTAGTGAGTGATAAATTTCAACTTAGTACAGTCCTGAGAAAGAGAGGTTTTAACATACGGACAGACAGTCAGGTAACAAATGACAAAATTATCTTATTCAAGTGATATAATTAAAAATTGACGAAATACAGATTTTTTTTCAAATCAAATTGTTCAAATGGCTCTCAGCACTATGGGACTTAACATCTGAGGTCATCAGTCCCCTAGAACTTAGAACTACTTAAACCTAACTCACCTAAGGACATCACACACATCCATGCCCGAGGCAGGATTCGTACCTGCGATCGTAGCAGGATTGCGGTGCCGGACTGAAGCGGCTTGAACCGCTTGCCCAGATTTTTTTGTTTCTTTGTCGTGTGAACTCTTGCTTCTTGGCAAATATTTGATGATTCTTAGTGAAGGGAAGTACCCTCTAGGTTCTGATGGGTGAATTAGCGAGTACCGAAGTATGTGATGCAAATGGCCGTATATTTTGATGCTATTGACTTAGAAGCTTCAGTTTTTTACTTCGCCTAGGGACCGTAAACCGTAAGTGTGGCAAATTTCAGCCCGATACTTTATCCGTTCTTGAGAAATACGGATTTGAGCAGACAGACAGACCGACCGAACACACAACAACGTGATCCTGTAAGGGTTTCGTTTTTACCGACTGAGGCATCACAACCTAAAAATAGGATTAATTTTAAATGAATTAATATTATAACGTTTTGCGCAAGCTTGTTAGAGTATTTTTTTGGATTCTGACCAGCATTATTTATCAAAATAGTTTCTCTGCTGTTTCTGAATATTTAACGAAAAAAAATTGTGCGGAGTAGGCCAATATCGATATATCTGTGCTAAAGGCCGGCCGGTGTGGTTCTAGGCGCTACAGTCTGGAACCGCGCGACCGCTACGGTTGCGGGTTCGAATCCTGCCTCGGGCATGGATGTGTGTGATGTCCTTAGGTGAGTTAGGTTTAAGTAGTTCTAAGTTGTAGGGGACTGATGACCTCAGATGTTAAGTCCCATAGTGCTGAGAGCCATTTGCACCATTCTGTGCTAAAAACATCTGAGCCAATTTCAGCATGTGAAACAGTCATAGATCACGAATCTTGAGACGGAGGCACAGAATTTATGTGCATTGCTGTACGTCGATAGACATCCGTGCGGCTCCTTTGAGCCACTTCTGGTGACTGCCGCACTCGTCTCTTCAGTACGGCTGCTTCTGGTTTCCTGACCCTCCGTCTTCCGACTGACTGCCTGCTCCTTCTCTAACTGCTTAAATTAACGGAAAGTTCAACTCCTGTATTTCTTTCTTTACACTGCATAGTATTTACAACTGACAATATAATATTAATCTGAAAACTAAAGTTTAATGGAATATCAGAATTCGGTATCAGACATGCTGTCAATAACGCTGCTATTAGACAGAGACGACTGTAGTAGTACCAGTTTCTATGTTCCGACATTTTGCGAAGCGTAAGGACCTCCTTATAATCGCACATTCAGAGTTCAGTGCTGGGCTGAGCGACACGACGTTCGGTTTATGTTCATGTCCCACGTGCCTCGATGGACAGCAGACAAGACGCGTTCTCGCCTAGTACCGATGCGCACGTATCGTGGTGATACGATGTACTCAGGGTCTGCTTTATGGCTTACACGAGTCTCACTAGCCGCGACATGGTCGCCAATGAAACAGTGACCCGAAAATGTAGAATAAATTTCTTTTACTTCACGTCTTTGGTCACAAACTTGTAGCTACTCAAACTACCGGTCTAGGTCAGCAATGGCCGTCTTCAGATCTGTTTTATGACAAACATGTCCAGTATATCAGTAAATTTCTTTTATAAAATAGACATGGTCATTGCTGACCGAAACCGATAGTCCGAGGACCTACTTGTGACCATAGGCGTGAAAGGAAATGAAATTTATTTTACAGCAGTGTTGCGGCGGCGACGGTAAGAGGTCAGGGATCGAGACTGGACGGCCCGGCCACGGGCAGAGGGCGGAACAGACAGCGCGTAGGCCAGGTTCCGACGCGGGGCTGCCGCGTCCGGCGTTTGTGTGCCCGAAGAGGGCAGGGGAGGGAGGGGGAGGGGGAGGGGGGGAGGGGGGGGGGGGCGGAAGAGGCACCACTCGTTGCTCGAGGGCCGCTTCCGGCTCTCGCACGAGACACGGCGGCTTCCATAGTCGCTTACCGACGAAACGCCGTAGACCACTGCTAGCACTACGAACTACTCCCCCCCCCCCCCCCCCCCCCCCTCCGACAGCACTCCAACGGACACTTGCTTTGGTATAGAACACTTACTAGTAGTCAACCTTAACTACTTTTCGAATCATCTTATTATCAAACGACTGAAACAGTAACCCGAGCCTATCTATCGGCTTCCACGGACAACAAAAATTTCCTTTTCACTACGGTATTCCATACAGTTATAGACCGAATTTAAAAACTTGAGATGCGGTCCTAAACTAGTCATTGGTTCAAAAATGGTTCAAATCGCTCTGAGCACTATGGGACTTCAGTTCTGAGGTCATCAGTCCCCTAGAACTCAGATCTACTTAAACCTAACTAACCTAAGGACATCACACATCCATGAACGAGGCAGGATTCGAACCTGCGACCGTAGCGGTCACCCGGTTCCCGACTGAAGCGCCTAGAACCGCACGGCCACACTGGCCGGCCCTAAACTAGTCATTAAGAGGTACAATCTTCCGTTAGTTGTGCTAGGGCGCGATTTGTGCTTTTACCAGTGGGGGTGGGATGTCTTAGGGGGTTAATAGAATTATATATGTTACTAGCTTGGACCGTGGGGTTACGCATGGTTAAACAGCTATTTATAAATAGATGTTAATGCCGAAACTCACTATTGACGCGTATGCACTATCATAAAAGCCATCCCTTGTTATATCTTTACAAGTACATTATAGGTAAAGCTTATTTACAAAATCATCTGCATACGGGTAGAGAGATACGAGGGGGAATTCAAAAAGTAGAGGCACATTTGTGGAAAGTTGTACTTATTCTGATGATAGAAAACTGAAACATACTAATAGTATTAATAGTAAGACTTATTAAAAACTTTCAGTGTTCGGCTCCACAAATTTAAATTATATGTAAAGTTTTACTCCAGTGCTTGGGAAATAAACATCCCAGGTTGGGATGCATAAACTAAAACCAGGAGGAGGGGATGGTCTGATGCAGAGGGGAGGGGGGGGGAGAGGAGAAATCCCCCTCATCCCCCCACTGCAAATCGCACACTGGTGGTCCAACACAGTGAAGCAAGGTTAACGGTTAGAAACTGTGCATGTATATCTTTAAGCAGTGTAACTCACGAAGTGACATTAACCCTGGCTACAGTCGTCTAGTATTTGGGAGTAAGAGGATATAGCGGCGTGCAAAAAAAACTTTACACGTAAATTTTCAAACCTTCTCAAACTCTTCCTAGCTGGCAATCCCCATGAAATAATGATAGTTAAACAGTTTATGGCTTATTACATTTTCGCAGTTTATTTGCCGTCCTAGTTCCCACTTTTTCATTACACTGCGGATGAATAATCCGAAACTAATACAACCAACTTAATTATGGTTTTGCACCGTCAACCACAAAGGTTTGACTGCTTAACGTTAAATACCTAACACTAACTCATTTGTAAAGTGATTTCACGTTTGAAGCTCTTTTACACATCGAAGTTCGATTGTTGAAAGAATTGGCGGTGGTAGTTAGTGCTCAAACTGGTTTTATGCAAACCCGCCACGACTTCCTATCCTTTCTTCCTCTTCATCTTACATCCTAACGACCTCAGTTATTCGTTGCATGTCTTTCGGTCTCCGTCTTCCCCTACTGCTTTGCCTCTACAGCTTCGTCTTGTGCCAATTAAGTTATTCCTCCAAGCCTTCGTTTTCCACATACCGCTTTCCCGGCCGATTCTGAGAAGGGACAGATCACTCCCTATTAGTTCACCTAATTTTCATCATTCTTCCGTAATAAATTATCTCAAACGATTCTATTCTATTTTGGTCGGCACTTCCACAGTGGCCAATTAATAAACACAAAGGAATTTTAGGGTAATAAATCTGTCACGGTTTCCCAAATTAGTCTCCTTCCTTTCCTTCTGATTTATCAGCTCGTTCTCGGGTAGCTATCCAACATATAAAGAGTGTCCCAGGAGGAAAGGCAAGTATGCAGTGGTACGACAGGCATTAACATTCTAAGCAAAAAATCTAGTAAACGAGGCCTTTCACGTGCACATCTTAAGAGTTACAGGCACTCCATCTTCGATCATGTGACCAAATCTCTTCTACAGCAAGCTGTTTGCTTTCCATATTTTGGGAGGAGGTACTATGGACTAAAAGAAGAAGAACATTCTACAGTAAACATCAGCTCCACAAGGTGTACCTTAAAAGCCATGAGCTCTTGTTCAGCAGGAGAGGTGTGCTTCACAGAAGCAAAGATGAACAAGTGCCTATAACTCAGTGTTATGCATTTGAGAGCCCATGTTTACTCCACTTTTTTTGCTTCGAATGTTCGTTCCTGTCGTATTGCTGAATATTGACCATTTTCCTCTGGGACACCCTGTATTGTGAACGCATGGTTGTGATGAGTTTATTATTGAAATGTAAAGCCTTCTCCTATGCGACATCCGCTATCCACTCTACGTGATTGTGTGTTCCTATGAAGTGTGGAGTCAGTTTCCTGTTAAATTATATACTGAAGAGTACGTTTCTCTTTCAGCACGTTGCTGCCCCTTATTCACCATTGCAGCTGCTGCGTGGATTACAATCAAACTGAACGACACACTTTTAACAGCAAAAATAAAGTGTCCCAAACAGTCCGAACACTGTCACATCACCAACAGCCATGTAAGTTTTGAAAAAATAGTTCAAATGGCTGAGCACTACGGGACTTAACTGCTGAGGTCATCAGTCCCCTGGAACTTAGAACTACTTAAACCTAACTAACCTAACTAACCTAAGGATATCACACACATCCGAGCCCGAGGCAGGATTCAAACCTGCAACCGTAGCGGTCGCGCGGTTCCAGACTGAAGCGCCTTGAACCGCTCGGCTACGTTTTGAACAAGGTCTCCAAATTTAAGGTTTACTCATTATATTGATAAATTTTAAAGAACTTCGAATAGCCGTCTGATGATGTACCGATCATCTAAGCACTTTGTGACATTTAATTGTAATAACGAAGGTCATGGGACATAAAATGTCATTTTCGTGTAGCTAGAATGGAATAAAAGTGTCAGTTTTCATTGTAGTGACGGACACTGCTGTATACCATGGCAAAAGATTTTATTATTTCGTCCAGTCTGTACCGCTTTCCACGCCGAGGTTTTCCACCTTGTCGTAATGGGTTGTTGGTTGTTTATACCTAAATGATTTACCACACACTTGATACCGGGTCCTTTGTCGCTGCTCCCAAACTTATTTAAGATTCGATGGCACTAAAAATAATGAAAGAGAGGAGAAAGAGCGATGACAATTACAGTACCAGTTCTGAAGTAAGAAAAATATTCTTTAAGTCAACACCACACACTTTAACGTCCTGCTATTACTGAGACCTTCACATTGGTTACACAAACTCAAATTTGCCAACAACAATGGAAAACCTTACTAACACAAGCCTTACTGAAGTGTCAACATCCGCCGGAGCCACATGGGAAAGCGCGAGAAGCCTGAATCATGACGACTTGCATGTCTCTTCTCTCAATATATACTCCGTTCTCAAGTTCCTTTATCTCTGTCTTAATCACACAATCAGCACAGCGCAGGCCGCTGTTATGGCTCACATGTGGCGCAACTGGACTCGCGTTCTGGAGTAACCGAGCTCTTTCCCAATCCAGTAGTCCAGATCCTAATTTTCCGTAATTTTCCCTGCTTCACAAACACACTGTTATGCTAGTTTTGATAAACGCCTTGCGGGTATGCTGCACTACAGTTATCCAATCCGCAACTGTGATCACATTCCATATTTGTCGTCTACGTGCGCATTTAACTTCTTATCGTACGTCATTTTTAGTTGCTATCATTACACCTTTTCTTGTTGCTGAGGCACTTACATTGAGTACCGAGTGCTATGCTCCGATTGTATTGCTTCCTTCACTGTAACAGGTAACAGCGCCTCGCACATACAGCGATCAGAAAAAAAAGGACTCTTCGTCCATTAGTAGCCAACACTGACCTATATTCCACCCCCCTCACAGTAACACATACACACATACACACATCGGTCCGCTCGCAACAAATTCCCGTGTAGCCCTTGCGTGACTGCGCGTCGGATAACGTGAAGGAGCTTATCGCTTTCTTTGGGACCACTCTCTGGTGTTTTCTGTGACTTTTTTGTTTGTTTCGAACGTTTCCTCTGGAGCTGCGTCGAATTACCTTCAGAGATGCTCCTGGTTCGAAGGAGCCTTGCCGACAGTCTGGTCTGACGTCGGAGAGCGACATAAACACTGAAAAACGAACGTGCTCAGCAAAGATAATCCTCGTCAAAGATAAAACTTAACTATCGGGCAGTCGTCTGTCAAAGATAAAATTTATGCGTCGATTCTGTTAAGTTACTGTCCATGTATCATGAAGTTACATAGCTGCTGCTTTATTGACATATTTGTCAGAATGTTTATGTATTTTCGATGACTTTTCAGTATAGTCGTGCATAATAGTTCGTCAGTGTGGATCAAATTTTGGTTTCGGAAAATTTATACAGGGTGATCAAAAAGTCGGTATAAATTTGAAAACTTAATAAACCACGGAATAATGCAGACAGAGAGGTAAAAATTGATACACATGATGCTTGGAATGACATGGGGTTTTATTACAACAAAAAAGTTCACAAAATGTCCGACAGATGGCGCTGGACAGCAAAACGTTAAAGACTGCGCATGACAATCGTGTATAAAAGGAGCTGTAATATGAGAGAGAGAGAGAGAGAGAATCAGATGCGGCAGCAATCGCAGCATGTTGACGTTACCTGTAAAGGCGCTTTTAGTGAAGCTGTATTATCAGACGGTTGAAAGATCTCTTGCACGAGTCGTTTGGTGGTGATCGTGTGCCCAGCCGCCACTTTCGTCTGCTTGGCCTCCCAGGTCCCCAGACCTCAGTCCGTGCGATTACTGGCTTTGGGTTTACCTGAAGTCTCAAGTGTATCGTGGTCGACCGACATATCTAGGGATGCTGAAAGACAACATCCGACGCCAATGCCTCACCTTAACTCCGGACATGCTTTACAGTGCTGTTCACAACATTATTTCTCGACTACAGCTGTTGTTGAGGATTGATGGTCGATATATTAAGTATTTCCTGTAAAGAACATCATCACTGCTTTGTCCCGCTTTGTTATGCTAATTATTGCTATTCTGATCAGATGAAGCGCCATCTGTCGGACATTTTTTTGAACTTTTCTACTTTAGGATTCTAATAAAACCCCATGTCATTCCAAGCATGTGTGTCAATTTGTACCTCTGTATCTACATTATTCCGTGATTGATTCAGTTTTCAAATTTATACTGACTTTTTGATCACCCGGTACTTCATGGTTTCTGAACTAAGGAGCAAGCTCTGTTAAAGTGTTTTTTTTTCTGCTTTCTCTGCTCAGCAATGACTTTTTTGTTTCTTTAGATATGTTTTCATGTCTCCTCTGTAGTTGCAATGTATACCCCCACAAGTAAACAGAATTTTCTCTACCCTGCATGCCGACAGATGAGGGTGCTTATCTTTGACGGATGTGAGTGTAGACGGAGCGCAGCAGAATCAATTTTCCGAGAGCCTCTTGGGCTGTACAGGGCGGATTCTGCTCGCGGCGCAGGCTGGCGGGAAACGAGAAATTAGAGCGCAGTATCTAAGGCGCAGCTGGCGCCTGACCGAGCCACCAGACGTTTGCACAGCGCTTTGGGCTTTTCGAAAGCGAAGCTGCCGGGCCGCGCGAAAGCGTGCTGGCCGTGTTAGCGTGTCACCGACAATGAGCCGCCTCCCAATTACCACTCGGCTGCTTGCTTGCGGAACCAGGGTCGCCACAGTGCAGGCGGCGCAAAGTGCGAAGGCAGCTCACTGCGAGGGCCGGCCTCTAGGACTATCCGCTCCAGGGCGCAAAGTGTTGGTTACCAGAGCTCACTGGCCACTTTGGAACCGAACGAGGTGGCTTAACGGTTAGCGCACTGGACTCGCGTTCGGGAGGACGGCGGTTCAAACACGCGTACGGCCATCCTGATTTAGGTCTTCCGTGACTTCCCCGAATCGCTTCAGGCAAATGCCAGGATGGTTCCTTTGACAGAGCATGGCAAACTTCCTTCCCTAATGCCCTCGCTGTTTGGTCCTCTCCCCCAAATCAACCAACCAACACTGGCCACTTCGGAGCCCTGTAGATGGTAGGTGCGAATCCTGAGAGAAACACAGAGAGAGAGAGAGAGAGAGAGAGAGAGAGAGAGAGAGAGAGAGAGAGAGAGAGAGAGAGAGGGGGGGGGGGCATTGTCATAAACCACCAGCTCTCCCCTCCCTTCCCCCCCCCCCCCCCCCGCTCCTCCAACACTCACGCAATATACAGCAGAAGCGTTTGTATTGTTATATACAGCATGTTTCTAAAATACTTTTACACTCTTTGGAGATCGATTCCTCGCACAAAAATAAGTTCATATGAACAAACATCCGACAATAGTTGCAGCACATACAGTAACAGAAATAATATCTTAACACCACGGATGAATTCTGCGACAAACAATACGGTGGGTGTGTTTCTACATATGACAGATTATGTCTATTAAAATTTCGCGCCAGTAGCATATGAGGATGCATATCAAGTTCGCTTTAAATACACACTGTAACGGAATTGGGCGTTATTTATCTTTGAGACTAAACCTAGTGAGTTTATGTTCGTCAACAATGCCATTAAGCCGACAAAGACGCGATTATCAACACTCGTGAGTGGACCAGGTCTGTAATAGAACTAAGAGAAGCGGGATGTTCTTTCTGCGATACTGTCCAAAGACTTGGCAGGAATGTAGCCACTATATGTGATTGCTCGCGGCGGTGGTCACGGGATTTTACTGTTGCCAAAAAGACAGTGCTGCGAATGGTTCAAAATGGTTGAAATGGTTCAAAATGGTTGAAATGGCTCTAAGCACTATGGGACTTGACATCTGAGGTCACCAGTCCCTTAGACTACGTAAACCTAACTAACCTACGGACATCGCACACATCCACGCCCGAGGCAGGATTCGTACCTGCGACCGTAGCAGCAGCGCGGTTCCGGACTGAAGCGCCTAGAACCGCTCGGCCACAGCGGCCGGTCTGCGGATGGCCACGTAGCTCTACCGAGGGCGTGTTTCGTGTATGGCCCTTGTGCATTGTACTGTATGTGCAATTTAAGCAGCAGTTGGCACCACAGTGACACAGGAAAGTCTTACAAATCGGTTATTTTAAGGCCAGACGGCCTGTAGCGTGCATTCCACTGATCCCAAACCACCACCACCGCCACTTGCGACTTCAATGGGGTCAAGCGAGAGCTCATTGAAGGGCAGGGTGGAGGGTGGAGGTCTCTTGTATTTTATGATCAAAGCTGATTTTGCCTCGGTTCCAATAACGGTAGTGTGTGTCAGGAGACCAGTTGAGGAACCGCGTGGCCGGTACGGTCGCAGGTTCGAATCCTGTCTCGGGCATGGATGTGTGTGATGTTCTTTGCTTAGTTAGGTTTTAGTAGTTCTAAGTTCTAGGGACCTGATGACCATAGATGTTAAGTCCCATAGTGCTCAGAGCCATTTGAACCATTTTTTGAATCAGTTGAGGGCCTGCCACCAAACTGTTTGCGTGCATGACACACTGGACCTATACATGCAGTTATGGTTTGTGTGAGATTTCGTATGTCAGCAGGACTTGTGGTTACCCCTCGCAACTTGAATGCAAATTAATACGTCAGCTTGGTGACTCGACCTGTTGCGCTACCATTCATGAACAGCATTCCATTTCCAACTGGATAACGCTGTTGTTAACCCTATACGCTCTGCAGAGTGTCGACATGTTTCTTTGGGCTGTTCGATCACCAGATTTGTTGCCAATCGAGCACATACCCGACATCATCTGACGACTCCAACTTAATCCACAAACAGCATAAATCGTCCATATATCGACTAACAAAGTGCAAACACCTGTTCGACAATACATGCATTCTTGCATTCTGACGATTACACACGTTTTTGATGTAACAGCATTTCACATTTGCAATGGCCCATCGCACGCCCGCGCAACATGTGAGCTTCAGATGTTAATTACTTACATATGTTGGCTACAGAGATTTATTCCCGAATTATATTACTCAACTTTTTTTGTGTTGCGATTTTATTTCCGTCAATGTATGTTTGGCGAGTAGTTTCGAGCCAACTGATTCATTTTGAAGAATGACCTACTGAGGCCGAACTGAAAGTGTTCGATCTTAACAACAAACATCAAAATGGCAATGCATGCTTTATGATGTAATCGCTAAGAACTGTCGCTATCAACATGTGCCTACTTGGCAAGTCAGAATCGTCGCAGCGCGCTGCTGTTCCAATAAATTGATCGCTCATATCTGCCGCACGCTATTTTTCTCGGCTCAGTTTCATATTTGGGGTATTCTCTCACAGGTAATTCTTTATTGACATTTCTGTCACAGTTGTGTGCAACTGATACTGGCGACTAGCTTCGAACCAGACCTACACCGACAGTATTTATTGAAGGAACATTCCACTGACATACTTGCATAACGTACATTCAAAACTGTCATACAACAGATATAGGTCGATCTTATTAGATGCGTGACACGTTCAACAGAGAGCAGTTTCATCTGTTGAATGCGCCGAATGATTGTAATTAAACTTTTGGTACTTCAGAGGGTCTCCATAAAAAAAACGAGTGGTCGTAGGACAATGAGTCTTTGTGGAAACATTTTTCAGGACGTGCAAAAGCGCAGTAACAATTAAACGGCTGAAAAATCTAATTTTCACATGAGATGTGTAACGTTCCCTCTTACTCTTTATTTAGGTTTGATTTGTTTGATTGTTATTCTTTATTTCTATTATTCGGAATCTTTTTTTTTTTATTAAATTGAGCCTGAAACTTACGTAATAAATACTTCGCGTGAAGTACGATTTGCAGCATAAACAAAAATTAATTTCGGAAATGTAATCCACTGAATATTAAAAGTAAAGCTTTTGAACACCGCGCGTGACTGACTAGATACATTCAGAGGGTACGTACATTCGCGTGCGAGTGGTTGCGGTCTGATGAGAAATTTTCATTGTGAAATAATTTCGTCGTAACACACTCGGAGATTGCGAACGTACATTCAGAGTAGAGGCACGTACGATCTATCATTCCCCGTGGCCTGGGTAAAAGAATGGCAATTATTTAAATCTAAGAGTATTTCTTTTGCATCGGACTAGCATTTTTATAAGAAAAAGAAGATTGCAGGTTCTGAATGTCTCGGCAAAACGAATCGGAAGTAATTTTAGCGGCCACGAAAGGAAAGTAGAGAGCACAATCACGTACCTCTATTGTTGAGCAGCGCCGTTTTGAAGATCTTCGGTTCCATCTAAAACTCGCCTTCTCTGCTTAACATGAATACTCCATAGGCATGGGAATAAGGCTTGTTGTGCGATGAAAATAATATAAAACTCATCTTGCGTCTTTTAACTCATTCATTTACCACACACACACACACACACACACACACCACACACCACACACCACACACCACACACCACACACCACACACACTAGTAATTAGACAGTACGACATCCCACCAGCCCATCAGAACAAAAAGTAGTCGTTCATACAAGACATAAAAAACGAAGGGCGAAATTGTCCCTATGTCTCTCAAAGATAAAAAGTTTACCAGATATTTCTCTGGTGTGTCACTGGAACAATTTTTCAGCACCTCTGCGATTAAATCACAATATTTTCAGTTCCTTTACAGATGCTAACATTTGGTAACGGCGTTAACTGTTTACGTTCGATGTTACAAACGTTGCTTAGTACACCCACAACAGGCTGGAACCGCACTAGATATTGCTCTGGCGTTGGTCTCAACATATCAGGTGCGATGTTGGTTACCATCCACACTATCAGACGTTGGTGGCTGCGGTGGTAAACCCCGTCTTTCAGCTAACCGCACAGCCAGAAATCGCACACGTTCAAATCCGGTGAACTTGGTGGCCAAGCCAGCTAATTCGAACCTCCGTATCACGCCCAAGCCCGGTGAGGAAAGAGGACCTTTCCGTATTGCTTTAATCCGTCCGCAAGAAGCGAAGAGCAGCGCACTATCGCTGTTTGGATTGAGCGGCTGTACTACTTAAGTGCTGCTCACCTTGTCGAGACACTATTGGGTGTCCGCAATTGTAATGCACACCGACGCTTATAGTGAGATAGCTCCTCATCTGCTGTTTGACTACGGGTTGTGTGGACGTTACCGTAGTATGTCAGTGAAGCTTTGTTTTGATGAGTACTTTTACTGTAGGTCAGGCTTGAAAGTGAACGGCTGCGTTCGGAACTACTCACCACTATAATTACACCTAACTGAAGAGAAACTACAGTAAGAAATTATCAAATCTAAGTTGCAGATCTTTTCCCACCAAAATGTTGCAAATGCATGAATTCTCTTACAGCTGCTCATAATACCTTTTTTTTAAAAAAAAATATTAGTTGTAAAAATCGACCTGGAAGAGGTACTTACGAAGGAGCACGGCGGCGGGCGTGTATTTACAAAACCTGCCAGTATCCATTAAGTGAAAACGAGCTGCTAATGAGAACAGCCTCTTCCCGAAAAGATGTTTCTCTCTGCCATTATGTGCCGTTAAATCTTTAATTGTATTCATGACAAGCAGTGAAAATGCAAGTAGTTTTTTTCATAGAGAGAGAGAGAGAGAGAGAGAGAGAGAGAGAGAGAGAGAGAGAGAGAGAGAGAGAGAAAGAGAGAGAGAGAGGGGGGGGGGGAGAGGGGAGGGGGGTATTGTAGGGCACAAAAGAGCGGAACAGACCATACAAAGAGAGTGCCACGGGGCACAGGTAATTAGCGAAGGTTTTTCTGCTCAGCGCCGCGTTCAAATTACCACAGTTATCGCACGTGGATTACTCTGAGCGTTAAAGCCCTCAGTATTTCACGGATGGTGAACATCGAAAGCGAAATTAAAGCGCCTCTTCGTGCGTCGCTGCCATGTGCGTCCTTTATGTGACCACCGTCTACAGTGCTATCATTTTGTATTGTCGTCGGCTTACACACACACGTTACCTTTCACTACATCACACGTAGCTGGGCACTGCGAGGCTGGCGTTTTGAATGAATTAACTGATAACGTGTCGGTTTCATTTACATGTTTAGCATAATACGGGGACTAGTACGTGAACACGTGTCAAAAATTTGTGTTTTAATTTGTCGCAAAAATTCTCTGTAGTTTTCTGAACGGGGAAACTTTTACTTCGAGGAAATTGTACCGAAAAAAAGTCCCAAAATTGGAGGAATTTAAAAGTGCCTGCACTCACTATGACGCCCCCCTGACACGCAGACAGCTGAGTTAAAACAGAATTTTGTTCCCACTTGTCTGTTTTTATAACCTTTTAGCCTCTAATATCTTTGTGGTCCAAGATTATCAGAAGTAATCACATGGCAGGACTCTAGAGTTTTAACAGCTGTATTATCGGAATGGATTCCAAAAACTGTTGTAGGACTAAATACAGGGTGTCCCCACTAAAATCTCCCTGGTTTCAAGGACGCGGGAGATACGACAATGAAAAATGCACCACATTGTAGAGCATCTCAAATAATTTATACTCCCGCACCAGAAGTGGCAAGTATCGTCGCCAGAGTGCAGCATGGCCGCATGAAGTGAAAATGGCGACTCCACAGCAGCGCGCGCAAGCGGTAGTGTAGATTGAAGAAAGAAAATCGACGATAACTGTCCAGAATGTGATCCACCTGATGTGAAACAAATTAAAGAATGGTATAGGAAGTTTCTGGTAACAGGAAGTGTTCTGAAACGTTCTGGCAGTGCACGTTACGGCGTTTCAGAAGAGACAGTGGAGGACACCAGACAAACGTTTCTCTGAAGCCTACACAAGTCAATTCGTCAAGCATCTAGGCAACTTGATGTACCTCGATAAATATTGCATTGTGTTGTTCACCAGCGTCTTCGTATGTATGCTTACAGTGCAAATTCTGCAATATCTGACGCCGAACGGCAAGCCAAGCCGACGACAATTTGCTGCGGGGATATGCTGCAGCATTTTGATAAGGATGCCAGCTCCCTGGAAAGATATTTATTCTCAGATGAGACAACCTTTCATCTATCAGGAAGGGTTAAGACGCATAATGTTCGGATTTGGGGTTCGCAAAATCAGCACGTTATCACTGAACATGTTCGTGATAGCCGTAAACTAAATGTATGTTGTGGGGTAATGCACGACAGGATCGTTAGACCGTTCTTCTTTGCGGATCCAACAGTGAATAGGTCAGTGTATCTGGTCACGTTGGAGCAGTTTGTGTACCATCAGATACAAGACTTGCAACCCAACATTTTTCACCAAGATGGAGCTCCACTGAATTGGTCAACGGCTGTTCCCAAAGTCCCTGGGTAGGGAATTTCCCAATCGTTGGTTCGGACGCTGAGGATCCTTTGCCAGGCCACCACGCTCACCCAACATTACGTCGATTGATTTCTTCATGTGGGGATTCGTTAAGGCCCACGTGTATGCGATCAAAGTGGACGATATTCCTGCGTTGCGACATCTTATCACTAATGCGATTGCAACATTAACAGAGGAAACGTTACAAAGAGCTTGGCATGAAATTGAATATAGACTCTATATTCTTTGTGCTACAAATGGTTCACATGTACAGGTTTATTGAAGACAAATAAATAAATTCTTTGAGCTGCTCTACAATGTGGTGCATTTTTCACTGTCGTGTCTACTGTGGTTTTTTTTCCTGGGTCTTTGAAATCAGGGAGGTCTGAATGGGAGACCCTGTACTTTGAAAATAGGTGTGCTGGATGTTCT
Source organism: Schistocerca gregaria (assembly GCF_023897955.1). NCBI lineage: Eukaryota > Metazoa > Arthropoda > Insecta > Orthoptera > Acrididae > Schistocerca > Schistocerca gregaria. Next base: position 568,407,591 of record NC_064925.1, read on the forward strand.
GCTGCATTTCAAAGATGCTAAAGTGTCAAGGCTGAGGTTTATGCAATTGAGGGGAATGTCTACTGGAAGAAATATGGATAGAACGTTAATTGCCATTGACCCCAGGAGACTCTTCGAAGCAGAGAAATCAGTGTTGGAAACCACCAAAGAATGATGAAGTAATACTCTGAAAAAGGAAAGGGAGAGGAGGGAGAACAAAACCAGGAACACGATGACTATGGACCTGGGATGCTTTACTGTTACGCACGGCAGGTAGAGAAACAAGCTTGCATTTTAGGTTTAATTTTCCGGAAATTCACTTTTTTGGTTAAAAACTATTGACGACAGAGGGTTGAAATTTTATGTACTGTCGTAAAACATACTTAACTAGAAAACAGATTATTCTGACGACTTAAATTTGAAAGTTGAAGAGATTTAATTACTGACATTTTTGATATATATATATATAATATACCAAAAGATCTGTTGGAGGGTGGCAAGAATGCAACTCTCATTTTTGAACTGCACTTTTTAGAAAACTGTCAATTTGTTTAACAGTTCCCCATGGGTTCACGACTAAGTCCCTTAAGTGATACTAAATAACTGCTGCTGAGAATATTTTATTTTTTTCTTGGATTACTTATACAATATGCAGTGACCACTTAACATTACTTCTGCGAGTTTTCCAGAACCGAGTTGTGCAACTGATTTGCTGTGTTAACTGACAGTCAAACAAAAACGAAGCATGTTAATAAAACAATTTAAGTTTAGATAATAAAATAAGGTTTATTTTTGTAACAAAACTATGACAAACGCGATTTCAAATACAGCGAAACCGCAGAGTTTATTGCTGTGGTATAGTAAAAAATATTCAGTGAAATGTCACAATTACAGTGTATGGTTGTCTGCCAGACCACCATTAGCGCTGTCTGTTTGCCGTCCGTAAACAGTGCACATTAAAAGGAACAAAACAGCATCCACGAAGTGTTAAGTCAAAACACAGAAAGTAAGCAATTAACTCTGTGGCGTGACAGCTGAGCGGTGACAGATACGTTAACCTTCTAAAACAGCAACTTTAATACACGGCAGAAAATAATCCGTTAAAAAAAGTGTGTGTGGTATCAGCTCCGTGACTATCCCGTTCATTAGCACAGGACGTTTTGCGCCTTTGTTTAACATAGTTACTTATATAGATTTTGCCCGATTTCCTAAATCGCTCAAGCAAAACGGTTCCTCTGGAAAGGAAATAGCCCATTTCTTTCCCCACCATTTCCCGACACGAGTTTGAGGTGCGACATCGTCTTCACTCTTCCTTCTTCCTCTCTGAATAAAATTTATACCCACTGCCGTGTTTAGCGAAGATTACCGGCCTGTTCCACTAACTTGGAAGCCCGAGATCTTCTCTCTGAGGGAATATAAAGATGTTGCTCGCAAGGAAATGAAATAGCTAAATTGTTTATTGCCAGAGTGAATTTGTCCTGCAACCAGGATTCCACGCATTTGTCCATACACAGTTAAACGGGACAAATGCGGATGGAGTCCCAAGACTTCCGAGGGTGTTTTATTTTCTAATTTAAATTTTTTACCGTAATTTCGCTTCTGCTACTGTAATTTTTCATTTTTTTTATTGATTTGAGTTATATTAACATGCTAAGCTAATTGGCAACTGCAGATGCTCTGCTCTCGTCCTGTTGAGATTACTGTTACGATTAGACGAAAGTTTCCAGAGAAGGAAACGGTACAGCCGGCCCAAGGGCTGTTGCTGTTACGCTAATGTCTAACTTTCTGGTGGAACGATTCAATGAATATTTTATGGGATATCGCTACCTCATCTCCAGTAATGGAAGTGTAATCCTGCAGCAATTACGAGAATTACTTTGCTCTGATACGTTACAAATGCAGATGGTAAAGTGATCGTTCTCACAGCGGCAGGGTACTTCGTTTCGTCGTAGCACGAAATGTTTGTAAATTATATACACAAACCCTCCTCTTGAATCCCTCTACCTGTCACAAAAAACTAAATCGAAATCGTCGCAGTCCTTCCTAAGATTTGTGACGGATTACGATTGCAGTGTAACTTTGTAATGGCAAAAAAATTAAAGTGATACAATTTCAAATTGACACTTCTTGGTTCTTCCTTTACTTGGGCTATGAAACCTTACTTATTGCCAAATTTCATGATTTCAGCTCAACGGGAAGTACCCCACAGATTTTGGTGAGTGAATTTGCATAAAAAATTACCCAATCTCTTGACTGCATTGAGTCAGAAACAAACGTTTTACACAGCTAAACAGGTGTAGAGATTAGTATGTGCCACAGATATAAACTTGACACCTAATCCAGTTCTTAGCACATGAACAGACAGACGGAGAACAAAGTTATTTTATAACTTTTTCGTTTTTACCGACTGAGGTGTTGAACCTTAAAAACTCCTTAGCCTCTCTAAAGCCGAACTAGGATCAATATTTTACGGGATACTCGGTTGCAGAGCGGCTGTAAGATTACAGATCTGACGATCCGGGGTTCAGTTCACAAGCAGTGTTACGCATTGATCACTGATCGCTTCTTTTGTTACTAACTGGCAAAAATTTGTATATGGCGAAAATACCAAGCAGCACATATTTTCAGCGTCTACGATGTACGGAGGATGCTATGCAACCGGCTTGTTAAGTCAATTGCATGTCTGGAGGAAGCAAGTGTACACCACATCCGAACATTCGGAACTTTACCCTGTCTCGTCTATTTTTTATAAATGTGGCACGTTATTGTATTATTTCTGCTTTGAACACACCTCTCCTTCTGTAATTTGCCATGAAAATTTTTTATTTTTACAATAAACAAATTCGAAGAAAACAGTCAACGTTTTGTCTAGAAATAAGAAATTACACTGGCGAAACGTTTGACACATCTTCGAATGTCGCTCAACATCAAGTACAGCAAATGAGACTGCACGGTCTACGCGAACCACGATGCGAATATCAGCCAGTGCTCTTTAAAACTGTAAGAGGAACACCGAAGTTTAACCTCTCAATTGGCACCTTATTTTCTATACGCTATTTCGAGCACCATTTAAAGACGTGTGCCAGACGTTTCCCTAATCTGTATCATTTCTTACTTCCAAACAAATCATTTTATCAAACATTTGACTTGTATACAGCAATTTTTTACTAACAGTCAATGCAGCTTTTTAATTGCAAAATAGCTAAACCTTGCAGGTATGAACTTTTTGACACTTAGTTTGCACAACACGCAACAGGCCTTTGTAAAATATCTAAATTTTCCCCTCAAATGGCTGAGTTTGTTTTCTCAATTACCCTGCTTACTTTCGAGCAATGTTTTCTGCAAAAGTAGAGCTCACGCTGGCCAATTTGATGCCCTATTTGCCCACTTCCTGCTCTTCCTTTGGCTAAGCAAATTCGGACAAAAGCCCATTACGTAGTTCTTCTGGAGTCTCACTTTCGCTCCGCCCAAACAACCAACCTACTGGAAGTTTCCAAACATCGGGTGGGCGCTGCTGGTGACAACCAGCCCCGATAGCCGCGTGTGTCAAGACGCCGCGGATCCGATCTGTCGGCTCATTCTCGACATGGGTCGGTGTGGCGAACAGCACGGATGTGGTTTTTAGGCCGTTTCCCCACGTGTCTCTACGTGAGCACCGGGCTGGTACCAAGTTACACGATCATCTAATATTTAGGAAACTGTGTCTCAGTTTCACATGGATAACACGGCACACACACAACGGGGTTGGCGAAAGCACAGGCTTCCGGCCATCCCTTAACGCTTTAGTGACCAAATTATTTCCGGAAGTTATAGACTTTTTACGAACACTTTATTGGGCTAAGAAACCGTTCATAAAATCATAGTTTAAATCTTGGAAGTGAGAGTTTAGCCTACGAGTATAAAACAATTAGTGGGAACTATTTTTCCCACCGAACTCTGGAGTAGCTTCACTTGCTAATTTAAAAAATGTATTTCCTTTATATTTTCGTACAAAAACTTGTTAAACAATACATTTACATTTGTATTCGTTCATACTGTCCTTTGAGTTCACTAAGATGATGTACTATGGAACTTAGAGAAGCATGGTGCTACACACAAAGGTACACGACAGTTGCTACTCATTATTTTTGTTCTCTTTTCCTTCTTCTTGGTGCTACATTGGAGGCGTGTTGTGTTTGTTGTACCTTTTGTAGGGAAATGAGTTCCAACTTTCTCCAGACAAACTTCATCTGGTACTCCAGACACACCTCTTTTTGGTGTTTGAAAATGAACAGGCCTTCCTCTTGTCTCACGACTTGAGAAGCCAGAGATAAGCTGCCTTGCCCAGTGCAGTCTATATTTTAGCTGGTCTACTTCCGACTTCTGTAGGTTCCACATAACGTAGGAATTGACAACTGCCAAATCCACAAGAAAGAAAAACAGTTTGTGCCACCACTTCCACGAACGTCGGCCTACAGCATACCGTTCACGCAGCTGATCAAATCTATCCACTCCTCCCATTATTTTATTATACTCTGCCACAACCAATGGGCAGAATGCTTCAATTCTGCTTCCACCAACTTACCTTGTAATATTTATGTAATTTTCAGTCAAATCCGGCAAATATACACGAATACTATCTCCCTCATAAATATAAAAGTAGATAAATACAGCACAAGTTACTTCACACGCAAAAGGAAAGCACACTATCCAAAAAACGCTGTAGCGGTCGAAACAGTGGCTCGTTTTCACGCGGGAACTGCACTTGTGCATTGATTTGACTCACAAGGTAGAAATACAACAGCATTCGCCTAACTGTTGGCAATCTACACATAGCTGGCACACTCTAACAGAGATGGTAGCACAAGTTAGAAGCGGGAACACGGATTACCGCTGAACTTACAGCCAAAACAAGTAAGTGGGAACTATAGGGTTAAACTAAAGGGTTAAACTAACCAAAGGGTTAAAGTAACCACGTCCACCCTGCGCCGATGCTGAACAAAGGCACAGGAAAAAGAGTTAGTCCTATCAATTTCCCCTTACTAACTAACTGCCCACTCTAACCACCGCACAAAGCACGCAGCGATAATGTTTACACTAGCCGGATCCTGAATTCAGGGAAGCAACTTTGATCTTTTCTTCTGCTGCTAGTACGATTTTCGTATAACGTGGGGGACACGGTAGAGTGTAACGCATGTAGGCAGCGCCCCCTTACAACGTAATGTGTTAGAGCAGCAGAGTGTCTCTGCAATGTATTGTACAGTGTAAGCAGCAACAGCGCGATGCTCGGTTCGCCTCCTCTCTGCTGTTGGCACAGATGCGTGCCGACCTACATTCTGGGCGCGTTTGTTTTCCGACCAACAGCCTGTTGCAGTCTGCAGACCTGTGTACGTGTTATCTGCCGTTGTAGCTCTCAGCCTCAGGTCACGGTATCGTATTCACTTGCGATGTTAATCTCTGCCTTATTCAAGCAGCAGCAACACCAACAACACTATATTCAAATACCTGGCTTCCCTTTCCGCAAATTATTAGAACTGAATGTGAACCCAGACCATTACGCAACACGAACAAGGTAGTTACAGCGAACCAGTACGTCGAGTAGGTGAGGAACTTTTGATTTAGCTTCCTCCTCTTCTGTGTAATAACTACACATCCCGATGCAATCCTGTACGGAACGCGAAAATAATTATATATGTGCGTGCTGTAACTAGACTAATATAATCTTCACGACCTTTACATAAGCGATACGCAGGCGGCTATAGAATACTTCAGGAATCCTCACTTTAAATAATACACGTTCTCGAAACTTTGGAACTACAAAAAATCGTTCAAATGGCTCCAAGTACTTTGGGACTTACCAGCTGACGTCATCAGTCCCCTACAACTTAAAACTACTTAAACCTAACTAACCTAAGGACATCACACACATCCATGCCCGAAGCAGGATTCGAACCTGCGACCGTAGCAGCAGTGCGGTTCCAGAATGAAGCGCCTAGAACCGCACGGCCACAGCGGCCGGCACTGGAATTACATTTCTCGGAATAATTGGCGTCTATTTTCAAGGGATTGTCAATTCAGGTTTTGTGACTATTTTCGTGGCGTTCCCCTCTGAGTCATACAAAGCTGTGACCATTCGGGCCGCTCTTCTTTGCGTACCTCCAGTTGACCCTGTTACCCCTACAAGGTATGGATCCCGCACGCATCACTATTCCATGATCGGTTGCAGGAGTGTACTGCCAGAAATCTCCTTTCCAAGACAGACTGCATTATTCGCGAATCAGCCTGTGGTAATCATTCAACCTCACACCCACACGAATTGTTACACACAGATATTGGCAGTAGCTGACGAATTACAACAGTGACTGTTTGATGTTGTAGGCGCAGAATACGAAGTTTCTGCGTTTCCTCTAGAGCCGAATCTTGCATTTCTGAACATTTAAAAGAAGTTGCCAATCTTTGAACGCTTCTACAGTCAACAATACACCTAAAACTTTACCGCAAATATTGTGAGTGGAAAGTGCTAAGAATTATTACAATCTGTTTATTGGTTAACAATATGAACACATGACTGCTAATCCATTCTGTGAAAACCGCACATCAACTGCACTTTCCATTTCCGCGATATTTGCGGTGCAAGTTTTAGTTGATTCGCAATGAATAATAGACTGACTGTGCTGATTTTTTATCAGACAGAACGTTATAGGTAACTCCACAAACTGAAAAATCCGCCACAGTTCAAAACGCTACTGACGAAGGTCTTGCACAAAACAAGTCGTTATACACGTACCACGATTTCGGGATCTTCGCCCCATCATCTTGTGTATCTGAAATCCAGCATTAGCAGTACAACATGTCCATGTCCATGCCCAACTTTGGCATGTACATTACGTCCTACTACGGCTAGATTTCAGATACACATCATGATGGGGCTAAGAGCCCGGAACTGTGGTAGTGCATAGCGACTTTTGTCGTGCAAAATTTCGCCCAATGAAGTATTTTACAACTGTGGCTGAACTGTTTACCATGAATATGTTGCGTAAAAACGTACACCTGTAAAATGTCTAAGGTCACTTGGTTTATTAATAAAGTCTGCCAGGTCATTAACATACGACATGGAGCACTCCTGAAGTTACTTTTTCTAATCTCTCGCAAACCTGGGGATTATCGTTTCCAGGTTTCACCATTTTCAGCTCTGTATCGTAACATTTTTCAACTTAAACTATCAAAAGTATCTGGACACCTGCCTGAAAATGACTTACAAGTTCGTGGCGCCTTCCATCGCTAATACTGGGATTCAGTATGGTGTTGGCCCACCCTTAGCCTTGATGACAGCTTCCACTCTCGTAGACATACGTTCAATCAGGTGCTGGAAGGATTCCTGGGGGAATGGCAGCCCACTCTTCACAGAGTGCTGCACCGAGGAGAGGTATCGATGACGGTCGGCGAGGCCTGGCACGAAGTCTGCGTTCCAAAACATCCCAGAGGTGTTCTACAGTAGTCAGGCCAGAACTTTGTGCAGGCCAGTCCATTATAGGGATGTTATTGTCGTGTAACCGCTCCGCCAAAAGTCGTGTGTTATCAGTAAGTGCTCGGTTGTGCTGAAGATGTAATCACCATCCCCGAATTGCTCTTGAACAGTGGGAAGCAAGAAGATGCTTAAAACATCAATGTAGGTCTCTGCTGTGATAGTGGCACGCAAAACAACAAGGGGTGCAAGCCCCCTCCATTAAAAACACAACCACACCATAACACCACCGCCTCCGAATTTTACTGTTGGCACTACACATGTTGGCAGGTGACGTTCACCGTGCAATCGCCATACCCACACCCTCCCATCGGATCGCCACGTTGTGTACCGCTATTCGTCACTCCACAACTTTTTCCACAGTTCAGTCATCCAATGTTTACGCTCCTTACACCAAGCGAGGTGTCGTTTGGCATTTACCGGCGTGATGTGTGGCTTATAAGCAGCCGCTCGACCAGGAAATCCAAGTTTTTTCACTTCCCGCCTAACTGTCATAGTACTTGCAGTGGATCCTGATGGAGTTTGCAATTCCTGTGCCATGGTCTGCATAGATGTCTGCCTATTGCGTATTACGATCTTCAACTGTTGGTGCCGGCCGGGGTGGCCAAGCGGACAGCCGGCACGGTAGCTCAGCGTGTTCGGTCAGAGGGTTAGCTGCCCCCGGTAACAAAAAAAAACTGACTTAATGGATCAACAACGAACTGAAACGGGTGTCTTTCGCTGTCCGCCCAGAGCAGATACAACGAACGCAAACGAACGAAATGAGATTAAAAAAGCGGTTAAAGACGCTACAGTCTGGAACTGCGCGACCGCTGCGGTCGGAGGTTCGAATCCTGCCTCGGGCATGGATGTGTGTGATGTCCTTAGGTTAGTTAGGTTTAAGAAGTTCTAAGTTCTAAGGGACTGATGACCTTAGAAGTTAAGTCCCATAGTGCTCAGAGCCATTTGAACTATTTTTTTGTACTGTCGGCCGTCTGTCAGTCAACAGACGAGGTCGGCCTGTACGCTTTGTGTTGTACGGGTCCCTTCGCGTTGCTACTTCACTATCACATAGGAAAGAGTGGACATCGGGATGTTTAGGAGTGTGGAAATCTTGCGTACAGACGTATGACAAGTGACACCCAGTCGCCAGACCACTTTCGAAGTCAGTGAATTCCGCGGAGCGCGCCATTCTGCTCTATCACGATGTCTAATGACTACTGAGATCGCTGATACGGAATACCTGGCAGCAGAAGGTACCTAATATTATGTTCTTTGGGGGTGTCCGGATACTTTTGATCAGATAGTGTATCTACGCAGCTGCCGTTTAGCCCTGCCGTCTATGACCCGTAATACTTCACAGTTGTCTCGGCGCCGCTTTTGGACAGTGCCATTTTGCCATGTACGGTATACTTCAACCACGGCACCATACAGACAGTTTACCAACTCAGTCGTTCTGGAAAGCCGATGATCACGCCCTTTTGGATGTCAGACAATGGCAATGGCGAGGAAAGCGTTCCTGAAGAAGAGAAATTATTTATCACTGAGTGTAGATTTAAGTGTCAGGAAGTCTCTTCTGAAAGCATATGTATGGAGTATAGCCATATATGGAAGTGAGACATGGACAATAAACAGTTTCGGCAAGAAGAGAATAGAAGCTATCGAAATGTGGTGCTACAGAAGAATGCTAAAGATTAGATGGATAGATCACGTAACTAATTTGGAGGTACTGAATAGAACTGAGGAGAAGAGGAATTTGTGGCACAACCTGACTAGAAGAAGGGATTGGTTGATAGGACGTTCTGAGGCATCAAGGAATGACGAGTTTAGTATTGGAGGGTAGCGTGGAGGGCAAAAATTGTGGAGGGAGACCAAGAGGTGAATACACCAAGCAGTTTCAGAAGGATTTAGGTTGCAGTAGTTATTTGGAGATGAAGAAGCTGGCACACGGTAGAGTAGAATGGAGAGCTGCATCAAACCAGTCTCTGGACCCAAGACAACTACAGCAGATATAGTGATCAGTAGTTCACTAAGGACTGCGACTGTGGACAACGATCTGCGAACTATGGTTATGTACATGGGGGAAAAGCTAGTTCTTTTAGTTGTTACTGCCTATGTCTTGGAAGTGTTGAAAAGGAACGGGCGCACGTACCGGAGGAGGAAGAGGAGGAGGAGGAGGAGGAGGAAGAACAAGGAGAGCGATAGATAGAGAGAGAATTAGATATATATATATATCTTTCCTCAATTTTAGGGGTTTGCCGGTTTTGTCTTTGGTCACATTTTCGAGTACAAAAGGAAAGGGGAATTTTGTAGTTTCTCGTGTTGTGTTAGTCCGATTCGCACCATGATTTCGCTGTGTTGGTGAAATACCTGAAAGTATACGTCAAGTGCCAGTCACATGGACCATATAGTGAGTTGGGAGCTGTCAAAAAGGTTACGCGTGTCTTGGTAGTAGCGGCTATAATGTAATTTGCATAAAATATTCATGACAGAGTTTGTTTTAACTTTTGGTGTGAGAACGGAATAAAGTGCGAATGAAAATTCCTCAACAGTCGCTACACGAAGTTAACAACGATGCATTGACTACTGAAAGCATGTCGTAACAGGTGATGAAAACAGGTTTTGCGGATATGTCGTCGGAGGGCCCGATCGTTTCATTGGGACCATCCTGGGTTGCAATGATTGGAAAAAAGGCTCGCATGCGATAAACTGTGAAGCACCTTGCGTTCTTGCCACGAAGTCGAACGGTCAGTAAGGGTACTACTCACACGTTCACAGCTGTTTGCGTTGAGTATATATCCTGGATTGATGACGAAAACAACGCTTACTTCGTCGCTTGTTCATGTATTTTTTAATCAAAAAATACGCCCCAACCATTATATTTGCGGAGATGTTACTGTGTCCTTTTCTCCGTTAAGAAAAATAAAAAACCTCGAAGTGTCGTCGTTTTACAAGAGTAGTTGAAATTAAAACCACATTGCCGAAGAAGCTAAAAGCTTTCCACACAGGGTTCCGCGAAGTGTTTCGGACATTGGAAAAAAGCGCTTGTGTAAATGTATAGTATCTGATGACAGTTTCGAAGGGTGATTATATATTATGCAGACAAATAAACCAACCAGAAACATGACAAGTCAATGCTTTCTGTGCTTTCACAAAACCGTTAACAATACAGAGGAAATACAATACTCATGACTTTGGCTCTGCACTCACATATCAAGTATTCATAACGCGCTTTATTATCAAATTATTACATAATGGGCAGATAATGGAGGCTGGAGTACCCACGCGTTTCATTAATTATGTATGTGTGTTATTAGCGATTCCATGTAATCACACACACACACACACACACACACACACACACACACACACACACACACAGTCCGTAAGAGATTCACAGCAATACATGATCACAGGGTGACCTCACTCACCTACAGTTTTCGCATACCCAGTACTGCAATCGCAAATGAATTCTTGCAAAGAGTTCAGCAAATGCGAAACTACCATTTTCCGCGCGTATAGTTACTCTTCCTAATTCACAAAAAACAGCATTAATAAATATAATTATGGGCTTTATAAGTGATTGTCAACTGTGTAACTATACACTCTCATTTATACCACATTAGCGTATTAATGTAACTACTGTAAATCAATTGACAGTACCGCATGTACGTCTCAATGTTAAGAACAAGTAACTGCTACAGCTGAAGAGCACACTGCGTTGATCACGAGACCGAAATGACTCACAAGCTTATCAGATTGCTTAGTACGTTACGGCAGGCTAGGCCGATTGGTTTTTAAACGGTTATCCAGGCCCTTGAAAGCAAATGCCGCGTTGAATCCTCATTTCCGGCACAAGAAACACACACAAATAAGAGCACAGGTACGTGGCGCAACCTACCGCTTTTGAGATTAACTGACTATTTCTGACATCGAGTTAGAAATCAGTATCGTGGGCGAGCCGCTCGTGTTGGTCCGTGCACCGGGCAGGACCATCCCGAGGGTAAGCCACGTGTGGTGCGTGGTACAGGGTATTGTCTACCAATAATGGTCATTTTCTTTCTCGGTCCCTAGGCAAATACACCGTACGAGCCTTCATGTCTCTAATCTGAGCTTCAATGGTTCTCACGCAAAATTTACGTTGGCGGCAGGAGAATCTTTCTGCAGTCTCCTCTAAAAGTCGCCGCCTTCACTCCATTGATTCCCACTTGAGCTCCAGAAAGGCCTCCTTAAGACGTGCGTGTTGCTCGACCCCAGCTCGTTTCGTTATTGCTTCCGCGCCTTTCTTTAGTCCGACCTAATGCTGAACCCAAACAAAGTACTCAACAATAGGTAGCAATTTACCATCTCCTTTACACACGTGTCACAGTTTCCTGAAGTTCTCCCAATAAACCTAAGTGGGCTATCCGCCTTCCACACTACAATCCTTAAACGCTCATTTAATCTCAAACTCCTTTGTGACGTTACGCCTAGGTACTTAATCACCGTGAGTGTATCAAGGAGCACACTACTAATGCTGTATTATGGGTTTGGTTTCCACATACAGAACTAGCTGCAACTCATCACACAAACGAGAAATTTTGTCTAAATCATCTTGTATCCTCCTACAGACACTTAACGATGACACCTTCCCATACACCACAGCATCATCAGCGGCAGACTGCTACTTGATCTATCCGCTAGACCATTTATGCATACAGAAAATAACAGTGGTTCAAATGACTCTGAGCACTACGGGACTTAACTGCTGTGGTCATCAGTCCCCTGCAACTTAGAACTACTTAAACCTAAGGACATCACACACATCCATGCCCGAGGCAGTATTCGAACCTGCGACCGTAGCGGTCACGCGGTTGCAGACTGTAGCGCCTAGAACCGCACGGCCACTCCGGCCGGCCAATAACAGTGATCCTATCACACTTTCCTGATGCATTCCTGACCATAAACTTGTCTCTGATGAAAGCAGCTTGGGGGGGGGGGGGGGGGGGGGCAACTTATTAAGTTCTGTTACGTAGGATGTCTTCGAGAGACATATCTGGGGATCTATTCCGTGTGCTTGTACCTACGTTAGTTAACAGTCGGCAGTGTGATATCGTGTGAAATGCTTTACGGAAATCTAGGGATATTACGAATGCAAGCTTCGTCTTGTCAAATCAAACCCGACTTTTTAATCAGGCTTATTACTTGGTCTAGGTAATTTAAAGAAAACTTTTTCGTCATCGATTATTGTATTTGCGTGTAACTAACTTCTTTCTTATACAACCATAAACAAATATTTTTTGGTATCATGTACGCCGTGATAATGATTTTGGAGTTACACACGATAATGGAAAGCAAGCAAGAGGTCGCCGATTGCCAAGTATGTGTAAAAAGAGAGAGAGAGAGAGAGAGAGAGAGAGAGAGAGAGAGAGAGAGAGAGAGAGAAGAATACACAGTAGCTTGCGAATGGCAGACCATTAATTTCTAAACCTCATCTGTGTACGTCGGAAGTGGCATTATCCAACAATACATTGAGTGTACACTTGACAGTGAGCTGGTAAAGATCCAGAAGAATAAGTATTTGCTTAGTCTGTGGACGCGAAAATACGGTTGAAGTGACTTGCTAAAACTTAAACGAGTGGCTGTGAAGACTTAATACGACGCAAGAGCTGTAGCGAAGTCTCGCGATATTAGTGATGGCAGTATCTGTCATATACATTCGCGCAAACAGCGGTCTTACACAGCATTTCGCCGTGAGTATTTTCTCCCACCAGTTTTAAGTTGTCGGCGCGTAAATCGCGCGCACGCCGCGTGGCGCGCCACTGCCGCTCAAGACACGTGACTGCTGGCGGCGGCGGCGCCGCCAACATAAACACCGCCAGGCTTGCCAACAGCGCCGACACACACTTCCTAGGAAGGTTGCGAATTGTCCGAGTTTTTCTAGTGTTCAGTCTGAAGACTAGTTTGATGCAGGTCTCCTTGCTAGTATATTCTGTGCAAGTCCCTGCATATCTGCATCTCCCTCTACAATTTTATCCCCCCCCCCCCCCCTCAGAATTCCTTCCGCTACTAAACTGACACACACTGACACTTCCCTGATGCCCCAGGATGTTCTTTAAGTCATGTTGCCCTACAGATTTCTTTTCCCTCCAGTTCGATTCAGTAGCACCTCTCACCTATTATTCGATCGACTCATCTAATCTTCAGTATTCTCCTATTCATATTTAAGTATCTTTTGTTCTCTTCTTCTCTAAGTGCTTACCGCCCGCTATTCCAAACCTCCAGAAAATATTTTCTGACATGAATTGATATCAGTTGTTAAGAAATACCTCTTTTTCAGAAATCCTTTTTTGCTATTGGCAGTCTGCATTTTATTTAGTCTCTATTTCGGCCATCATTAGTAGCTGTGCTACCGAAATAGGGTAAAATATGCTAATATAATTCCTTCAGCCTCGCCCTATTTAATACAACATTCCATTAGACTTGTTTCAGTTTTGCAATATTCATTTTATAGCTTACTTAAAAGTAACATCCATTCCACTCAATTACTCTTCCAAATCCTTTGCTGTACGTTTCCAAACTTCTCCCTGGTTTCGATTAATCCTTGCTCAATGAACAGACTAAACAACGTCGGTAACGAGCTGCAAGCCCTGTCTCACTCCCTCTTCTACGACTGCTATTCTTTCCATGACCTTTGATCCTTCTAACTGCAGTCTTGTTTCTGAACAAGTCTATGTCTCTGTTATCACTGCTACCTTCAGAATTTTGAAGAGTGTATTCCAGTCAACATTGTGAAACGCTTTCTCCAAATCTTCAAAAGTATAATCATAAGTTTTCTTTCCCTTAACCTATCGCAGGGTCAGTGTTGCCTCACATATTTCTACATTGCTCCGTAACACAAATGATCTTCCCCGAGGGTGGCTTCTACCAGTTTTTAAAATTCTTCTGTAATTAATTCGTGTTTATATTCTGCAACCATGCAATACGGTAATATTGTCACCTGTCAGCACCTACTTTCTTTGAAACCGGAATTACTGCATTCTCCTTGAAGTCCGAGAGTGTTTCACTTGTATATTAAGTTTTGCACATTAGTAGATAGAAGAGTTCTGTCATGGCTTCCTCTCCCAGTGATCTGAATAATTCAGAGGGAATTTCGCCTTCTCTAGGGATCCCGTTTCTTTCGGGGTTATGTCAAATTCTTTTCGAAGTAACATACCCATCTCAAATTCACCTGCTTCCTCTTCCATTTCTATGACATTGTACTCTTTTTTCCTTACATAGACACTCTAGATATTACTTCCAACTTTCAGTTTGCCCTTGTCTGCTTAGTATTAGCAGGCCATCAGAGATCTTAATATTCATAAAGCTGCTTCTCTTTTCACACTACAAGCAGCATGTACCTTTCCTAAAGTTAAGCGTACTTCCACAACTTAGTATATCTCCTGTAGCAATTCCTGTTTGGCCATTTTGTGCTTTCCGTCAGTTCGTTTTTTTGAACGTATATTCCCTTTCGCCTGCTTCATGAGCTACAGTTTTATGTATTGTCCTTGCTACTTTAATCTTTTCGCCTGTGTATTGCTCTGCTGTTTGCCAGTAGGATATTAATGTAGATTCTGCTATATGTTGTCTCTTTCGATAAAATTGTTGTATGTAGAAGATGACGTTGTATCGAGAGTATTGATGAAAATTGCGATATTTCTCGCTTCATCTCTAGTGCCAAGATTCTTTCCCAACAGCAGTAGATGTTGCAGCACTGTGCGTATGACGTTATCAGTGCTGGAAGGTACCATTGGAAGATATTACCTTTCTCGTGGGAAAGCTCGTCAGAATTGTGTTCAGTGAGTGTGACTGGCTGGTAGGTTTCATTAATATTTTAATAAAGGTCAATTAAACTCGCTTAACATTCTGGAAAAGGAATGTCTAAATAGCAAGCTACCACCTACTTTTTTATTTATTTACTCGTCCAAATTGAGGAGCAAATCTCCAAGGTCATGGAACGTTTCAGCACATGAAATTACAACATAAACGTAATAACAGATAAAAATAAATGTTCATGAACCTTAAAAAAGTCAGTCCATAAGTTTAAGTAAACGCTATCAGCAACACAATAAAAAATGAGCTTAATTTTTCAAGGAACTCCTTAACACAATAGGAGTGACCCATGAGGAAATTCTTCAGTTTCGCTTTGACAGCGCGTGGATTATTGCCAAGATTTTTAATTCGAGTGGCAGCTTATTGAAAATGGATGCAGCAGTATACTGCACACCTTTCTGCACAAGAATTAAGAAGTCCGATCCAAATGCAGGTTTGATTTGTGCCGAGTATTAACCGAGTGAAAGCTGCTTATTCTTGGGCATAAACTAATATTTCCGAAGTGTGAATTACATGGAAACGAAAAACAAAAGGTACACTAACAGAGGGAGCTCTACGGAGCTCCGCCTAAAGCGAAGCAATGGTGCCTGATAACTTTGGGAGGGATATTAAGAGGAGGCATATCTAAATTTTATATGTAAATGTTTATCAGATCAGTTTAAGCTTTGTGTTCTGCCTTACGGCAGATGATGTCACGGGGGAAGCCTCGTCAGAGTGGTCCACCACATGAGCGGCTACGGAAGTGATTCCATTGGTGGTTTCCCGTTGCCTTCCACTGAAGATTATGAAATGATGAGGACAACACAACACCCAGCCACTGAGCGGAGAAAACCTCCGACCAAGCCGGGAATCGAACCCGGGCCCCGTGGCGTGACAGACTGCCGCGCTGACCGCTCAGCTATCACGGCGGAGTATATCACTTTAGGTACTAGTGAAATGTAATCAGTGAGTGGTGTCTCAAGAGAAAGTTTGTAAATATATTAATATAACATATGAATTTTTCGAAAGAGAAAGGATAAAGTTTAAATACGACTGCTGTCCCTAAACAATGAACGAACAATTATTTACTGAGCATTAGTTTGTCGCTGACGCCTCAAGACAACGGGCCTACGGCCTCAGTGAGGCTACAGTGCACTGGTCATCTTTAGAAGACTGCAGGTTGATCACAACTAACGAAACACTGTTTTTTTATGTAAAATGAAGGAGGGGGAGAAAAGGAAAAGAGAGAAATATTGATGCCATCTGCATCGACACTTTATGCAGAATAAGCGGCGACGAGTGAAAAATGTGTACCGGAATGGGATTCGAACCCAGGTTCTGCTGCTTCCTAGGCACATGAGACCACTGCGCCATCCGGACACTGTGTTTAACTGTGTCGACTGTCCCGGCACGCCTTTTCTCCGAAATGGAAATTTTGGGCATAAATTAGAACCTCAAAAAACAATTTGGTGAAGAGAAAGGGATGGGTCACATCCCCACAAAACACCACCTGGAGGCAGTCACCGACAGTGCCTTCCACGCTCGCTACATGGAGAGTCCCGCACTGAAGGTGGTGGGTTTACTGCTGTCGAAGCGAATCAATTGTATGAATGCGTGGACGTGTCCAGGGAAAGAGACAGCACGCATTCATATGAAAGCACTCTACGCATTTCTTTCAGGGCGGTGGAAGCAACTAGGTACCTCGCGTGTAATGCATTCCCAGGACGAAGAGGATCTTAGTTTGTGGTAACGAAGAAGGAACTAATGATATGATTCAGTAATTAAGTTGTTCATATTATTATTTCTTTCCTTTCTCAGGCGTTATGTCTCGTTAAAAATGGAAAGTGACGCGGATCTTGATCAAGCGTGACTTCCTTTTAACTGTACGGTATATGTTACATTGCATTTAGGATGGTTCAAATGGCTCTGAGCACTATGGGACTTAACATCTATGGCCATCAGTCCCCATAACTTAGAACTACTTAAACGTAACTAACGTAAGGACATCACAGAACACCCAGCCATCACGAGGCAGAGAAAATCTCTGACCCGCCGGGAATCGAACCCGGGAACCCGGGCGTGGGAAGCGAGAACGCAACCGCACGACCTGCATTTAGGAACTTTTGGGTAATTGAACAAGTATAAATAATTACAGATTTCTGTAGTTGTATATGTAAGTTTGGATGTAGCTGTATTGCGTTGATGTACTGGTGGATATTGTGCGGCGTGACTCCTGTAGTTGATACTGTAGTATAATTGGTATAATGTCAACTTTATCCAGATGCCACACGTCCTCGACTTCCTCAGCCAGTTGGATGTATTTTTCAAGTTTTTCTCCTGTGTATTTGTTGTATTAGGTATGGATATTTCGATTAGTTGTGTTAAATTCTTCTTTTTATTGGTGAGTATGATGTCAGGTTTGTTGACCTGATAATAATAATAATAATAATAATAATAATATTAATATTAATATTAATATTAATAATAATAATAATAATAATAATAATAATAATTATTATTATTATTATTATTATTTTCACGCCATAAAATACATATGAATTTCCTGTAGGATACAGACAGTAATTCAGCGCAGACGGAATGTTCATAGAGAACAATGTTTTCTGTAACTGTTTTCAGGTAAAAACCAGAATATTAGTAGCTGATATGAAAGAAGTAAGTTCAGCAATCTTGTGCTGATCTGATGTATTTCAGTCAATGTTTACAATGAGTGACGCAAGGTTTATAATGAACGTCACTTTGACCCCGGTTATGATGCAAGCAAGCAGTACGCTTTTCTGTGCTATGCTTTGAGGGTAAACAGATGGGGCTATTCTTGAAGTCTGACCAAGAAAAGAACCAACGTAGCGTTTTTCCTCTCAAGGGCACAGAAGAATAACGCGTATGGCCCCTTCGGGCACAAAGCACGTCAATAATTTCACAATACGTATACATATTTTGCTCGGTCTGCTTACGCGGATGGCTCAGTTGGTGGATGCGGCCAGCTGGAAGCAGTGCCTGGGAAACGACGTAGTCGGCCATCTTTTTTCCGTGAGCTCCGCAAGTCATCGGCTCAGCCAGTCTCAAATGTATCAAGATCGAAGACAGTGGATCACACAAACCAGATTCTAATGTGAACTCCTTGTTTCCTGTAATCGAAGAGCACAGCGGTAGAGGACACTGACGCTGTCCCTTCGGCGCCACATTTGCACAGGTGCGATTCGTCCATTCGCAACGGACGAAGTTGCTGCCTAAGCCTGCGGTCACAATGTCTCCGGTACCGACGGATTCCGCCGCCGACCGACATCGGCCGGCGACGGCCTATCTTTTCGAATCAGTACGTCACAATGCCGAACTTATCTCCCGAACGTACAGATTTCAGACGACAATCGGTGAAATTCAAATTAGTTTATTTTCTTCGGTGAAGTCGACCAAGTCCAAGAAAGAGTAAGTTTGTGGCGCTCTGAGGATGAAAATATCGTAATCAGAATACAGTTCGCAATCTGTGGACTGAAATCGCAGGTTTATTCGAAACAAATAGTCAAGATGTTTATTGGAAATTTTAGGCATAAAATACATCAAAAATAATTTGTTTAAATGAAAAGGATGGCGTATCCTATATGCTTATAGCTACACTAATGGGTCTTTTGTGGTAGGTGTCATTAGTTTTCTACTAATTATTATTAGTGCTTACTTGCGTTTCATCCAATAGGGTAGTGATGTGTACGGTACGTACTTCCGCTTGTAAGTGCTGAAGGTTAGCTGAGAATCTTATGCTACACTTTATGCTTGTCTTTCACTTCTGCGCCAAGTGACGATCATTGAAAGTAAACTGACACACGTCTGCACAACTTTAAACCAATTCACCGAAAGTGTGTTTGTAACTTGGTGTGCATGTCCATATTTTAGCGGCGCGAAGACTGATCCGTAAATTTCGGGCGTGCAGCTCCATCCTAAGAGGTTACTATCGAATCTACTTCGTTCATAGAACAGATTGTAACCGAACCTGCCTTGACCTTGACAAAAACTAACGAAGGGTATCGGACGCACTATGAGCACCCTATCGCCCGGAGCTGTAGGGGCATCTCTGTTGACGGTGTCTGACAGCTGTAGGTGCCACTGCAAGCGCAGCCTAAACCGCCCCTGATTCAGATGGGAGGCAGAACAATGTCACGCAGAGATCTTTTAGTACGCGCCAGAATGATACCAAGGCCTTACTGATATATTCCCAACTACTTCCTCGTATTAGTAAAATGGTATCAAAGTAGTCGTCGCTGTCCCAACTGGTTCAAACTGACAGCCGCTTGTTCTGTAGTAGGTCTAGGTGTGGAACTTAGTTAAATGGGGCGCATAAATGCGACTAACTTCAGACGTGCCCAGGGAAATGTATAGGGACCCTTACTGTTCAACTGACATGGCAGACGTCTGCAACACGCGCTTATTTACAATTAAGTACTACCTGAAAAAGGCTGCACGAATATTCAGTTCGATATTGATGTGATTTCCGAGTAATGAAAAGATCAGCTCTGGTTTTAAATGTACAGAAACGTGCAACTGCGTACTTCACAAAACGAAAAAAACTTAGTATCCTTGTGCTACCCCACCGCCTGCGCCTTTAGGTAATTAACCCGTATCGGTATACAGATACCTAATAAAGATTGTGAACTATTACTTGTTGCACAAGGAGTTTTTTATTAATGCTAAATTATGGCTCTACAGACTTCAAAAGTGTGGTACAATAGTGAAACTGTAATTTAATTTTGTGAGCAGGTAAGATGCGTATGTAATTAAAGTTACCGTAAGTTGTATTGTTTACGGTTAAGTCCTCACACAATCCGAGTGCAGTAGTTGCACCGAAGTAGGACACAAACAAGTTTAATAACATCTTGTTCAATGGCACAAGACAATGAAATGAGAGTTTGGCGCCGGCCGCGGTGGTCTAGCGGTTTTAGCCGCTCAGTCCGGAACCGCGCGACTGCTACGGTCGCAGGTTCGAATCCTGCCTCGGGCATGGATGTGTGTGATGTCCTTAGGTTAGTTAGGTTTAAGTAGTTCTAAGTTCTAGGGGACTGATGACCACAGATGTTAAGTCCCACAGTGCTCAGAGCCATTTGAACCATTTGAACCATTTTTTAGAGTTTGGCGTCATTGGCCGGAAGACCCCTTACGGGGCAGGTCCGGCCGTCTTGGTGCAGGACTTATTATTTTCGACGCCACATTGGGCGACCTGTGCGCCGGATGGGGATGAAATAATGATGAAAGCAACACAACACCCAGTCCCTGAGGGGAGAAAATCCTCAACCCAACCAGGAATCGATCCCGGACCCCTTAGGACGGCAGTCCGTCACGCTGACCATGCAGCTATCGGGGCGGACATATCACAAGAACATGAAACAGATATAAGTAACTAAGGTTGGAGAATCCGGACAAGAAACCGATAGGTAGGCTGATACATGATCAGCACACTGATCCATTTCCGCGATCTGACGACGGTGGCTGCCAAAATTTGAGTTCGTAAAATTGTGCGTGCCAGACGGGCGTGTTCCTCCTACTCATTAACACTATAGCGTTCACAGAATACATTGTGATGTGTACACGCCGAAGCCGGCTGCAGACCTTACAATTTCTGTAGCAGCGTCTGTGTTACTCGGCCGCCAGTGCAGCTGTCGGTGGACACTGTCAGACGGTCCCTGTGAATCCCGGAAATTTACACCTTGTTCCAGTTGGAGCTTCAAAATGAAAATGACTACTTGTAACACCGAATCCCGCGAGCTGAATTCGACGCGCCTGTCTCTCTAACAGAGGACGAAGCGTCACCTCAGTTCCTCCTGTCTTCCTTCCAAACACGCGTCGCTTCTCAGAGAGGCAAACCTAGCCTGTCACGAGCGGTCACCCTGTGACAGGTGTCAGTTCTCCTCCAGCGTCCTCCCACTCCTCAGTAATTTTCCAGATCTACTGCATCGGACATGGTTGACCACGAAATTCCCACGTTTTCGCACCCGGGGCCTTCAGCTAAAGAAAGGAATTTGTTTTGGCTGTGTCCTGCCAGTACCTCACAGGAGCGCGTTAGCATGTTGTACGACTCTCCTATGTTTGAGTCCCCACACCTCGTCTGCCACCTTCTACTGAGTGCACGGAGCCATAACTAGCCACGGGTTCCACGCAGCCTGTACGGCGTCCGCCGGTATATTGCTCTCCTATCGGCAGACTGGCGCCGTCTTCTCTGTACTGTCTGCCTAGAGCTCATTGGTGCCCGCCTTCCGGGGCCTTTACTGTATTTTACAATGCCCTCACCGCATAAAAAGGCTTTAGGAATGTGGGAGCGGGGGTTATCTCGTGCAGAATTCTAACGGGGGCGTTTCGTGCTGTCAACATTGTGTCAGCTCGCGACCTTCGTCCGCTGATCGTGTCTCATGCACACAGCAGCATTCGCCGAACGCTGTCTTGCCTAGCGTCGGCCGTCGCGTTTTACAACCTGCGTTAAGGGGAGGTTTACTATCTTTGGCCCGAAAAAATTATGTTCTTTGACAATTTTTTCTCGGGATGTGTTAATGTCAAATTTGGTCGAAATGTTTATTGATTGGAATTTTTCCGACCGTAAATGTCTGAGAGCAAAGGCGGAAGTGCCGTCGGAACGAAACAAAATTTCGATATAGACCTCTACGCGCGGTATGCCACGGGTCAGCCGACTTGTCTGAAATCAGAACTTAGTTGACGTTAGCGAAGTATATAAGGTTCTTTAGGGGTTGTACCTCGGTTAAGTTATTTGGACCATAGGAAACAAAATGGTGGCCATTTGAAAAACAAAAAAGGGGTTTCTTTCATCGATTTTTCGACTTCGTCGGTCAAGCAAAAATATTTATAGTTAATGAATCGGAACAAAAGTGGTACAACTCCTAGACAATTTAGTTAGCTTCGTTGGAAACCAAGAATCATCCCAATCGGTTCAGTAGATGTTAAGTTACCATACCATGCGATTAAGAAAGTCATTTCGAGAAAAACGCGTTTGAAGTTCTGATTACATATAAATGCATTATGATGCTATGTACGTTCAGTTTGTTTTCCGGGTGCATAAACTGGTCCTTTCCCTTCCTCACAGAGGGCGTTCTGCTCGACCTGGGCCATCCTGCGCTGCTCCAGAGCCGCTCGTACGGCCGGCGACAAGCGGTTTTCGGCCGCTTGAATCCGGTGGTCGTCCGAATGCTTGGCGAACTGCGTCGAATAGAGCCCCTGGGTGACGTCCATCGCTGTCATGGTCTTCAGAATTGTTGAACACCCTCCGTTGAAGCTGCTCACTGCCAGGAAAGTCGCAATCTCCACATCTTCGCACCAGAATGCAAATGCTTGGGGGCTAACTTCCAAACACACGCGTGCAAACTTTCATTTTAATTTTGTGTGTTTCCTCCCAAGCACCGGTACAATAACTCGTCCTCCAAAAACTGGCCCGTGAAATAGGCCGATTTCAGGCAGGTGCATTTCTTTTGTACAACTGCGAATAACAAACATTTCCGTTCCGTATTCGGAAAAACAGTTTCAGGGGTGGATTCTAAACCGTTTTATGGATCCAAAAACGCAATTTAAAAAATCGATTTTTTAAACCAAAACATTATAAACCTCCCCTTAATTAAGGATGCCCTCCGGCCCACTGTCTCTGAAACTGCCAGCCCAGCCAAACGTAATTCTCGAGAACCAAAACGGCTACAAGTACCTTATGTACTGGTAATCGCTATCGGATAATCTTTAATAAAACTAACGGACTACGCTGTTTTCAAATCAAACTAATTCGATTTGCGTATCAATTTTACATAATTTGCATCTCAAATGTCGTGTGAAAGGCGACTAAACCGTCAGTTTCGCCGTCGTTCATCCTATGAATACAGCATCAATTCGTCACAGCAGGAATCATACAAATGTCTGGGAGAAACAATCTGCAGGGATACGAAATAGATTGATCAAACAGGATGAATCATAAGCGAAGCAGATGCGATTCACTAGTAAGATGCTGCGAAAAATTAACCAGTTTACAGAGAAGATACCTTACGAAACTATTCGTATGACCCATCCTAGAATTTTGCTCCAATGTGTGGGAACCATAGTAAATAACACTAACCGGGGGAGTTCGACGTGTATAAAGAAAGGCAGCAACTATTGCCACAGGTTTGTTTGCCCTTAAGTTCACACATCGTTTATGTGAGTGCTGTTTAATTTTCTGGAAACTGGTTTACCACACTCCGTAATATGTCTTGCGGCAGCATACCGCTCAACACTTAAAAAAAACATGGCCCAGCTTTGTATGGGTAACAAAAGCTTTTCTCTCTGTCTCAACACTAATAATAAAATAACCCTGCCGAATTCAAATTTCTGATTTTGTCCTGTTCCTCATGTGATACTGGATCACCTTGCCTATTGTTGAGCGTTTGTGGGGCCACAAAACTTAGTGTGGTTTCTGTTAAAGCCGTTTCGTGGGTATTTAAAAGCACTGACACAGTGAATGTGCAAAAATGTGTGAACTTTAAAATACAAGACACGAACACAGGGCGAGTTCGTCGCGTAGACATTAACAGAACTACACCAAACCTCTGTAGGAGTCATCAGGTCATCGATTTGTTATTAATCTCGGCCTGGTAATGGTTTGATTCAAATAAGTTTTTAAACCCTACTTGTCCCTGGTTGCTACTTAAGTTATAAAGTTTGTAACTGTACTACAGCCACGGTTCTCAACACGTCAACTTTCGACACAGTAGCGTCCCGATGTTGCTTTTGTTGTATTATTTTATATACCTAGCAACTTCTGTGTTGTTATTGTTTGCAACAGGTTACTTTATGAACATCAATGCGGAACGTGATCAGCATATTTAAATCAGAGTATGTCCTACGATGACAACAGCGTCGTTCAAGTCTTTAAACTCTACGCTATCTGCGACATGCGTGCAGCGAATTTGGGCTAGACGTTCTTCTCGTAACACAAGAACTTATAAGAATTCTGAGTCGTCCTTCTATTGCCTCTCTTTGCCATACTTTGAACTCCAAATCAGTACTCATATGCCACGTAGGCGTCATCATTACCGATAATTGGCGAATGATTTCATACCTATGGTCAACATCTTCGCGGATGGTTTATGTAATAAAATTTCAGTTCCACATAAGATTATTTTTTTGCCTCTCTGCAGACGGCCGTGGTTAGTAAAAGTTGCTTACTGGTACTATGTCCTTTCTGAATGACAAAATTTGTTCCCCCATGATTACGGAGGCCCATCGAAGCTTTTACTGTGACCTCGTAAAGCTAAGGCTACGAAACAGTTTGTGTGTGTTTGCACACTGATAAAATTGAGTTCTGTGACGTAATTCGTTTATTATTTCTATTTTTTATTCTTTTTGCGTATAAAGGGTAAGAATGACGAACCAATTTATGCTACGTTGGAACAAATGCGCGGCAACAACACTTACGGCGCAGTGTTAATGAATCGTGAAGAACGAGGTGCCGGGCAATCTGTACGGAGAAGCGGGAATCACAATGCCATCAAAAGGTATCGGTCCACTAACAGGTGCGTATCAGAATCTAGACGACAGACGACGAAGCGAAAATCGGTCACGGATCCGTTTTCAACATCTTTAACATCTTTAACATACTTAACACGGGAACGCTCGCTGGCATCTGGGTCCTGCGACTGCTCATACACATGCGAACAGCTTGCCATATTGATGCCGCGGTTTTAGGCAAACCAGACGACGTGTCTAGCCACCGAAACACCACCGACGAGTGCTGAGTTATCACTGCGACACCGAGGCTAAGCAGCAACGTGAATAGTGGAATCGTGTGCATTCAAAACGTCACTAGTCTGACACAGACGGAGGGCACGATAAAACGGCAGTCTAAAAGCCGCGCCTCCTTCAACCCGCGAACCTTAGCCTTTGCTTTGCATTTCCGCCGACAGCCGCGGCAGCAGGATGTAATTCCGACCTCTCCTTGACATAACGAGGCATCCAAACGTGAAGAAGCTTACTATTCGGGTTGCAACGCGTGGTGACACCATGATATACAGGAAGCTAAACTCACTGCATGTGCGAGGAAGGAAAAAATCTGACAAGCGCAGCGGTGTTCTCTTCTGTAGATGAACCAACACCTGAGTAACCAATGAGAGTATTTAACTTGCAGAGTAGTGGATTATGTGTCTGTAGTAACTCGTTATTCGCGCGCCGCAGGATGCCACGTTACAGGAGAGATGGAGAGTATCCACAACGCGATTGGTAGTGTACAAATCTTTGGCCTACTAATCTGGCCAGAACTAGCCGAGCCAAAATGGTAAGTTCTCACTTTCTACGAGACCAGGTAGGTGCGAATTAACTGTTTCCGGAAGGGTCACTTTGTTTGTGATGTATGACGATTTTCGAAACTTGTTTCCGACTCTCTGTGGAGGCGGGTGAGAGTGGCCTTTATTGTTGCTCAGTTTGCAACAAATATAAGGTGCCATTACTTTCGTTTTAACGCTATAAGGATGCCCAGGATTTTCATAATATTAACAATAATAAAATGCGTAATACCTTCTTTACATCATTGCTGAATACATTAGCTGCGTAACTTCCAACAGTAATTCAGATAATGAAGTCATCTGAAAAGCACCGACCCAAAATTTTAGCAGCACGCTTCTTGTGCAATTGATTTATGCGTAACAGCGACAGACACTCGCAACTTTGACAGCGGCGTAAATTACAATTTATATGAATTAAAGTGTGCACTCACAGGGCTGAGAAAAAACCAGTGGTTTTTAAGAAAATCAACCCAGGGTTAAAATTGGGGTTTTACAGGTTTTATTGTTTTGTGTTTTTCGTATCGACGGTTCAGTAGTTCAGTTTCTATTTCTACAATTAATTTACAAGTGCTGCATCAGCACCTTAATTTCTTGTTCTGGCAGCACTGTCTCCACTGGGAGAATCTGTTCCACCTACAGGCTTGTTTCGTCAAAGTTAAGTAATAATTTAGGAGATAGCGGTCATTGCTGAAAGTATGGAAGATCCATGATCAGAACGCCAGCGACTGAGGTCTAGGAAACCATCGTGGCCTACAGCGGCCAGTCTGCGGTACAGTCATTTCAACATGAAACATGCGTGGAACAGTGAGTAACAAGAACTAAGTTTTTTGATGCGTCACCGACTAAATGGAATTTCCTGGGAACGAACATCAGTACAGTGCGACTCTGAGAGAGCTAAACTTGTCGATTGGAAGACTGTTACATGGCAACCCAGGCTGTTGACTTCTGGAGTATACTGTTTTGAGTTTTGATTTTAGCTGCCCCATATTCAAATGTTACAAAATAAATAATTCTCAGGATGGTTTTAGTAGTGATTACCAAAAGCCATTTATTAAAAACAGAACGTCTTGAACGAAAAAAATTTACAGCTGATTATTGCTTACAAATAAATGCAAGAACTATCGTCAAGATGATGAGGGAATTTGGTTCCTATTCCACTCTTCGATGCAGTGCTCCAATAGCTGTTACTAAATTATTATTGTTGTTAGCACACAGATAAACTGCTCAGTTAAACTGAAGGTGTATGGACACTCATTTCTAGGATCATCTCAGACAGTCTCGCGCCAAAATCCGCTGAGAGCGATCGCATATCAATGATATGGAACTGCGTGGTCTGACAGACCTGCGAACTACGCAGATGTCCCAACCACTGAGCCACCCTGGCACACTGGCTTTGCACGACTGCACGGACTACCCTGCACGCGTCCTTCCTCAGTCTGAATTTCCCTTCGCGCCTCAGCTCACTTCATATTCCCCCTAAACACTTGCGACTTTGGGACGGTTCTCCAACTGTACTGCTATTGCACCTCAGCATCGAACGGAACTGGGAGTCCAGCTGAAACCCAGGTTTCAGGCTGCATGTATAGGTTGAGTCAAGACACGTTTAGAAACTGACATGGCACATCGGCCACACAAAGACCAATAGTCACATAAGGGATATGAGAGGGTGCAAAGGTCAACGGAGGGGTAGCGGGTAGGGTTGATGCGGCAGCGCGAAGTCTTAGAGATACACGAGGCATCTTTGAGAGTGCGCGCCGTTCAACGTACCGTCAATGTCAGGGGTGTCTCGACGCATCTGGACGAAACTTTTATCGTCTCCTGCCATGGGCGTCCTTTGTAACATGTGACTGAATAACTACAACGCCAATTAGCACCCCCGTATGACCTTTACGACCCCCGTTTCCTATGTGATTATTGATTATCGTCGTACGCCCTTTGTGCCCTGTCAGTTTTTTAACATTTTTCGAATCAGTCGTTGGGAAGAGAGTGAGACAGGGTTGTAGCCTCTCCCCGATGTTATTCAATCTGTACATTGAGCAAGCAATAAAGGAAACAAAAGAAAAGATCGGAGTAGGCATTACAACCCATGAAGAAGAAATAAAAACTTTGAGGTTCGCCGATGACATAATAATTGTGTCAGAGACAAAAGGATCTTGAAGGGCAGCTGAACGGAATGGACAGTGTCTTGAAAGGAAGGTATAAGATGAACATCAACAAAAGCAAACCAGGATAATGGAATGTAGTCGAATTAAGTCGGGTGATGCTGAGGGAATTAGATTAGGAAACGAGACACTTAAAGTAGTACAGGAGTGTTGCTATTTGGGGAGGTAAGTAACTGATGATGGTCGAAGTAGAGGGGATATAAAATTTAGAGTGGCAATGGCAAGGAAAGCGTTTCTGAAGTGGCAATGGGAAAGAAAGCGTTTCTGAAGAAGAGAAATTAGTTAACATCGAGTATAGATTTAAGTGTCAGGAAGTCATTTCTGAAAGTATTTGAATGGAGTGTAGCCATGTGTGGAAGTGAAACATGGACGATAACTAGTTTTGACAAGAAGAGAATAGAAGCTTTGGAAATGTGGTGCTACAGAAGAATGCTGCAGATTAGATGGGTAGATCACATAACTAATGAGGAAGTATTGAATAGGAATGGGAAGAACAGAAGCTTGTGGCACAACTTGACTAGAAGAAGGGACCAGTTGGTAGGACATGTTCCGAGGCATCAAGGGATCACCAATGTAGTACTGGAAGGCAGTGTGGAGGGTAAAAATCGTAGAGGGAGACCAAGAGATTAATACACTAAGCAGATTCAGAAGGATGTAGGTACTGGGAGATTAAGAAGCGTGCACAGGATAGAGTAGCATGGAGAGCTGCATAAAACCAGTCTCTGGACTGAAGACCACAACAAGAACAACATATGCAGACTCAAGGGACGAACTGAACTCTGTACCAAGTCCGGGATTAGAACCCGGGTCTTCTCCACACGAAGCCACCCCATGAGTGGGGTTTGCCCAACCGCCAGCACTACCCTAGTACGCGTCCCTCCTCAACACAAATTCCCATTCACGCCTCCGCCCACCTGGTATTCCCCCTTAGCTCGAACAGCTTTGCAGAGGCTCTGTAACTGTACTGGAACAGTACCTCCGCATCTAACGAAACGGGGGATCCTGGTCGAAACCCAGGTTTCAATCTGTAGGTATACATGGCTTATGAAATTCAGCCCAGCGAAAAATACGAAAAAACTTAGACCATGTGGATGAAGGAAGGAAGGAAGGAAGGAAGGAAGCACAATCGAGGGGGCAAAAAGGAGCAAAGAGTGGGGCAGTGGGGCACGGTGTGGAGTGCAGCAGCGGGGCAGTGCGGGTGACGGCCCGTCACCTGTGACTGTGACGGCGGGGGACCGGCGCCCCCCCCCCCCCTACCCCCCGCCCCCGCCCCCGCCGAGGATCAAAGCGCCGACCGCCGGCGAGTCCGAGAGGCGGCACCGGCGCGGAAAAGGGGAGCAGGCGGCGCTAATTGGAAATTTCACGCGCAGCGGCGCGCCGGTCGCCTGCGCGCGACGCAACCTTCACACGCGACGCACGTCGTCCAGGAGCTGCGAGCGGCGGCGGCCGCTTTCACCTGCGTGCCTCGCGTCCAGCGAGGGGCCTCTGCTGCCGGAAGGTCCTCTCTGTCGCCGGCCACCACGGGGGCTCTTTGCGCCTGCTTACACATCCGTGTACAAGGGGCGTACTGTAAGCAATGCGCCACACCTTTTCCCTGAAAGCAGGTTGCTCTTGCAGAGGTTTTCAACTCTTTCGGAAACAAAACCCGATTTGGGAACATAATCTCCGTTCAATGCAACTGCCTTTCGCGTGCTTACTGGCAAAGCTCTACTGATCCATGCCGGTGCCAACGTCACCAACGTACTGCTTCCGCGGAGTGCATCCGTCGCTGAACCAAGCAGATGGAAGGAGAGAGATTCGGGCTGCGAGGTGGATGAGGAGCAACAGCCCCGTGAAGCTTTATGAGCTCCTCTAGGTTGCGCAGACTTGTGCTCGGCCTTGTATTTTCGTCGAGTTGGATCACCTCGAATGGGTGTGTCCGTACTTTCGAACGTTGCAGGAGTCACAGCTCTGTACGGCCTTACAACATGCGGGAGATCGGACGGGTCTGCGCGACCTAGCTGCGATGATGACAGACGGTTCGCCCAACAACTCACCGTGCTCTTGTTCACCTCCACGTCTCCGTAGACATTCTGCAAATGCCTATGAAAATCTGCGATGCTCTGATTTTCTGCCCGTGGAAAGACAATGACAGCTCTCTGCTTGGAACGCAGAGGCTGTTTAGAAGGCTACATATTGCGCCATTACCCATCGGAACTTCATTAAACTATGCGGGCTGAAGTGGGAATAGTTCACAATTGCCTATAACAAATTCTGGATTATTTCAGCCGAAACTGACCGAGAAAAAAGTGTGTTGCATTACTTAATGAACGCCCCTCGCACATACTTCGCAAGCCACCGTTTGCTGCACTTCTGGGGTTAACTCGTACCACAAGTGATTTCTTTACCCGTTACACACATCGGGACCTCTGCCTTTCGCGGGCAAGTGCTCTACCGATAGAGTTACCCGAACACACCTCACGACCTTTCCTCGCAGTCTTACTTTTCTGTTAGCATTTAAAAGAGATTCAACAGAGTTCATGTTTACACTGCACACGAAAGCAAATTGACGCAGAGTAAACAACCAACTCCACACACAAAGTGCCTCAAACTCAAGTCCGTTTCTAACATGATATCACGAAAACTATCGCTGAACGGAAGAGGCAGACAGATTCCGTATTCCTAGACTATCGGAAAGTCTTTAAAATGGTTCCCCAATGCAGTTAGGTAAGGTACATGTATACAGATTAGGTTTCGAAATATGTAAGTGGCTAGAAGACTACGCAATTTATGATCTCAGTACGTTGTCCTGGACGGCGAGTGTTTATCTGAGACAAGAACATCGCCAGGAGCGCCCCATGGAGGTCTGAAAGTAGCTCTCTTATCCTGTATCTAAAGGTAGTACCCCCCTGAGAGCGGTCAGGGGCTATCTCTCTGGTGTTTGAGCAGATATTTCGAATTTCGTTTCCGAGTTCTGCAGCTTCAGTCAGAGCAAACAAATAGTGTTCACCACGTCTTTGACAAGACGCGCATCGTAGATGCAAAGCGTAGGTTTGTTTCCCATTGCAAATAAAATCATTTTTGAAGCTGAATTTTGCGTGGCCCTTCGATAGACCCATCCCAGATTAGTGTATTACGATATTTGTTCTGTCATGGCAGTAAAACACGAAGAACAACCAGTGCAACAACAGTGTTCCAGCCCTGGATAACTGCTACCGCCATGCACGCAGCGCTACTTACTTGCTGCTGGACTGCTGTTTATTCTTCGGGTTTAACTGTCCCTGTTGAAAGTTATCGATAAAACGGGCATCGGAATACACTAACCTGGTGGGAGTGCTGTATGGAATGGGCACGTAAACTTTCGATTTAAAAATTTCGTTTGTAATGGGAAACAAGCCTACGGTTTCTGTTGCCGATGGGCGTCGCATGAAAGTAGTAATGAGCAGTAACTGTTTGGGCTGACTCCTGCTATGCAGTCCAACAACGAATGCAAGTATCTGCCGATACACCACAGTGTTATTCTCGTTCTGTGCTGCTTTCACTCCGTGGTCTGCTTATTTTTGGAAGATAACGTGAAGGAAGCAGTGCAACTGCAGAGATAGCTGGTTTTAAGGCCATAACCACACGGCACTGTCAAGTCGAAAGAATGTGTTACCTAGTAATGCCTGAATGAATTCTCCATGGAACGGCCGAACTCTCGCCAATGTCGTTATGTTGATGTTAACTCTCAACCGACATCCAAATCGTCTTCGACGGTCAATCACTGTTGCTCTGATTCAATTACACATACGAAACATGAAAGTAATTTTAAGGAGCGTGATAGAAACAAAAATCCTAACGCCCTCTTTTCTCCTGTATGAACTTCGAATTGTGCACGTATCGACGGCTATTGATAAGCCTTATTTAACGTGTGATTTGTTTGGTTTTACAGTCATAAGCTCTTGATATGCACCGTTCTTCTGTGAAGAAGAAAAAAAGCATCACCTAATTACTCTTCCGAAACTGTCAGTTTGCTCATTTTATCAATGAATTCTTAGAAATTTCGAATACTGTTAAGAGGAGAATATCGTTCCAATTAAAAGAACCGTAATAGCTTCAATATCTCTTCAGACGAAGGTAGAAGTGATACTAATAGAGTAAATTACTTGCATTAATTTTACGTAACTTAAGTTATGGTACCTTGAACATTTAAAAAATATTGGAGTATCGAGGTTATTTGGAATTAATATTTAAAATTCTGGATTAGATGACTGTATGTGAACTATCCCCCGCACTTCTT
Source organism: Schistocerca gregaria (assembly GCF_023897955.1). Classification (NCBI taxonomy): domain Eukaryota; kingdom Metazoa; phylum Arthropoda; class Insecta; order Orthoptera; family Acrididae; genus Schistocerca; species Schistocerca gregaria. The sequence goes on from NC_064925.1 coordinate 568,439,610, forward strand.
GCCAGTTACTCTCGTTTGTATAGGTGAGATACCTGTTATTTATGATCACAGGACTGTAAAAGACTCACTGGAGGGAGTCACGCCCATTGAATTACCTGGGAGAATCCGTACGGAGCATTTCGCGTTAGGATGACGATGTAGAACTAATCGCAGACAGAACTAATGTCAGACTGACTCATTGCAAAATCGTCCTCAGGAAGTGTAGTTTATCCACGAAGAAGGTAGCTTACGAGACACCCATTCATTCAACCAATACTTAAATATTGCTCGTCAGTGTGAGATCCGTAACAGACACGATTGATGGAGGAAACAACAGATCCAGAAAAGAGCAGGCTTTCATCACATGTTGATTTAGTTCGTGCGAAAGCATTACGGAGACTCGTCCTATTGCAGTGGCACACGCTGCAAGGGAGGGCCATAACATCACGGTGGTGTTTATTGTTAAAATTCCGAGAGCGTGCGTTCCTAGAACAGTCAACCTATATGGTTCCTCTCAAGTAAATTTTACGAAAAGCCCATGAAGGTAAAATCTGAGATTCGAGCTCACCCGTCGACTTCAAAACAGAGAGAGAGAGAGAGAGAGAGAGAGAGAGAGAGAGAGAGAGAGAGAGAGAGAGAGAGAGAGAGAGAGAGTGTGTGTGTGTGTGTGTGTGGGGGGGGGGGGGGGGGTGGAAATGTGCGAGCGGAGTATTAGTAGTATTAGTTACGTGAACTGCGATCAGGAGAGAGATTTCCCTTCTCGTGCAACAGTTTTGAAACTTTTCGCTTACTACTGTCTCATGGCAAAAACAATGTAACGAGAAAATTGGAAATAGGATAATCGGCAGGTCACAGTAGTAGTGGCAGAAGGACAAAACGTTTTGTTATTAGTTTGCAATTTCCATCCGAGCTACGGGAACAACATTATACTCTATCTCCCGAACATCGAGCAACTGTGTTGCTTTCATTGTTTAACGCGCACTCTACTCTGCGCAGACTGCGTATCATTGCAGTACACCATTTCGTTTCCCTCGTCTGTCAGTTCAAGCCGTAGGGAGAGGAGCAGTAAACACGGCACCTCACCGCAGAGGTGGAAGCTTACTGTGCCGAGAAGGGAATCAACAGATGTGGACGTATTTCTCTCGGGCTCATTGAGGACCGACATTCACGAAGCTTGGCACAAGAGCGCGGGGACCATGCCAACGCCGCGGTCTCTAAACATCCGCATCTCTCAAGACCACTGTTCAAAAGATAAAACTGCACGGCCATGGAGTTACAATGTTATGGGGAGTGACCTCTCTTCAACCGAAAAACTGAATGGAAAGAGAGAACATTCGCGTTCGTCTCCCCCAAGACCCACACAAAAGCAACATTTGTTTTGTTTTAGGGCGCAAAAAACAACTTGGGTCATACGCACACAAAAGCAGCATGACGACTTTGTTTCTTCGGAAGATTGCCCTGAGACTTCAAGGGTGAAATTATAATATTTTTTTAACCACTTCTGTTGTTTGCGAGAGCAAGTTTTACTTTACTAGCTTTCTTGGCCGAAAAACAGTCTGGAGCTTCGAAGTCACTTCTGATTTGTTGGTATGCCAGTAAGTTACAATTCCTTCGTTACGGCAGTCAGACCCCACTCTCTCATTACGAGATTAAGTACACGAGATGTTGTCACAGGAAAACGCTTACAACAGTCGTTACTGGCGTGTAACAGGTAACTTGGTTCAAACGGGACGCTCTTCACACTGTACTCATTATCAAAACATGATCGTACGAGAAAGTCCCGAAGTTTGCCTTGAAGTCAGTATAAAAAAAAAAAGTCCAAGCTTAAATATTCAGTCCTTATTTACAAACGCTTTTGTGTGAATAATTTACGTCATAATTCGTTCCACTCACAACAATGGAATGAGTGAAGTACCTGTAGCGCGAAAACTACGGCCAGTAAGTAACATTTCAGAGATTGGAGACCGCACCACTGGTAATAGCAATGGAGAAAACATTATTACAGTTAAAACCCCTTTTTCTCCTATGCCGCTCTACAATCGAAGCAGAATCTGAGTGATTAGTAACGAAATGCTCATACCATTTTTTTCCGTTTTCAACTCTCCATATATTTTTTCGATTAAATTTCATGTAAGTGAAAATTACCAATTTTCCACGTTTTTCCAGTTAAGTCGCAACCCTAACTACGCACTCGCTATCCATGTGACTACAAGTGAGTCATGATTTGCGTACCTGAGTCCGTATTCAGCGGAAAACGATCTACAGTTCGTTGTTACATTACAGGTTGACATACTACGTATAGGTCCTCTCAAATCAGCCATCTGCGGTGACATATCTTGTAAGCACAACTTTCTTCCACTATTCATGCAGTTACGGCAGTAAGTAGTCTGAATTTACAGCGGCTTATCCGAAACTTACGTCGGCAGTTGATCTATTTCAAAACTATCAATTCAATGATCAGTTTGCAGACTAATGTATAAAACAAAGCTGTAGAAGGGACCCCATATGGAGTTTATGTTTTCCCCACTATTTTGCATGTCACAACCTCAAACAATAACTTACTAATTTCATATGTACAAAAGGAAACATTATCAATTGGTCTAACAGTTTTCAAGAAATATTTTTAAGGGAAAATCCTACATAGACCGAGACCATCCACAGCTAAGTTTGCTATCTGTGAAACTTTGTCGGATGGTGAAGACAGTACTTTAAAACCTTACTGTGGTCCATCGCTGTATGCGAGCATAAAGAGGGGAAAGAAACAACTGACATCACAAATATTTAGCACACATCAACAAGAATCAGCACGAATAGCGAGTGGATACGACGACGTTACTTCGCAGTTCCCGGTAACCCGGTTCGTTCCCCATGCCTTCTAACCGAATGCCCTCGTTCTTACATTCTGACATCGCTCGACGTCCGGTTAATTTCACAACCGACGTATTGGCGGGCTACATGTGTAAAAGTTTCTAAGAGAAGAAGGCCTCGGTGTCGGTCTTACCTTGAACTGGGCACGAACTGCAGGCGGCCCAAGCCGATACCGAAATTCGCCAAACGAACCAAACTAGAGAACCATAGAGAAGGTCGTGACTCACCGTTCCTGTTCTCGCTGTCCGCAGGCTTCATCTGGATGGGGTGATGCATCTGGAACAGAAAGAGGAGCGGAGTCAGTGCGTGGTCACGTGGCAGCTGACGGGCCGATACGGCGACATGCGAGACGCTGCCGACACGTCGCCGCCTGCGGCTTAGCTCTGCGGAAACCCTGGGGGAAAGAAGCGGCCGGAGTGTCGGCTTCATTTAAATTCCGCACAGTCTATCGAGGCAGTCGACCTTCAGCCGAGGTGGTGACTTACGACTACTTTTCTTAATGTTCTGGTGAGATTAGCTTCTAAAAATAGTTCGACCGCGACACGAGGAAACTTCTTCCAGCTGTTAGGCGGTTCTGAAATTATGTAGAACGCGCCATTAATATACAAGGTGGCGCACCAAGTGTGTTACCATTTTGTTTTTCAATATAAACTGTGTTGTCAATACAATCTGAAAGGAATATATACTACAATGAAGAGCCGTCCATGGAGATTTGTCCTAACTCAGTACATGCTCAATACGTCCACCATTTCGTTTCCTAACTTCCTTTAAACGAACACTGAAGTTAGTGATTACCCTACAGCACGTATCTTCCGTAATTTTACTGCAAGCTTGAAGAATAAATCTTCGGAGCTCCATTAAATCACGTGGACGTTTCGAGAAAATTTCTTCCTTTAGGTACCCCTCAAAGAAGAGAGTCGTCACATGGATTGAGGTCTGGACTACTCGGGAGCCAATTTTATCCGTCATTGAAGCGACCTGGAAACCTGAGTGAAATGATCCGCATGTCGAAATGCTAGTGTAAAAAGTCCAGCACAGTGTTTGCAGTATGTGGCCTTGCTCCATCTTGCATGAACCACTGCGTGTTGAAGGGCAAGGCAGTAGCAAGAAGCTGTGGAATGAATCTATTGCGAAGCATGTTCAAATAACGCTCGCTGTTCACTGTTTCTTCAAAGAAAAAGGGTCCAATAAATCCGTGACTGGAAATTGCTGCCCATGCTGTAATCCTCGGAGCATAATGTTGTCGTTCATGAAGCACTTGTGGGTTTTCAGTGGCCGAAAAGCGTACATTTGTTTGTTAACCACACCGTCTAAATGAAAATGCGCCTCGTCTGAAAACCAAACGTTGTTGATAGTTTCTTCCCTACCCCCCCCCCCCCCCCCCCCAATCCACTGAGCAAAGAGTAGTCTCTGCTGCTTGTGGTCTTCAGTGAGCTTCTGTGCACAGGTCATCTTGTATGGGTACATATGGAGGTCACTTGAGATTGCGTTGAACGGAGTGTCTGCATATTCCCAGTTGCACTGCTGCCTTTCTACACGATTTCCCGGGACTTCTCTGTACAGCAACTCGTACCGCTTCAATATTCTCCGGCGAACTAACAAGCTTAGGCCGAGGTCGCTTCGCTTCCAATACTGTTCCTTCCTGTACAGATTTATCGTACAATCTGTGGATGGTCTTCTTGCAAGGGACCCATCGTGTGTTAAACTGTTGTCGAAAACGCCTCTGAGTCGCAACAAGGCTTTTCGTTTCATGAAAAAGTAACAATTGCCGATCGTTGCCGTGTCGTCAGTCTTCTATTGTCAGCCATTGCTGCTTACTAGTCTCCTAGCGACAGTATCGTGGATTACACGTCATTTCGTAACTCATTTGTTTTTCCAAGCTCTGCTGGACTGCTGTAGAGATCTCAGCGGGATATCTAATGTGCGTCGTACATTGTGAAAGAAACAATTGGTAACTCATTTCGTGCGCCACCCTGTACATCAGACATCGAATTTACATGTTGATATCCTTAAAAGGAGAGAAGGTGAATATCATTTTCGCATTATATGAGGTATATGAGTTTCATCATTTATTGTATTTAGACATATTCCGAAACTACCGTACAACATAAGACGCAATTACAATTTTACATCCAAATGTAAGTTTTAGTTTCCTGCACTAGTCGTAAACATAAAAATATGTAGTACCGTAACTAATAAACACAGCCACGAGCAAAAGCTGCGAAAAACCCAATTTCAACAACAGTGCTTCAGTTTATGTCAAACGGATCATGTCGGGTGTTGCTGTACTGTCAGTTTCCACTTCTACCACCATAACGAACGGTGACAGCTAAGGAGTTCATAAAAAATACGCAAAGGGCGTACCTGCTGTTGACGAAACACATTTCGGATCTGTCACTGAAAGATATTGGTATATCACGCTGTATGAAAACAATACCGCCATTACACTCTTCAATTTAGTGGGAAAGTGAAAAGTTGCAATTTAGTGATAACCAAGACTTCACGGAAAAAGATTTTAGAGTTTGTTGAGTTTTCTGAATATTTCAGTGGAATGGAATCGTGGCCTCTGGTAGTTCGTAATCGAGTAATAACGTAATTTTCATTTATTCAGTTTGTTACCACCATTATGACGGTTCTGTGAAAATATCCTGCCACCAACACATGCAACACGAGAGGCACAGGAATGAAACAACTCTGATACATGACCTAGTACTGTGATGCACAAGCCGTCGCTACGGCAGCACCCCCGCCTACTGTCGCTACGTTTCTCTTCCACTGTATTCCATGACACCATGAACGAGGTGCGTATAAAGCTACTCGTCGGACAACCTACACCTATTGTAGTTATCTCTGCTAACGTACAGCTAACACTGTTGGAAAAACAAGCTCGTGTCAGTACAAAAATAGTTGAAATGGCTCTGAGCACTATGGGACTTAACATCTGACGTTATCAATCCTCTAGAACTTTGAACTACTTTAAACCTAACTAACCTAAGGGCATCACACGCACATCCATGCCCGAGGCAGGATTCGAACCTCCGACCGTAGCCAGTCGCGCGGTTCCGGACTGAAGCGCCTAGAACTGCTCGGTCACAGCGGACTGCCGTACAGATGGAAAGTTTATAAAGATGGAGACTGAACAATCGGGGATTGCTGCTGTCTCAGTGAGACAGATTTCCTTTCAGTCAAGACGCAAAGCGCACACCATTGACGTTTGCACTACTGTGCTGAGTGCAATAAAGATACGGAAAAACCACGGCGATGCACCACGAACGAATTATCCGTTTTGAACGGATATCGACAGAGGTCTTGAGACGCACCGGACAGCGGTGGGATACCAAACTCTCCGTCGCCCGCCACCCTAGGCTCACACTTCTGGAAGGTGATGCCCGCCCGCACACGGCGAGGCTTTCTACTGCTTGCCAAACCCTATGTTAGTCAGGAAGATCGCCGGATCTCTCCCCAATTGAGAAGGTATGGAGTATTATGGGGAGGGCCCTCCAACCACCTCGGTATTTTGAGCATCTTAAGGCGCCAATTGCACACAATTTATCACCATATCCCTAAGGAAGACATCTAGCAGCTCTATCCACCAATGCCTAGCCGAATAACTGCTTGCTTAACAAATCAACCAATATTTTTTCTAAAATTGTTATTTGTTTGTTCATGTGTAGCATAGCCGGCCGGTGTGACCGTGCGGTTCTAGGCGCTTCAGCCTGGAACCTCGAGACCGCTACGGCCGCAGGTTCGAATCCTGCCTCGGGCATGGATGTGTGTGCTGTCCTTAGGTCAGTTAGGTTTAAGTAGTTCTAAGTTCTAGGGGACTGATGGCCACAGATGTCAAGTCCCACAGCGCTCAGAGCCATTTGATATTTTTTGTGTATCATATCTACCGATTCCCGTCCCATTCGGATAATTCCTCCGGGTATTTTTTTTTTTTTTTTTTTGTCTGAGAGTGCAAATGCAGCCTCCCTGCATCAATCACGATGCCAGAAACCACAGGTCCCTCACATCAAAATTTTTCAGGAAATACGTCTGAACGACATCAGAAATTTTGTGGATGGAGTTACAACTCACCCGGTGTAAGTTGTAGAGATATCCACCAGATTTCAAATTGAACTGTGGTGGTGTTATGGCACAGATGAAAAAACTGAGCTGATATTCCTGAACTATCGATAATGCAAAACAGTGCCATCCAATCCCGATAGCTTGCGCTCTTAAAGCTTTGGTATGCAAAGAAAAAAGAAACCTATAGTGTTTTGCCTAAGATTTCGCACCACAATGGTAATTCGAAAGAGCGACAGAAGAAACTTACGTGTTTCTTTTGTTTGCTCTGAAACTCAAAGGCAGCTGTGGTGATATATGCGCCAGTTTGCATGAAAATTTTTTTTTCTTCTGCGGAAATCACTCGGCTGTCTTATCAAGCAGATTACTTACTAACCGTGTATGTTTCTGCGTATTAATCTCTATTTTCGTTGCTATGTCGATCTTCGTATATTTGTTTCCGTAAGATTTCGCACACTCTTAAAGAGTATTTGAGTTTGCTACAACGCAAATCACGGCCGCAACCGATTCCTTAGGGCTTGAAATTTAAGGTAAATATATTAAATATTATCTGCAGTACTGACGAAGTTTCAGGTAGATACTCCCTTCTACGCGTAGGGTTTCCTTCAACTGAACTGCTATAACGAACCTAAACTGTACGAACGGCTGGGAAATTCCTTTTTTAACAGAGAGGTTATGATATCCCCACCACATACCTTCCAGATGTAATGCCAACACAAAATTCATAATGCCTCTTGTTACTAGAAGAACCACGAATTTACGTATATACCGACGAAAAAGTTATCTCTGTGCTAAATGTAGTCATTCGCTTTCGCAAACCCTGTATTTGTAGCAAATGAATTAAATGTTCTGACAAGAAGCCAATTCCATCGTCCTCTACAGTGTCAGTAGCTGCACCACCGTCACACATTAAACCCTCTTCCGTGCTGGCCACCGTTACAAGTACCCCGCAAGTACTATTGCTTCTGGCGCGCTGGCGACACATTTATGCTTCAAACTAAGAAAATCGAAGTGTTTTGCAAACTGAAGATACTCTTACTTCACCAGAACATGGATAGCACCAAGAAACGTATGCAAGATATGAGGACTTAAATAGACACACGATCGTTTTTCTGCGTTTCAAGGCGGTGCATTTTAAGCCATATGACGTCACACCGTTGCGGTGATACTCCCTCCCTCAGTCTCACTATAGCCTAATGAATTCTGGCAGTATCCTCCAGTACTATGCACCAATTTGAGAACGGTACTTTTGTATGTGCAACTAGCAGTAGTTGCCCGAAGAAGTGATTTGTTGACTTACGACAACCCCAGTATTTCTTTTAGTGCTGTCTGGTCTTCTTTCTGCATCTTGTCTCCTTTCTACCGATATTTTTATTCATTTAAGGCCAAGTGCGGTCATGGTATATCAGAAGAATATGAATTAGTGCAGTTATAAACCCCTCGTGAAACTCAAAATGTTCTCCAGTCCCAAATTCCTTTAGATCTGGGAACAGAGAGAATCCTACAGTTTTTCCGTTCCAAACGCCTCTATACTGGTAACATTTTTCTACAATTCATGCTGTACTTTTTTATTTGGTTGGTCCAGAAGTCTTGCGTTGTGTTAAGTTTTATTTTCATTTATTTATTAATTAATTTGTCACTTTTAAGTGGGTGCAAAAAAGTCCCCTTTGTATCAAAAAAACCCTGTCTGTGAAATTCATTCCTCGTTTCGGCGTGAAGTTTTTGTGTGAACTGACAGATCCAAGTCTCAACCAAAGCAATGAAACTGCACACACTGCCAGAGGTTCTTTCCGGAAAGGAGAAAAAATCTAAACCTTCCCATTTAATTTAGTGTTGATTTTGTTTTCCGTGAGACACGCGTATTTTCAAAACATTGCTTGCATTTTTAATATTTAACTGTAACGTAATTCCAACGGAACGTCACAAGTGTAATGCTGACATGAACAAGCCTTTGGAGCGCCCCTTTGGAATTACATTACAGTAAAATATTAGAGATGCAGGCAGTGGTTTGAAAATGGATGCACGCGTTCGAAACTAGACACCATTAAAGATTGTATGCAACTGAAGCGCAAAACGAATAACAAATTCAGCTGCTGGTTCTTCATGCTACTAGAATGTTGGAACAGCACAAACTTCCCATTTGAGTTTGGTCGCCTTCAACAAATGCGGCAGCCGACCTAAAAAACTATCCACGTGTACATTTTCACATAAACTACACCGTTTTGCTTCCCCTGACGTGTCTATGACGGCATATCTTCATACGCCTTTAATCGATGATTCTATCCATACCATATTCTTCATTTGCTCGAAATTTTCGTGGACCCTCACAAACGTAAGTACGTCTACCTCTCAATGAAACGTTAATTTCTTAATAGTTGAAAATGAATGAGTGGGCTACTTTTAGGTCTTCACAAACATTTGATGAATTGGCTGGTACTTGATAATTTTATCACTTAGCGGTATTGCAGCTTATGAATTTGAAAACACACACACACACACACACAAGAGAGAGAGAGAGAGAGAGAGAGAGAGAGAGAGAGAGAGAGAGAGAGAGAGAGAGAGAGAGGGGGGGGGGGGGGGAGTTATTTTGCAAAGTCATCTGAATATGACTACGTCACCACCTTTTGACTTTACTTACGTTACAGTGTAACGAGTACCAACATTACAAGAACAAAATTTCATTGAATTCTGCGTCATCCCTGTGAGACTCAGTAGAGTTTTCATTTGCCGTCTTACAACGTAACTCCAGGGTTTCATCTTTCACCTGCCAATTTGAGTGTTGCTGTCGTGCGTCTGACTATGGCGGAAGATCGTCGCGGAAATGTGAAGTAGCCCACATTCAGCGCGTCATTCGCTGCTCCCCTGACCTTTAGGGTTACTCAGTTGCCCTCGCTAGGTCGCAGCAGAGGGAAGTGAAACACACAATACTAGTGACCGCCCTAGAAACTTGTGACAACAATCGAAGTGTGTACTCTGTTTAGTAACCGGAACTATGGTAACTATGATATGCTACAAAACGCCGAGAAGTGTATCAGAATGAATAATTTTTTTGATGTATGTACATACTCTGCAAGACACCATACGGTGCATCGCGGAGGGTACCTTGAACAACTGCTGTATATTTCCTTTCCTGTTCCACCCGCGAATACAGCGAGGGTAGAACTGTTTGTATGATTCCGCAAGAGTCCTATGTTCTCGCTTGTGTTCGTGGTCGTTACGTGGGATGTATGTTGGTGGCAGGAGGATCGTTCTGCAGTCAGCCACAATTATCGCTTCTCTAAATTTTCTCAATGGTTTTTCGCGAGAAGAACGAATTCTTCCCTCCAGGGATTCACATTTGTGTTCGTGGAGCGTTTCCGTAATACTCGCGTATTGATCGAACCCACGCCTCTGAACTGCTTCGATGTCATCCTCTAATCCAACCTGGTGCGGATGGCAAATGCTCTAGCAGTGTTCGCGAATGGGTCGCTCACGCGTTCTGTACTAGAACGCTCCCAATAAATCCAAGTCTACCACTCACCTTCTCTACCACCTGCTCGTTCCATTTCACATCGTTTCGCAAAGTTACGCTCAGACATTTAATGGACGTGGCTGTGTCAAGCAGGACACTACCAATGCTGTATCCTAAAAAAACGTGTTTGTTTTTCCTTCTCATTCATGTTAACTCTCCGTCAGATCGTTTGTGTACATATGTATCTGTCCCATCACATTTCCCTGGAGCACTCCTTGTCTACGATGAACACTCGCCTTTTAGAACGACGTACTGTCTTTCTATTAATAACATGTCTTCGAGCCCCTCGCATAACTGGGAATGTATTCCACAGGCTCTGACTTCTGTTAACAGTCTGCACTGTGCCACTGTCTCTAACGTCAACCCTTCTATTAGCATTATAATGGAACTGTGTCTGAAACTCGGCAAATAACATACAGAACATGTCACTATCGTAAATTGTGTGCTAAAGAAACATTTCTGTAAACTTTCTTTGTTTGTACGTGTAACAGTAAATTTCATGCAATAAAAAACGGCAGCCCCGTGATCACTATTTACTGACTTCAATTTCCTGCTTCTTTTGTGGTATCATAAGCGACTCCTGTCAAGTAAAGCCACTATCTTCTACGACAGAAGATTTTTAAAGCTTATATCCGATCACTGGATGTAAGGGGGTAGTATCTCACTTAAGACGAACCTCCACATCATTTGAGGATAGCAGCCACTATAGTCGCCACAACCTATTAAAGTGACAATAAGATGTGAGTTTGTAATATTTAGCTAGCTGAACAGAGTGTGATGGTTGAAACTGAATTATCATATTTATCAGGTGTGAATATACTTGCCATATAACCAGAAAAAATTTCGTTCGCATTTTCTCGGTTTCTACCTGAATATTTTGTGAAAGATTCTAGTTTTCTGTAGATGACGTCGTTTCTGAATCCCTAGAGTAAAATTTCGGAAGCTCAAGGTCCATCTAACAGGTTTTGTGGTAAGGACTAGTAAAGCAATTGTTTCACAAGGTCTATAATAAATCTATTACGAATGGTGTCTCTGTATTTTATTCCATTACTTCGTATGGGATATGTCCTTACACATGGATGTTTATGTAGAGCACAAGCTGTTTGGTTTGGTTAAAGACCGCAGCGGGTGCCTAATTTGGAGGAGAAATTAGGCTTTTACTCCGAATTTAAAGCGCTCCAGAACGTTAATTTTAACACTGCGCTGCGGAACATTTACTTTAGATAAGGCTCATTTAGGATGCAATGATTTTGCTGCCGATTACAAGTTCCTGATACGCGCTTTAAGACGCTCAATGAGAAGACGTACCTGTCGCGGACAAATGAACGCTGCATTGTGGTAGGTGATGGAAGACGAGACCGCCACACCGCGTGCCATTGGCTTTCGACCTATTGCGTAGCGAGTGCGCTGGTGCCAGCCAGGCAATAGATCTGTCACCGCTTTGGTTCACTGCCCATCGACAGTTCCGTGTAATGACTGACATGAAATACACTCAGCTCCATCACGATCTCTTTTACAGTGCCAGAATAGCTGTCTCTTCGTTCTTTTAACATGTTGTCAGGTGTAGTTGTGTAACGATAATGATTAACTCATTCTATTTACTCTCTCAAGGATGCCATGCGGAAAACGGATTTTAGTATTTTTTTTTTTTACATTTTTTGGTACGTGAAGTTCAAAAGTGGTCCAATAGCTATCTCCCATGGTAGTTCGAAGTGCTATCAAAAATTCTTGAGAAAATAGACTTTCAGCGTGTCTTTGAGGTAGAATGCTTGCCTACCATGCAGTCTAACTGGTTCGATTACTTGCTGATGCAAGTTCTTGAAGGAGTATTTCCGTAAAGCGTGGAACACCCTAACACGAAAAACAATTTGTAGTGTTCGAGATTCGTATGCCCTAATCTATGACTCGAGTCTCGTTTCAGACTTTCTTTTTTCCGTTCAGTTAGAATACCTATGCCATTTAAACATAAAATTCAGAATATAGAAGCTAATTATTTATAATTAAATATCACACACAATCAAGTTTTCACTGCGCAAACGCTGCCGGAAAAAAATAGTACTAATGGAAAGACGACATCGGTTTTGTTCCGATGTCTGCGTATGCCATCTGACCGATAGTAGATGTGTCGATAATGGTTTTAACGTCTTCCACCAACAGATAGGGTAATGGCGTACCTATCAGGGCGCCACCTGTGTCTACCTTTTAAAAAGCATCAGCCAACAGGCTGCAAAAAGTTTTTCTACGTTTTAGAAACTGTGTGTATCGCAATACACCATCTAGAGTCAAAGTAACTTCCATTGATAACATGAATAAATAGAACAGTATAACAGGTTATCGGTTTCCAGCATAGTGTTAATCGTGATTAAAACTTATGTGTTAATATTCCACGGAATATTCTATCTATAGTCAAGCATGCAGTAGCTGCTTCACTTCACTTCAAAACCTCTCTCCAGCTAATATCTTCTTGAGATGAAAGAAACACACGGTAATCACTTGAGCTAGAAAAGGGAAATATGAAGCGTGTAGGAGACATTTAGATGAACAGTCGCACCTGTTTGGATCTTTGCTTCGGTGGTGTTTGGTCTGGTATTAACGAAACTGCTGCAAAACGCCACTACTTTGCGCACTCCGATCGTGCGATCTAAAGCTTATAAATCCAAATCAATACTTAAACTACTGCTATCTAAAAAATGGTTCAAAACACTCTGAGCACTATGGGACTTAACTTCTGTGGTTATCAGCCCCCTATAACTTAGAAGTACTTAAGCCTAACTAACCTAAGGACATCATACACATCCATGCTCGAGGCAGGATTCGAACCTGCGACCGTAGCGGTTTCGCGGTTCCAGACTGTAGCGCCTAGAACCGCTCGGCCACATCGGCCGGCTCTGGTATCTAAATACGAGGAACATACACTGAAAAAATTCTGATCATCACTAAGGAGTTGGGCGACAGACGAAAGTTCGTAAGGGTGTTTCCGTATCTGAAAGATGTTGCCCATTCGAATTTTTCGCCAGTTGCTGAAGAGTGGCGCCGCTATGAAGATGCAAGTCAGGTTTGCTTAAAATACTCTATAACCGCGAGTGGTGACTTGATGTTTGTCGGCGCCAGCGATTTGTGACTTCAGGTGTGTCACACGAGAGCTCATTGGAGGGGAGGCTGCGGCTCTTGTTGTATTTTCTGTTGAAAGCTGGTTAGGAGGAGACCAGCTTAGGGCCTGCAACCAACCTGCCTATACTCTACGCACACCGGACCTCCATCTGGAGCTAAGGTCTGGGGTGCGGTTTCGTATGACAGCAGCACTCTGGAGGATACGCCACGCACACTGACTATTTGTACGTCAATCTTGTGATTCGACCTGTTGAGCTGCAATTCATGAACAGTGTTACACGTGGTGTTTTCCAACAGTACAACGGCCGACCACACACCTCTCTTGCGACCCAACATGCTCTACAGAATGTCGACGTATTGCCTCGGTCTGCTCCATCACCTGACCTGTCTCTTCCCGATCACATACGGTACATTATCGAAAATCAACTCCAGCGTCTTCCACGATCAGTATTAACCGTCCCTATACTGACCAACCAATTGCAACAGGCATTGAACTCTATTCCACGAAGTGACAACTGGCACCTGTACAATACAATACAATACACGCACCCTTACATGCTTAGATTCAACATTATGGCTGTTACACCAGTTACTAATGTACCAGCATTTCACATTTTCAATGGCTTTATCTCGCGTTTACATTAATTTGTGATCTTTGCAGTGTTAATCACTTAAGTATGTTACTTAGACAACTGTATTCCCGAAGTATTATTACTCTACATTAATTATTTTTTGCGTTATGTTTTTCCATCAGCAATTTTCTTAACTCACGTTGTTGCCAAAGAACACACACACACACACACACACACACACACACACACACACACACACACACACACACAAAGAGAATATGGTTAAGGTATAGAGGATAAAAGGGGAGGTAGAAAGAGGGCAGAGGGAATGAACAGGTTCATGTATGTTAAATTTGATGGCTATTTGCGTCCCTGCTGAGAAGCCACATTTTTGAGAATGTGCTTGCAGAATCTGCGCATCAGCTGATGAGCACATATTGGGAACTGCACGTAAACTGAAATAGCGAATGTACTTCGGAAGTGGATATACTCGTGATATTTGCCTGGTAACGCAAGTCTGGAAGGCTGTGCTACAATTGATACCATCTGGCGTGCGCTTCACTGTTTGCATGCTGCAGAAACAACAAACCAGGCGGGGCCGCTTCCTCCACCTCCACGTCTACACCACTGGTCCTCAGGGAGCTATTCCTGTCAAGAGACGAAATGACTGCGCTTGTTATTTCTCTTCGCCGTACAAAACACGACAGCAGTATAGCAGGCACTAACGAGCGTCAGCCAAAGGTGTAGGGAAGATGTTCGGGTAGTGCCAACAAGCCCAGCCCCCCCCCCCCTACCCCCCTTCCCGAATAGTTCAACAACAGGCCGTTGTGGTCGCCGTTTGGATATTTACGAGGTACTGGTATTGGGAGTGTTTCATGTTGTGTAATGGAAACCAGAGCATTGTAAGGCCTCTGATCGAGATGTTTTCACGGAAACTATTTACTCGTTTCACTAAGCTGCTTAACTCCAAATCGAAAGTAAAACATTTACTTTGCAGACGGACGTAGGTACTGACTTTACTTGACACATTAACCCTAGCAGTACCAATACATTTTCAATAACGTATGTTACCAAGTAGAAGGGGGGGGGGGGGGGGCGTTACTTCATGACCACCACAGAAATTGTTCCTGACTTTGTTATGAATAGCATACATTTTAAAGAGATACTGATGTGCAGGTAGGATCTAGAACCTGAAAAACTCTTAAAGTAATTATTTACTGCATAAAATGTTTGCTGTGAAATCTCAATTATACTTAAGTTTTTGGATTAAGTTATATTGAAAAATTTAAACTGTTATAGAGAGAGTTAATGCAAAGGGCGTTAATGCAAAGGGCGTTAATGCAAAGGGCGTGACCGGACTAAGAATCTTGCTGGCTTCGACCAGGTCCGCTGCGTTTAAAGCACCATTTCACTCACTAGTAAGGAATGTGCAGTTCAGCTGCTGGTCAGGCCTACCACCACGCCAATGAACTATTTCCCTCCCCACCCCTCTCTTCCTCCTCTCCTGCTGGATGAACGAAACTTCTTTCTATGGGTTGTCTGCATGAACAGCAAAAGCTAAAATTTTTGATTCACCTTTCTGTTGCTGTTTAAGCAGATAATCGTGTAAAGCCATGTGCTCTTGCGTCTCATTTGACACGTTTGCTCACATTACGAAACTCGTCGTGTGAAAAAAATTCGTCAAGGTTTAAACGTACGAAATGTCTGTGCTGATTGTAATCAAATCCAGCGATCCGTATCGGCCCAAGCGTACTGAAGTTCGCTGTAAGCTCTCACACCATCAAATTAGATTATAACTAACGAAAGAAACGAGTATTCGCTGCAGCTTCTTGCTTGCGATGAAATAACGCGGCCCAAGACAAATGTTTAAAAACAAACTAGGAGACCACGGAGCCGAATTACTTTACCTCTTAATTTTATTGACGCTTAGTATACTGTTACTACGTCTGTTGCATACTGTCCAGTAGGTGTGAGACGTTTTATTTTGTCACCACTATACGGTAACCGTTATTCGTGCTTACAATTGGACATCACTGTAATCATTCAGTGAAAACGTGTCTAAACGTCTACATGAAGCGGAAATATCTGTCAGTCTTGAAGACGGATAAGTCTTTTCAGATTATCCGGATTTCGGTCAGTTGGCATAATGAACTTAGTGCGTCTGCTCTTACCGAGGGAATGTGGAGTTTTCAATTCTCTTACGACGAAGCTGAAAGGATACTGCTTAAGTTAAACAAGGTGAAAAAAGGCGTAAATTCAGAAAAAAATAAAGCGTAATTGGAGCGTCGTAAGCAGCGTACTGCCGTTCGCAGACACTGCTGTTGTCCAAAATGAGATCGTGACGTCAGAAAACGGCATCGGAATGCTGGAAGTGTTCCAGAGGATCGATGACTTGTGAAGTGGTCCGCAACGGTCAGTCACGCTCAACAACAAATTTGGAGTTTCATTCGCTACTTTTAAGTGAGCTACGATATCTTTCTCGGCCAAGAGAATGTCTCGGGAAATGCTATTCGTTTAAGTTAACGGCATCAGTCTGAGGAACTGCTTTTCAACACGGAGAGAAGACAACAAGCAATGGCAAGGTGCTGTACCATCGTTTGCTTTTGCATTTACGAGGCAAATCGAAAACATTCAAGTGGTACTGAGTATTCAACGACTACGTAGTTTTCTCATAGTAATATGCAGTTCTCTAGCATCAAACCTCCCAACATAGCGGTTCCGAAAAAGTTCATTGCACGACTGCAGTCTTCTTTAATACGTGTAACTACAACTGAACACGGTTACCACTGGCACGTATCTTTATATTTCACGAGCAATCACGTCCTAGGATTCAGGCACTTTGTAGCAAAATTACCTCTTTCACACCTGATGTCCGTATTTATTTATTTTACCTGTTAGCACTTGCATATGGTTTTAAGATAAGATGTTCTTGTGTGTGTCTCGCAAAATAATGAGTGACAGGAATAATTATTTGACTAGGTAGATGTAAGGAAAGTTACTCTTTGAGCGGAGCTATGAACATAGCACAGTAAAATACTTCGCAGGCTTGGAGCAACTAGTTCTAATTTTTTAAACGAAACGTAGTTTTTTCTATTACATAACTGAAGTATTTATAGGTACTGTGTAAGAAGCAATGTACAACATTTTATAGAATTTTAGTAAGGCAGTAAGGGTTGGTCCCCAAACGAGTGCACATTTTCTCAGTGCACAACTCAATACGCCTTCTTAACGATCTGTGGAGGACATATTACGGCTTTAATTAAAAGAGCAGAGTTTGCATAAGAAATTCATATTGGAGTAGATTTATTGTATACAGGACTTTCTTGTGGAGAGAAATGAACACGTTCTTGACGGAACAAAATCTACATGTGTGAAGGTAATTTCTGGGGAACAACGAGAGACTAAATACACCGCACAACACAGAGGACCACTTTCGAGAAGCGACTTTGTTGTCTCCCATTGCGATGCAGAATTTTTATATTTGTTTCAGAGGAGGCCACAACTTTTCTCTGTAATGGTGCAAACGCGTGGGGCCGAAGACGCCAACGTCACCGCTTCAATCAACGAGGTGTAGGCACGTGCAGAAAGGAGGTCAGGTAACAGAGGGGTAAGACGGGTTAATGATGTCTCATTGGCACCGAATTTCATCATGCTGCTGCCCAACGCCTTCGCGGAAGTCTGACACGATGCGAAGGTCTTCAAACCCCTCTTACCTACATTTCACCACTTTTTTCGATGGTTCTGCGATGGAAGTCAGAACCGCGACAACCAGCGTTCAAATCGCGCATTTTCTTATGGGTAGCCGAGGGAAACATTCCAGACACACCGCCTTTCAGAATCGAGACGAGAAAGCGTCAGAAGGTGGCATATGGGAGTCAATGAAACTACCTCTTTGCTTGGAGCGTTGACTCCCATAGGACGACGTTCTTGACAACCTTTGAGACTGCTGACAACCCCGGGCAATTCACCTCTTCTCTAAGGACTCCGTGGGCCAGCAACCCCATTGGAACCGAGCGCGCTCTTACGGAGCGAGTGCGATCGCAATTTTCGCCCTGCTGTAAGTGTGGAACCACTAGCTACCGTTCAACACCATTCGAAGTAATTTGAAATTGAACCGAAGCAGCAGAAGTCTTTTATGCTTTGTCATCCCCCCCTTTCTCGCGCCCTCCTGGGGCGGGGGAGGGAAGGAAGGGTGTGCCCTGAATAAAGCCGTAAAGGGGCCTCCTAGACCACCCAGTTCGGCAACACCTTCGGGTCTGCAGCTCGTGGTCTCGCGGTCGTGTTCTCGCTTCACGAGCACGGGGTCCCGGGTTCGATTCCCGGCGGGGTCAGGGATTTTCACCTGCCTCGAGATGACTGGGTGTTAGTGTTATCATTTCATCATCATTCATGGAAGTGGCGAGATTGGATTGGGTAAAGTTTGGGACTTTGTACAGATGTTGATAACCGCGCAGTTGAGCGCCCCCACAATTCCACCACCACCACCACCACCACCACCACCACCACCACCACCACGGTGCCACCCGCCCACCTTTGATGAGCAGTACAAAAATGTAGCTGTACAGAGAGAAACTGTGATGCGAGTCGTAGGCACCTGCAGGCAGGCTTCACCGTTACTCTTGCGCCTGCTGGTAACCAGGCGAAATCAAAGGGGTGTAAAGGGGTTGCTAGCCTGCAGGTGTCCAGGACTCATGTCAGTTTCTCTCTGCACAGGTGCATTGTTGAAGTGTTGAGCAAATGTCGGCAGGTTGCACCAAGGAGATTTCCGAACTGTAGAATTTTAAGAGGGACCTATGCTGTTTTATTCATGCAATTGCCAACGTCACACCCCTCTGTGATCTTGCCACTGGAGATCCGAAAAAGCGTAAACATCCTTCGCAGATCTGGATCACATTCAAATTTCCTCGAATTGTTCTGAAAGGTCCCTACCGGACGTACCCTGTACTCTAGAGCAAAAGCTGCTGTGACAATACGCATTAAAGTCTTGTGATAACGAAACTTCCTGGCAGATTAAAACTGTGTGCCCGACCTTTGCCTTTCGCAGGCAAGTGCTCTACTATCAGAGCTACCGAAGCACGACTCACGCCCCGTCCTCACAGCTTTACTTCTGCCAGTACCTCGTCTCCTTTTCAGAAGCTCTCCTGCGAACCTTGCAGGACTAGCACTCTTGTGATCACGTTCAACGGCACTGCAGGTCCACAGTATCTTTAGAGAAGGACTGAATCCTCCAGGCGTCGTCAGCAGTGCCAAAGGCTGTGAAGAACGTCGTCCTGTTTATCACTGAAATGCGAACTGTCGCTTTCGACTGCGAAACGAAGTGTGTGATAACCATCGCCCCAAGGAGGGGATGGATTCGTTGACGCTCTTTACGAAACACCGACTCGCCTTTTTGTGTCGATGCTGAACGACAGTGCGTCTGGAATGTTTATTCGACCGACCACAAGGAAATCGAGTCATTTCATCATTGGGAGTTGAGATTCTGACCTCCATCGTGGAGCCGTCAAAAGGAAGAGTGAAACATTGAAAGGTGGCTACACTGACTCACAGCGCCGGAGATTGCGCCAAAGAGTATTATTGAGCCGCCTCCGCTGGCAGTTGCAGCTGAGGAGTTGCTGTGGGCCGTCGTAGTGGCAGTACTAGTTGTGAGCATGTCGTGGGCACTTGTTCCGATGGGCTAGACAGCCGATGCTCTAATGATCAGAGTGTATTTTTCGTCAATATATATGAGGTAACAGAAAAAAAGTTTGTACTTCAAATTTCCTAAATAACAATGCCTCTTGGTCACAGGTTCAGTCAACAAAGCATCTGGCTTGTGTTCGTGTATTAGAGTGTCATTCTGGTTTCTATGTGCAATCATAGTATTTCTGATTTTTTTAAATTACTTCATTTAAATGGCGTTTAAAATGTCTTATTGAGGAAGAACCGTGCCAGATGTGTACGTTGAATTACACTTCCACACAGAACAGTTACACTTATTCTCTCTTGTTTCGAAACTTTTATAGTTGCTGAAGACTTAATTAATTGTGTTAACGGAAATTTGCTTTCATTCTTTGTTATGCTATGCAATCAGATTGCGTAGTAATACTAGTCAGGGCCAACCGGTTACGAGACTTCGTAGCCGGACATACAACGACTAAAATTAAAATTATTAGCATTTTATTTGATTAAGCCCCCATGCAACATTTGGCACGTCCACGATAGTAAAGGGGAAAGTTATGGTGAAATTTGATGCCAATGTGACGTCACTAACCCACTTTGCATCTCATAGGAACTTCTGAACTCTGGCCTTTTTTTGCATGTGGCGAGACCATGCTGATCGAAGCGTCGCTGAGCACGAGGGTGACCTCACAGGACGCCACGCTTTTTAAATGTCACAGCGGAAGGTTGTAGGTATCTTTGAGACAAATTTCCAACTTCTTCGTCGCAATGGGAGACAATTCCGGTGTTTCGAAGAAGTGATCCTTCAACGGTGTTGCGCAGTGCAAATCATAATGTCGCCGGGACACTGTAGCGGACTGCAGGTAGATCCGTAGGGGATCGTAGACCTTTTTAGTATTGATATGACGAAGTCTCTTCACCCGTGATGATGTTTCCAGGAAACAGCCGTCAAGCTGCGACAGGCAGCTACGCGGCGGC
Source organism: Schistocerca gregaria (assembly GCF_023897955.1). Lineage (NCBI taxonomy): Eukaryota > Metazoa > Arthropoda > Insecta > Orthoptera > Acrididae > Schistocerca > Schistocerca gregaria. The sequence goes on from NC_064925.1 coordinate 568,460,352, forward strand.
GCTTTTGTTCGTGAACTAAGGACTGCGGGAAAAACTTTGCAGTTACTCTTCTCTTCTTCAAAACATTATGTAGAATGTCTTTGCCACTTGCTTTAGAGGTGTTGCTCCATTGCGTTGTGTGACAGAATAACGTTGCCGTACGCCCACTACTTAACGGCGGCTGCCCACAACTGACTAGTCGAATGCACAGCTCCCAGGCCTCCATCAAAGAAAGCTGTTTACCACATACATGTCGAAGTTGAGTTTTCACTGGAATAAAGTGGTACATCACATGGGACACCCAAGCACAGCAACGGAAGACTTTTTTCCGTTAACAAGTTGAACTACTTGTAGTTGGAAAGTTGAACATCCTGGATGAACGATTTATTCCAACGAAAATGGCGGACATTTGCATAGAAGGCAAAGCAGTTCCTTTGAACTGGAAGCAGAATGTGTAGGGAAGGAGGAGGAACAGTGGAAAATCACGTTTCTACAGCTAGTAAAGGCGTGCCTGGAAAAAAGAACTACTCGAAAGTGGTACTTATAAGAACACTGTACATCATTACACGTAAAATCTGCGCACTGGAATAATTTCCTTTGTCTGGCCATTGATACATGCAAAACGACAGCTGGGCAGTCATACTTTTTTCCAACTATCTTGTTTTGACAGGTTCTTTTACAATAGTAGACCGTAGGTTTACTGTTCTGGGGCATAACTTTCTGCTTTGGGACGACACTTTTGCGTTAATCGGAAAAAAAAGTAATTGACGTCATTCTTAAGTGTGAATGGAGTATATGTAATATCTGAAACCAAGTCAACCTTTCACATTACAAATCAAATGACGTAGAATGACCTCATTGCTGTGTATGTTCCTGAAGGAGTTAAGGAGTCTGACCAAGCCTGTAACTGAAAAGTTACGCGGTTGGATATGAATGCAGATGATCCAAATACAGCGTATGTGCGTCTTGATGGTAATGTCGTTAGACGTTGCCTAAAAATAAAGGAGAAAATCAAGTTCACGTTAACATCCCTGTACCTGTTAGGAGGCTTGCTTTGTGGTATTTAATAGGTTCTTCCTCTACTGGCAAACAAAATCAGGAACTTGTTGGATATATTTAAATCCCTTTATGTACAATACAGGGAGTTTTGTGTGGACTTTTAAGTGAACAGTTCTATTTATGTTTCCGGTGTTTAATTTTTTGTGTGCTATTTTTGTTACCTTATATTGTACTAGTTTTCTTATACTGCAGGTTAATTAAATAAATGCACTTTATTATTCCAATGTCTCAGATATTATATTCTGTTAATACTTTCCATTATTTTTGTCACTGTAACGAAACTTTTTTATATGCAACGTTATTTCACAGTGTACATTTACAGGATACGTAATGTTCTTACACGGAAAGCTACGTAAAAATTAAGACGATTTTTAAAAATTTATAAAATATGCGAAATACACGTTTCAGTTCTACAATACGTACTGTATGCATGATTATATATATAAATAACTAGCAGGAAGGGTGATACTCCGGAAACAACTGTATCGCAATTTCATAATTTTTCGGAAAGCAAAACTAATTGTTGTTCTCATTTTCTACTAGTTATTTTATTATTTTAATAATAATTTAATTATAATTTATTATTTTAACAATAAAATAACTAGCAAAAAAGGAGAACAACAATTAGTTTTACTTTCCGAAAAATTATGAAATTGCGACACAGAGGTTTCCGGAATATCACCCTTTCACGAATGGAGCAGACTTGAAAATGACTGGTCGCATGGTTGAGTATCAGTGCAAATGATCCAAGTGCGTTGTATCTGCGATTTCGACAACATCGTCTCAACCTCGGTCAAAAATGAAAGGGAAAATCAACTTTGTTTGGTCTGTTGTATCTAAGAGCTACTTCTATTGCCAGACAAAATGAGGGACTTGCTAGATATATATGTAAATACCTTTATGTATAATACAGGGAATTTTATGTGAGACTACCTTCTGAGTGGAAAGTTCAATTATTTTTTTTTGCTCTTTAATTGTTGTTTGTCTTACATAGAATAGTTTTTACAATTCTAACTGGGAGTTAATATTTCCATACACAACGTAATTTCACAACGTACGTTCCCAGGACATGCACGGAAAGCTACGTTAAGTTAAGAGAACTTTCTCAATATCGTAAAATACGCTAAATAAATTTTGCCGATCTGTAACACATACTGTGTCACTTCATCATCTTACATAACAGAACATACAAATAAATAAATAGTGCCGACCGGGGTGGCCGAGCGGTTCTAGGCGCTACAGTCTGGAACCGCGCGACCGCTACGGTCGCAGGTTCGAATCCTGCCTCAGACATGGATGTGTGTGATGTCCTTAGGTTAGTTAGGTTTTAATAGTTCTAAGTTCTAGGGGATTGATGATGTCAGATGTTAAGTCCCATAGTGCTCAGAGCCATTTTTGAAAACAACTATTTCTAGTTCAAAAAAATAGTTCAAATGGCTCTGAGCACTATGCGACTTCACTTTTGACGTCATCAGTCGCCTGGAACTTAGAACTAATTAAACCTAACTAACCTAAGGACATCACACACATCAATGCCCGAGGCAGGATTCGAACCTGCGACCGGAACGGTGTCTCGGCTCCAGACTGTAGCGCCCAGAACCGCACGGCCACTCCGGCCGGCTATTTCTAGTTCCTGAAAAATTATGGAACTGTGACACACAACGTTCTTCGAGAGAGCTCCTCAGCTGTTGTTTACAGCTGATGCCACAGTAGTTACTACGCTTAAGTCGCTTATACGCCAGGAGCAAATTTGGTCTCTGAACTTTTAGCGTAGATTGTGTCTCGTGGTATGTTCGCAACGAGAAAATTCGAGAAATTATAGGGGTTATATGGAGATTTCTGGAGTATCAGTCCTTCACGCACGTAGCAGAGAAGAGGGAGAAAGACAGTGGTTCCGCCACACACCATCTGTATCTAGAAGCGACGGTGTAGATACGGATGCAGACGAGGGCCAGCTGCCACTGTTTCGGGTAAAGACGGGGCTGAGCAGAAGCGGGCGACCGGCGCGGCTGCCCCCGCGATATAGGCGTGCCGGCCGCCATTGTAGTATTTTTACACTTGTCTCGCCTCAGCTATACTTAGCGGTCGGCCTGCAGGCAGAGAACCGCCTCCCGGTCTGGTCATGCACAGATTCCGGCGCGGTCGCGGCGGCGAAGTGCAGACGGACACACCGCAGCGCCAAGAGGGAGGGGGGGGGGGGGGGGAGGAGAGGCCCTCTCGTGAACCTGCAGGCATCCGATGCCATCGCAATGTACTTCAGATTCCACCTTCCAGGGCATTCGAAGTGAGTCAACAAGCACACTGCACCTAAATGTTTCAGCTGCATTCAATGTGTCTCTAGCACATGGTAAAGCTGTCATCAACCGAAAGGCTGGTCTGAACGCCACACAGCGCTTTACTAACCATGCCCTTCTCTTACTACTGCCTCGGAAATAGCTAAACCAACCTTTTCCACAAAAACGTACAGCTTAAGGTGGTCTCCGAACCTCGGTGCATCTTAGTAATTTTCACATTAGCAAACATTGCCAAAGTTAAATTACTGTGACACGTGAATGATGATAAACCTAGGACTGGATAGGGATCGATGCCCAGATCTCTGGATGCGTGGTCTCCATTTAACGACTGCGTCACGGATGCATGAGCGAGCGATGTTCCCAAACAACGATGTACTTTTTATGGATGACAATGCGCCACTTCAGCGCATCACAATTGTTAGCGATTGCTTTGAAGAACATTCTGGACAGTTAGAGTTAATGATTTCGTCACCCAGATCGCCCGGCATGTAACCCATCGAACATTTATGAGACATAACAAAGAGAAATTCTGCACCGGCGACACTTCCGCTGTTATAGGCGGCTGTAGAGACAGCACGGTTCAATGTATCTGCAGTAACTTCCAAATACTTCCCGAGACATTGCCGTGTCGATTCGCTGCACTAAAGCAGGGAAAAGAAGGTGCCACACGATATTAGGAAGTATCCTGTGGCTTGTCACCTCAGTGTAAGCCCACAGGATAAAGCGCTAGTAACGCCCTTACAAAAGCACTTTGGTAGCTTCAGAGCGTCCAACCTTGCGTAGAGATGGTTGCAGGTCCTCATTTGACCACCCACCGCTGTCTTTAAGTCAAGTGTGTGTGTGTGTGTGTGTGTGTGTGTGTGTGTGTGTGTGTGTGTGTGTGTGTGTGTGTGTGAGAGAGAGAGAGAGAGAGAGAGAGAGAGAGAGAGAGAGAGAGAGAGAGAGAGAGAAAATGGCACAGAAAGACGACGTATGAACAAGATCCCAAGCGACAGTGTCAGATGAGTGTCTGAACTAGAACACTGGGCTAAGACAACGCTGTCTGAATCGCAGACACACTACAAAAATGGCTCTGAGCACTATGGGACTTAACTTCTGAGGTCATCAGTCCCCTAGAACTACTTAAACCTAACTAACCTAAGGACATCACACACATCCATGCCCGAGGCAGGATTCTAACCTGGGACCAACGTGAGCGCGAGTCGCTCATGAGCCCCTCGCCTCCTAAACGTGTACACATCTTTACGTGATGCGCGCAATAACGCCATGAAACAATGGAAATACATTTTGGCCATTGATGAATCACAGTCCGCCGTGCAGTATGCTAATGTATGTGTTAAGGTTTGAACCGTGACTGGTAAATGGGGTCTACAGGTTATCACAAAAGTCTATTTCCCATGTGCCGCTAAAATTCGTGTATTCCATGTATGAAGTACTCAAACAGCATTTGATCTGTATAATCTGTGTAAAGATACATTAGCGCGAAACCATTTCAGATGAGAACAGCTCGAGGTTGTACCGAGACGTTATCTGAAACACGAGTAGATAGAAATAGGCCATTACTAACCAACATGCTCTCTCTATATTACGAATTATTCTTAACCACGCTCTTTGTGTTACATTTTCTTTTTTAATTTTTCCCTGACGTTTGCATTGTATAAATTATATTCTGATTAACTAGGTAGTAACGAATTGTAGGAAACCATTTAACAATTGTTACGCATTCAATTCGCTGTAACATCAGAGAAATCTTAATATATTATGTTCTTTATATTATTTTTAAAAAACAACTGTATACCAATAAGACTGTAACAATGAGAAATCTTTACTAGTGGACTCAGAAGCATCCGACCCACCTTACATTTCAGGGCGGTGTGTTACTCTGTACTGTTAATGAAATAAATAATAAATATCACGTTTTCTCCGGTGTAATGGTTAAAAGGGATCCAGTTTCTCGAGAACTGAAGTGTCGTACACACGACAATGTTACAGCGGTGTTCTGAGCTCGTGTTGTTACTGTGTACTACGTAGCAACGACGAAGTGTTTGCGATACGCATGAGTAGGCCAGTATGAAAGAGTGCTGACTCACACTGAAGATGGCTTTAAGACGATGAATCACAAGAAAAGCACACTCGTTATGGGGCGGCTTTCTGGTTGCAGAGGAAAGGGTGGGGGGACGAGCTATTGTGCTCACTACATAATCTGAGTTTACTACACTTAGCCTGTAATTAATAATGGTCAGTTGAGTAATTACGTGTTCAGCTATACAGGACAACACTAACAATTAATGAATCGCTCACTGAATGTTAGTTTTCGGCATGTTAGTTTACACATGAAGGAAGGAGGGACGGAGGGAGAGCATGAGCAGGAAAGAAAGGGAAGGGAAGGAAAGGGAAGCCTACAACTGCCGAGTCTTGAAAGAGAACTGAAAAACAGCTACTTGTACAAAGCATGGCTCTCGGTATGTCCGACATTTTTCGTATAAATTACTACTTTTCATTATTAACAGGAAGGAAATTTTTGAAAACTGATATACTAATATGAATCTTGTCCCGTATAAGAAATTAAAAAAAAACTGGTTCAAGTTTTAGTATCAAAATGTTTTTGACAAAATTAAGTCAAAAACAAATATTTCGTACTTTGCCCATTGATTTTACTGAATCTTGAAATGTGTGTCGAGTCAAGATGAAGGTAACCACTTTGCGTTCCTCGTTTCGGTCGGTGCAATTTAGTTACTACTGAGTGGGGCGTTGCAGCATTGGCCATCAAGGTCGCCTGATCTCTGTGTAAGTGAATTTTTGTTTTCCTTTTGCGAAAGGCTACGTCGATGTGCGCCTCCTCAACAGCTTTGTACGAACTGTGACGTCGCACAGCAAAGACCAGTAAGGGGAGAGAATAGAGACATCCCCAGAAAACCGTGGGACGAGCCCCGAGTATCTTCCGGAAGTTTGTCCTGCATTCGGTGGAGAACACATAATGATTTTGTAAAAGACGAATGAAAACTGATGCTGTAAGTAATTGTGGAAAGTACCTCAGAGTTCTATGTGTATGCATGTAAAAGATAAACTTGCGTAAAATAGGATGGTTTACCTGCACCAGGGGCGTTCAGTAAGAAACTTAAGACATTTTTTCCGACCAATTTCGGTTGGAAAATTCGTAATTTGTTGTGGGAGATCGTGTAACATTTTTGCTTCAGGCCCTACAGTTTCATGTGGTTCCGATCGATTATGGTGCTGTACGTAGCCTTCAAAATGGCGTCTGGAGCGGAGGTGCGTTCCATGCAGACAGCTGTCACTGAGTTGCTTTTGGCGGAAAACCAGAGCATCACACGTACTGCTAGGCTCTTGCACAATGTCTACGGAGACCTGACAATAACCAAAAGCACGGCGAGTCTTTGGGCGAGGAGTCTGTCGTCATAGCAGAAAGGCCGCACAAGCCTGTCTTATCTCCCGTGTGCCCGCCGGCCGCACACAGCTGTGACTCCTGCAGTGTTGGAACGTGCGGACACACTCATTCGAGGTGATCGACGGATCACAATGAAACACGTCGTTGTTCAACTGGCCGTCTCTTTTGTAGTGCTCACACACTCGCCCACCAACTGGGGTACTCCGAAGAGTGTGCGCCCGCTGGTTTCCTCGCCTCCTAACAGAATATCATTTGAGAAGAATTGATTCGCAGTACGAGGCTGATCGCGCCAATTTTTTGTCCAATAGCGCCATAGGCGATGAAGCATGGGTTCGTCACTTCGAACCGGAAACATAACATGTATGGAGTGGCGCCAAACCACCTCTCCACCGAATAAAAAGTTCAACGTCGCACCCTCAGCGCCGGTAAAGTTATGGAGACCGTCTTCTGGGGATTCTCAAGGGGTTATTTTGTTTGATTTCCTCCCCCACTGTGCAACTATCGACTCTGAAGTGTACTGTGCTAACCTCAGGAAATTGAAGAAACGACTTCAGCGCGTTCGTCGCCACAAAAATGCAAACGAACTTCCTCTTTCTTGACAACGCGAGGCCTCACGTAAGTCTGTGCACGCGGGACATGCTCACAAAACTTCATCGGGCACTTCTTACTCATCCACCCTACATCCCGGACCTTGCAACTTCTGACTTACCTGTCTGGCCCAATGAAGGACGCAGCGCGCTGATGATTGGGAGGTTACTATTGCAGCAAGATGTTGGTTGCGACATCGACCAATATAGTGGTACCATAGAGGCCCTCCCAGTAAGGTAGCCTAAGGCTGTAACGCTGGACGGAGACTATTAAAAAAAAATACGGTTTTGTGGCGAAAAGAGCGGGGAATAATATGGTGTATTGAAACCCTCAATAAAACCAACTTGCTTCCAGAAAAAGTACTGTATTAATCATCGAACGCCTGTCGTAAATACTAACTTTCTACTTCTATGCGCAAGTTAGAATGTAACCCACGTTTCTATATTAATTCACGTAGAAGATATCGTGTTAAGAAATAGGATGAATCTTTTTGAAACATCTTACACGGTCTGTCAGAACTGGACTTTACGAATGTGGACAAGGGTTAGTTACCTCAAATACGTACTTCCTACGCCGGGTACATTTTTATGGATAGCTACAAAAATGGTTCAAATGGCTCTGAGCACTATGGGACTTAATATCTATGGTCATCAGTCCCCTAGAACTTAGAACTACTTAAACCTAACTAACCGAAGGACATCACACAACACCCAGTCATAACGAGGCAGAGAAAATCCCTGACCCCGCCGGGAATCGAACACGGGAACCCGGGCGTGGGAAGCAAGAGGATGGCTACACCGAGTATTCACAAGATTCGGAGCCGGTATATTTCCATAGATTTAGCAACGATACTGTTACTTCAAGGGCTTCATCCTCCAGGAAAGCTGTCGATCAGTAGCATGATACGTTTTTTGTCCAAGACTTTTGTGACTGGAGATTCTGTGCTCAGTCCACACCACTGGCTTTAAGCACTTCAGCCAGGGCGCCTAGTCCTGGGCCACGTCTGCCGTCAAACGTTCCTAGAAGTAATAGTTGCAACTGGTTGTATGTGTTGCTGATTATTATATGCTCGAAGTATTCAAGTATTCTGCAGCGAATTCCTTGAAAGAAGCTCCAGGCGTTGTTATTTTGACTGGCGAATGCGAGACGTGAATTTGATTTGCGTTACTTCTGACTACCAGCACTTTGGTTCCAGGCCAAATTTCCAATCAATCGAACATCATAACCATCCAGCCCATCTCACGTAAAGTATTAAGCTGAACAGTGAATAAATTTTCTTCCTCGTCTACGGAAGAAGCGTAATTATCATCACGACATCGTTCAATGGTTACGTGTCCCCTCCAGAGTCCCGGAACCATATCCGAATCCACGCATCGACTCCAGTGCTCTAGTCACATTTGCGGTATATTCCCACAACCAAGATTTCAGGAATAACTCTACCGTGACGACACTGGCGGTCGTGAACAGATGAAGTGAGAAAAATGTATATTTTGTTACCAGGAGAGGTATTTTTCGTTTGCTTCTGTACAATTCACAAACTACCAAATCTCGAAAGACAAAAATTACAGTAACTAAAGGGACGGTGAACATGTGTGAAGAAATTCGTGAAAGAAAGAAGGGAGGAAGGGAGAACTTTAACATTCTGCCGAGTCACAAGCACGCACTTCTCAAAAAAGTACGCCCCTGCATTCGCCTCAAGCAAACTAGGGAAACCGCAGAACCCAAATCTGGATGTCCTGTTGTTTGTTGCAACTCTCTTAGGATCGGCATCGACTGAAAACTGTACGTTTTCCTCTGCTTTAAGCCCCTTCCTTAATCTGTTCCTATATTTTTTATTTTTAATGTTATTCAGTATTCTCAGTGTTTGTCTCCCTCTATCTAGCAATCTTTCCTTGAATGACTCTTCGTTATACGGGCAATTTCTTCGCAGTGCACGTCCCGGCCAACATTTTTCAGTTATTTTCAACTTTTTCCACTAGTTTTCTTTCCTCTACTAGTGTTAGAAATAGGTAATTTTTTTTACCAGCAACGACGCAGAACATTTTATGAGCGTAAGAACATTCCTTTTGTAACTAGTGTCTTTATACAAGTAAGTGAAAATGGAGTAATTGTGTAAGCTACAATGTGGACGTTTCATCAATAAAAAGAAACGATTACAAGCAGACTTATGTTACTAAATCAGACTGCATGGTCACAGGTTTTGGCTGACCACATACTACTTGAAAGCTGCTTATACGTATTTGAACTTTATGCATCGCTTCCGAAAGAGAGCAACTAAATATGGAAGCGGCAGGGGTGTAACAGCCGAAGGAGAATTTGGAGCTCGCTCGTCCAAAATTCGACTCCACAGACTTCACCCTAGGACGACCAAGCATTTTTTTCTAACTTTGATGCCTAAGGGGGGGGGGGGGGGGGTTCGGCGAACCCACAGGTATTAAATAAGTTTACTGACGAAAAATTACAACTTTCAAAATGGTTTGCGTATTTTAACTAAGGCATCGGTTTATAAATGTTGTTAATTGTTACAAATACTGGATTGAGTGAATAAAAAATTGACATATTACAATACAAAATAGAACTGTGTGCACATACAATAGACTACTCTGAGTCTCTAACTTAAAGGCAAGAGACGCACTTCACAATTTTTCTCTTTGTGTGTGTTACACTCATGTTTATGACACTGTTCACAGTACTGTTTTGGTTTACTTAGATTGTTGTACTTTTGCTTCTTTTTTTAGCTTCTCTTACACAAATATGGCACCGACCTTTCCCTGTAGGAGGCTGACGTGCTTCTGTTGTCACTTCTTTGATTTTCTTTTGTAGAATAGTCTCCATTGATTGAACAATTTGGTTAGATAATCCTCTTGCAGTGGCACTTCTTTCTTCTACCTGCAGTTTCACTAGTTCCATCCCAGCTTGCAGAAGATAAAGTTTCCGTTTGTTGTGTTTCTTTTCATCCCATTTTGGATGTTATTGGACGAATATGGTGGTTGCATTGATAGCACAAATGTCGATGACAGAGTGAACCTCTCTCTTTGTTCCCCTCTTGCAGGTGTACATACGCGCCATTTGATCAATGGTATCAATTCCACCTTTAGTGGAATTATAATATGCATTTATCTCTGTTTTATTCTTCTCTTCTCCAACAGTGTCTTTATCGTGGTGCATTGTTGCCAACTTCCGTAAGTTTTTACTTAGTTTCGTTTTTGCTGTGTAGGACACCAAAGTTAGAGGAGGCCTACGTGTTGGTAACTGCACTAACTCACTGCAAGTTTACAAGATAAATAACAACTGACATCAACTATCACTTCCTCTGAAAGTAAACCGATTGTTGTGAATATCAAGAATACCAACCAAAAATAAACTAACTTGCATTGTTGTAGAGATGAAAAGTAGGAAATCCTACTAAGGGATATTTTCTATAGCATGGAGGCCTAAGGGGGGGTGGGGGTTGTTGGACCCATAATAAGTTTATTTATCGTTTCTTTCAAAGCAGGAATTTTCTATAAAATATATTGACACAAATGTTTCGTAAAATAGCCTACAAACAATAACTCAAATGGAATATGTAGTATGAAAGTTACTTGGGCAAAAGCAGGGGACGTAAAAAATAGTGGGTTCAACGAACTCCGCCCACCCCCCACCCGCCACTAAGGCGTCCTAGGTTAAAATACAGCGTCACGTCGCTCGGTACGATACTACTTATTAACGCTTGTGCTGGTTGCGGCTACACTAAACTATTTTCCTGATGCCCGTTTCTATAGCTTCTGCTTGCAGCCTGCGCCACACGAACGGTAACAACACATCGGGAAGCTAAGGCAGCAGCTCCGCGCGAGCGAGCAGGGTGCGTGAAGAAGGGGGGGGGGGGGGGGGGGCGAGCGAGTGACGTCTCGGCAACGCCGGCCAGTGCTGCGCGGGAAGTTTCAACACCCGAGGGCAAGGCTCCCGCACAGTGGAGGCGCCGCCAGGAATAGACATTTTCACAACGGTAAACACGGCGGCGCGCGCCTCTCTCCTGGAGGGTGAGTAATGGCCGCCCACCAGCTCCGGGTTCATGTCGTGTTCACCAGCACCAAACTTGTGTCAAAACAACACTTACAGTTTTTTTTTACCTCCTCCCAGTTGGGTAATTGGCGCGTTGCGCATTAGTTTTTAGGTTAAGTTTTAGTTTATTTTTATAGCCCCGCTGGAGGTCAACGCATTATTACACGACGGGTAAGCACCCAGTTATTGGACAAGGGGCCAGTGTCTGACCGATAGCATTATTGTTCGGAGACTGATGACCAAATCAGTTGGAAGATCTCTTGCATGGAATGGTTGCAAGTAGGACTGTTGATTTTTTTTTTAATATTGGGAATCAGATACATCGATATTTAAAAATATTATTTTCCGCCCTCTAGGCGCTTCAGTCTGGAACCGCGCGAGCGCCACGGTCGCAGGTTCGAATCGTGCCTCGGGCATGGATGTGTGTGTGTTGTCCTTAGGTCAGCTAGGTTTAAGTACTTCTAAGTTCTAGGGTCTGATGACCTCAGACGATAAGTTCCATAGTGCTCAGAGCATTTGAACAATTTGCGCTAACAATGGTAACTGCATTTAAGTGGCACAATAAAAAGTGTCCGATGGGTCCGTCACATACGAGATTTGTCCAGAACACTCGATGTCGCCTTACCTGTTTTTTATATTAAAAATGAAGAAATTCCTCCAGCTGTACTTAAGGTGTCGATTTTATTTTGGGAGCTAGTTTCAACGTTGCAACAACGTCATCTTCAGGCCCAGACACTTGTCGTCGACTGCTTGCGGCTGATACTAGAAATCAGTGGTGAGATACGGACGTGCTCCGTGTCGGATGAGGGTAGTAACTCACCTTCCACATCGGAGGTCATCGGTCCTATAGAACCTAGACCTACATAAACCTAACTAACCTAAGGACATCAGTAACATCCAAGCCAGAGGCAGGATGCGAACCTGCGACCGTAGCGGTCGCGCGGTTCCAGACTGAAGCGCCTACAACAGCGCTCGGCCATCTCGGCCGGCCATGAAGTCCGGGAACACTAATTATCTATTTCACAAGAACTAAACGTTGTACAGATGTCGTACATACTGCATTCTGAAGAGAAACTCTCAAAGGTTTTTTTACAAACATTCGATATGAGAACCGTGAGTGAACCGGCAGATCTCAACACGGTTATCTAATACTTGCCATACCCGTTCCCCATGGCATCGTCGAAGGTGTCAGTTGCTTCCCGTATTCTCTCCCGGAGCTCTGCTACATCACGTGGTAGAGGCAGTACTCACACCAGATCTTTGATGTTTCCCCACAGAAGAGAGTCACACGGAGTGAGATCTGGTGATCGGCGAGGCCACTTCATTAAACAGCTGTCCCCTTCTGTAGCACGGCCGATCCATCGATGCAGCAACTCCCGTGTTCAGCTACCCACGAACTTCAGGATGAAAATGAGGTAGAGCCCCATCCTGCTGGAAGATGAACGGACAGTCCGATTGCATTTGAGTCATCAGCCATCGCTGCCACATGTCCAAGTTGGAATATCCAGTGACAGTACTCTCGGTGAAGAAAAATTCATTGCATTCGTGTGGATGCTTTGTACCCCAGATTCGACAGTTACGCCTGTTCACTTTCGCTTTAGTGTGAGAAGTGGTTTCGTCGCTAAAAATTAAGCGATCAACTATGCCATGCCATACCATCCTCAATCAACGGTTCCAACTGCGAACAAAACCCAAAACGCTTGTCTTCGTCGTCATTGAGCTTCTGCACTAGCTCCAATTTGAATGGTGTCATAGACTGCTTCTGTCATAGGAGCCATTTCGAGTTCACAGGATGCACGACGCACCGATTTCTTTGGAATCCTTATAAAAGTCTCTCGTACGCGCTCCACATTCACTTCACTCACACTGGGACATTCGCTTCTCTTTGCCGGGCACAAGCAACCCGTCGTAACGAATTTGTTGTGCCAGTGGTAAATAGCCTTCCTTCTTGGTGGCTTCTTACCGCACTTGGTTCTAAACATCCGTTGAACAGCTGTAGCACACTTCTTTTTGTCCAACTGCAACACACAGAAAGCTCGCTGTGCACCTGAATTCGCCATGTTTGCGACTAGCGCTGACTATCGGCAAATTAGTAAACTACGCTGTGGCGGTATACATGAAACAAATTTTCAGGGTTCCTCTTCAAAATGCCATATGTATGATATCTGTACGATGTTTGGTTCTTGTGCAATAAATAAGTGAAAGTGTTCCCAAACTGTATCTACACTCTGTATATATTGTTAATAACATCATTATTAATGGACAGAAGGTAATATTACAGGAGCTAAATATTTAAATCACAGTTGTTCCTGTCTTTTTATTCTGAAAGGTCCGAGAAACTGACCTACTTCCTCAAAGTCCTCTGTTCGCCTGCAAGTGCATAAACGGTGCTTAACAGCTACTTCTGGCAATTTTCTTCTTATTTAAACGTATTACTTCTGTCAAAGGCATTAGGAGACGATATCCACAAAGTCTTAAAAATGGTGTATGGAAGTTCGTGTATCTCAACGCCTACTAAACATCGCGGGACTGCAGAATCAATATATGATCAAATGATACAACGTAGTTTTTCTCACGCATTTCTGCAGTCTGTATACAACAAAGTTGTTAAGAGTGAGCTATAGGTACCGGAACGAGAGTTTCTTAACGCCTGGATATATAAAAACATTATTTTACGAAGAACATCTTTAATACCTTTCTTCATCACTCATTTCCATCAATGGATCGATGTTAACCAAACTTGGTACATACATCCCTGTCAGGCGACAAAAACTGTTGGGGTTAAGCACCAAGTATCTATCACAGTTCAGGAGATGGTAAGTCATATACAATGATACGTGAAAAAATGCTACTTACTTCTAAAATACACTTACATTCCAGTCAGCTTAAGGAAACGCCTGACACCTTGCAGAGCTTCTGACACCTTTCAAATGCTAACAATAAGTGCAAACCGTTGTAGGCGGGCACAACAGCTTTCTAGAAAGTTATGAAGAGACGTTGCCATGGAGACGCTTACAAAATCGCGTTGTAGTCACGCGAAGCAGTTTCCGGTCGACTGCGTGAAAACAAAAAATTGACAAAATAAATACCCGGGAACTGCCGGGTTTGTCGGCTGGTATTACTATAAAACCAAAACAGTGCATGTGCCATCTGAATTGTAAAACCTTCCTATGAATATGATTTCTGTTAGCACCAATAATCCGATACCATTTTGCAGTCTGTTCTTTGAATCACTCAATTGGAAAATTGAGTACGTAGCTTCCGCATATTCTAAGAAGCTACGCTACAGAATTTTTATATCAGAACGAATGTCGCCTTCTGTCTTGTTCGGCAGTTAGTCCAGAGAAAGTGACAATTCTCCAGATTTTCGAAAGAGAATAATTATCTTGTCTCTTGTGTCTAGCGTAAGGTTTTCTTTGATAAAGAAAGGTGATCTTGCCCATTTGGTGCTACGAAGTCTGAAATAGGCTGAATTCATTGTATTATTGCTCTTCGAAACAATCCTAGCTATTTTCAGTACGATATCCAGCACTCTATTTTCTGAATACACTACACGAAATTAGGTTGGGTATGTCAGTTTCGATAATTGAGGATCTGCGGTGTTATAGCCGATACTCAAAAACTACTTGTTTTGATTGTTAATGCAGGTGTGGATGGAACGTAACTGTTTGGCCTGATATTGTTGAATCCTCTGCACACGGTAAGCAGTCAGCTGAGCATCGATAAATTCTTTCCGACATTTTGTGTTAACTTTTACTGTTATTTTCCTTGTTCCATCGTTATCTATATGTTAGGATTCGGAAAGTGTCCTGGTGTCTTACACGAGGGCTGCTGGAAGGTACACTGTATACCCTCTAGCGGAGAAAATTTTAAGGAATCATAACTACAGCGAACGACCTCGACGGAACAGACAGCCTCTAGTAGACACGAAGCATCATCATTGTAAGAGGCTACGATCGTTGAACAGCCATGCTACATCTTTCACACATTTTAAATTCCCTTTCGCACTTTGACTCCATCACAAATTTGTCATTAAAGCTGAGCAAAGAACACGTCAGTAGGACAGAAATTTTGTACTGTGTTTCTGGACAGCACTTACCGTATCAGTCGAAGTCCCATACTTATGATGTCAAGCGGAAGGAGAGTGCCACAGATAACAAATTAACAGCATGACTACCAACCAAACGTAGCTTTGGCTAAAATATACACTTTTTCCCAACTGCGATTAATGTTCAGTAGAGGACATATTGCATTTCTGAGTGTTCACGAAGTGCAACGAATGAAAAGCAAGTACGAGTAAACTATACAATGTTCTGAAAAGGTTTATTTTTTTATCTCCTTGTTTTAAAGTCCTAAGTTCGTTTCCATCCAGTCCTGTAAATAATTCTGTAAATTCAGTTGCGTTTGTGTATTTTTCATTTTACTTGTTTTCTCCACGTCTATGCTTCCTTAAAGTTTCACGGCTTATTTTGAGCTACAGAATATTACTAGTTTTCATATACTACATGACAAGTAATTTGGTAGAAATTACGCGCGTGGTACATGAAGCAATTTTACATAAGTCGCACGATTTTGATGCATACGTATCAAGTATTATAAAGTAATTAAGTCAGTAATGATTTCATGGACACCAGAAATACGGAAGGGAAAGTTATTACCATGCACAGAATAACCTCTTTGGAATGCACTCCAAAAAGATTTTACTTATAAGGGAGCGATTTTAATTTACAGATAAATTTCCATGTCCGCGACTACTGTACCCAAACATAAGGAAGATTCCTACCAATAAAGGAAAGGCATGTCTAACCCTTTGACTATCGTCGGTAAGCATGAGTCACACGATAGTGTTTAAGAGGGTGAGGGGGGAATTTGCTGCATGTTATTGCTATGAACGAGGGCTATTTCGAAAAACGAAGTCACATCGGTCGCAAAATGGAAGCCACAATTAAAATAAAATAAACGTTTTATTTGCAACAGTTAGTTACACCTTCCAGATGTTTATCTACATTGTCTCCGCCCCGATTGAGACCTCTGTGCTTTCCGCAAATTCTCTACGATGATTTGTATTTGTTGACTGTGGCAAAACGTTGTCTTCATTGGCAGTGGTTCATGCGAGCAGAGATGGAAATCGGAGGGGACCAAGACCGGGCTGTATGGTGAGCGGTCAAACATTCCCTGTCGAAAACGCTGTAGAAGCGTCCCCATTGTCCCTGCAGTGTGCGGCCGGCAAGGAAACGCATGAGTTAGGCTGTGTGGGCTGCATGAGGACAGGCGAAACTCTCACAGGCACTCAGGCTTTGCCGGAGACTATTCTAGACATGTTTCCGTGCCCATTGTGCACTCAGAACTGAAAAGAGCGACGTGAAGCGGTAGACGGGCATACTAGAGACACTGTACAACGCATCTACGCAAAGCTTCATCGGATTTTCACGGTTGTTTCCATTTCACTACAGATCGGACCTTACTTTCACAATAGCCCTCGTATCTTTGTCCCCTGGTGAAGGGAAGGCTGATAATGGCTTGCAGAATTCCCATAATTACAGATTGCAACTGTTGGTTGTTCTGTCCTGAAATTCCATTGTTAATCTTCGTCTCTGTATTGTCGCATTGAATTCGTTCGCGCCAGCAGATAGGCAACCCAGTTAGCAGAACTGGGAAGCTGGCTGTTGTCTGTCCGCACATACCGCGTCAACTAACTCCACGCACGTATTGATACACGCCATTTCACAAACGAAGCCCATACTGAGCACCTATAATGCGAATTACAAACTTAGATAAGTGATTTGTGTGTGTTTTTGTACGTCTCCATTTCTGCGCAGTACCTCGGACGTACTAATAAAATAGCCCTGAATGTGTCTATCAATCTTGTGTTGGAAAATGAAACTGCGGGAAATATTAGTTTCACATTGGTACTTCTGCCTACAACAGCTCATAATATTAACCATACACTAATGTCTTTGAAGAAAGAAACGTAATCAAATGATTAAGGTTAATATTAAAGATAGTTGCGCAGTTCGATTGTCGAAGTCCCTGGAATGGAAGTTCCTTCAGCTTCCTCCAACATAACGTTAAAAACTACACAACGGTCTAGTTTTCAACACCAGCGAGTATGAAACGCGACTGCTTGTACTTTTAATGTGTAGTTTACTTCGAACTAATGTAAAAATTCCATACCTGTTTTTCTTCGTCTACATGTGAAACCTGGAAAACATTGCGGTTTGGTAAGAACTATATTTTATTGCACCTGCGTTTTATTTTCACTTCCAAACGTTTCGCTTGTTAAAATAATGGTTCAAATGGCTCTGAGCACTATGGGACTTAACATCGATGGTCATCAGTCCCCTAGAACTTAGAACTACTTAAACCTAACTACCCTAAGGACATCACACAACACCCAGTCATCACGAGGCAGAGAAAATCCCTGACCCCGCCGGGACTCGAACCCGGGAACCCGGGCGTGGGAAGCGAGAACGCTACCGCACGACCACGAGATGCGGACTGGAAATAATGACCACATACTTAGGTACCTGAAAGCGAGCTATAATAAGCCTTTTAACGCTTTTTTTTAATTTCACGGTTACTTCAAAATAATCATGACCAGTCTTGCATGATATAAAATTATTTCAGTTTTTTCATTGAGGGTGAATCATAAATTACCTTAGGTTAAAAGACAAGTAAATATATGTTGTGCAAATTCATTCGAGAACACTAAATTTCGGTAGCACAAGATCAGTTCTGTAGTTTCGATCTGAAGCGGAAGGATATTGCCGCTTATTACAGATTAACAGCATGGCGTGATTCACTGAACACAATAATGAAATAACCATTGGTATATGAGAAGTTAGTAGTTCGAATCGTGAGTAGTTGTTGCTTCTGTACTGAGCCATCCATAATTCATACTAAAACCACAGTGTTAGACAACATTCTGAACGAATTTTTGTAATTTTTAGTTGTTTTGCGATGGTTACTTACGAATTTCAATTTAAAGTAATAAAAGAAAACAGTCAGATCATTGAACTGTGATGTAAACCGAACATAGCTAGCAAGTATTGATATTTATTTCCCCATTTACCAGCTCTTATAACCATTTTTTGCAGACTGGTGTTCACAGTCTCAAGTTATGGGAGTCTGTTGCCTGGTTTTGTTCTTACACTAAATGTGTAAAAGAATTTCTTGAAACTTTAGGATGTCTACTTTTCAAGGGGTATCTTTTCCTGAATTGCAATATCTTCGACATTTTGCTAAAGCAATGTACTACTAACTGAAAGCAAGCGAATCATTATGGTCCAATCAACAAAAATGGCATTTGGATGAAGAGACCACAAAACGAACTCTATAGAAAGATCAACATAGTAACAGATGAAATCAGAAAGCGCCGAGCCAAATTTTATACACACATCTACAGGATGGAAGACTCCAGAACAGCAAAGAAATTATTCAATATTATAACAAGGAGTAAATGTGGCACAGAATGGCTGAAAGAAGTCCAGAGGGATTTACAGCAGATCAACATAAGAAATCTCGAAGATCGCACCGAGTGCCGGCATAAAATCACAAGTGTGAAGTTTGGGGAAAGAACATCGCGTCAGGAACGGAAGAAGGAGCATTCTGAGAGGATGAGGTGGTTTTGGGAAGCAAAGAAGAAAAACATCCGAAGATGAAATTATGAACAAGCCCCTAATGTTTAGCATGCCCTGACTTACTGAACTGTATTGCAGCGTCCACGTCTGTGGATGAGTATGGCTGGAGGCTGATTGAGAGGGATGGACAGAGAGGGCAAAGAGG
The DNA here is from genome assembly GCF_023897955.1 of Schistocerca gregaria. Taxonomy (NCBI): domain Eukaryota; kingdom Metazoa; phylum Arthropoda; class Insecta; order Orthoptera; family Acrididae; genus Schistocerca; species Schistocerca gregaria. The sequence goes on from NC_064925.1 coordinate 568,479,507, forward strand.
GAATGGCTGGAGACAGGAAAGGAGAGGGGGAGCTGCATGAGGGAGGTGAATGATGTAGAGGCAGAGTGGAGAGTTGTGAAAGGAGGAGGGGGAAGCAGAGAGAGAAAGAGAGAGAGAGGAGCGGAGGAGGATACGATCAGAGGAAGGAGGTGGGAGATATTGTCGAAGAGAAGGGGGTAGAGGAAAAGACAAAGAGAGAAGGGAGGAGGAAATGAAGAGAGAGTGTGGGAACGAGAAGATAGAGGTGGGGGCGATGAAGTGGAAAGATGCACGCGGAGTGGGGGAGGAGAAAGTGTGTTCAAAATATGCGTCTAGCGCACATGCAGGCAAAGTCATGGGGCAAAAGGCTAGATATTACAACTAAGCATTAAATATATTTCATGGTAGTTGAACAATTTCATACTCATTTTATCCTAAAATGACAGATAAGCTAAGGAAACGTGTTACACTCTTTTGACATGTAAGAGACCATGAAAGAAGACAAATTAACATATAATATCGACACATTCTTCCACAGCAGTATAACAGGCAAAGAAAACTGGTGGAGAAGAAACACACAAAAGGACTTCGAAGAAATGCAGTTTCAACAGAAGAAATTTCAGACAAAGTCAAGAAATTCAAAGGTTTTCAGGCCAGATGAGAGGGGAAAATCTCATTCCGGAAAATGAAAGCTTTTTGAAGAAGGGAAAGAAAAGTAACTATTTTCCGACGTAGTCATTAGTTCGCCAAACAAAAGAACTAAAGATTTATTATTTTGATATTAAAACATTTTGTGTAGGATGGGCAAAATAAAACTGGTTCGAAAAATATCTCGTGCATCCTAACTTACATCATATGCCGCGCATAAGAAGTAATTACCAGCAGAATTATACAACCCGCGAGTACCACTGGTTGTAACATGTGAATATCTGTGTCTTCATGAAATCTGCATAGACAAGGCAATAAACAGACAAACAGACAAACAGTTGTGACAAGAAAGAATATGATTTTAAGCTGTCCTCTTCGATTCCTGCCCAAACACACACTGAAATCGCTACATATTCGGAAATAAACAGTCTAATACTTTAGTCCTTCGTTTTGTAATCGGACATAAATTTAAATTTAATCAAATACTGCAGAACACGAGAAGGTTCCAAAATGCGTTAAAAAGGAAAGAAAAGAAAACAGCACGCAAGTCTACTACCTTTGATCGTAGTGCACTACACCACGCCAAAGACGTGCGATTTTTTTCTTTTGTGTCAGCTATCATGGTATCTCTTTAACATTTACATCGTGATGCGTCATTGACAATTATATAGGAGAAGTACTTGCGATGAACTTATTGTTGCATTGGAACATCATACTGCAAGTTATAATACGAAATATCTATATAAAAAAAAGGCGACTGCCGCATCGATTGACACGTGATTCTGATGTCACTGCACTTGGTACGATTCTGCCGATAAGGCAATGTACCCCAGTAACGACAGTGTACGTTAGGTTTTTCGTCTGAAGGTGCATAAAACGTTTTTAGAGCTACTTTTATTTTGCGTAGCCTGTGTGTTTAATTGTGGCTGCTATTTTTATTAACGTCTAACGTATCTTTGGATCCTCCTCCTCCTCCACCTCCCCCAAAAATTGAACCGTTGATGCGTGCCTCGTGGCCCACCTGATGCTGGAGAACTATTATATCTTAACACGTCCCTGGAAGGTCAGTAAATGCGACCAGTTAGAGTTGCACGGATCTTCCCTTTCCTGGCACGTTTTCCTCGGAGAACGTTCGCCCTCCGACAGCGACGCGGAACAATGGCCGCCGGCGCCGGTGAGCGGGCCCTGGCGCGGGCTGGCCGAGCGGGAGCTAATTCGGACGAATTCTTGGCAGGCCGCGGGGGACGCCAGAGCGCCGGCCGCGTAGGGCAGCAAGGGCTCACCAGCCCCCCAGTACAGCGGACTCTGGGGGAAGAGTCACGCCCCGCTAACTACGGGACAACGGTGGGCGGGGGATTCTTTTAGGCTTGGGTAAAAGCCATCTGCAACGGCTGGCGCGCGTTACTCTTTCTTCACTTGTATCTCTTGTAGCAATTACTTGTCATGATAACAGTTAGAGAAGACCACCCGTCTAAGGGCATCCAAAACGCAGTTTCTTCTTTTGTTTTACTCTCTCGTCAGCTGTCCGAAGACTGATTGGATGCGGCTTTCCACGACAGTCAATACTTTGGGAACAGTTTCGTCTCTGAGTTACTATTGCACCCTTCATCCATTTGAACGACCTTAGTTTCGTTCTGCCTCTTATTTCTAGCCCTCCATACCCTTCTCCATCACCGAATTAACTATGCCTTCATGCCCTCAGGATAAGCCGTTAGCCATTTTTTCCAGAAAACCAGTTCTCTATTCTACATTCTACCCTATCCATTTCCTGCTGATCAGTTAATTGACCAATACATCTAATCGACAGCTCTCTTCTATTACCCCCTGTTTCGGAGTCTTGTTTCCTCGTGACTCTACTGTTTATCGTCCATCTTGCAATTCCTTATCCTACATATGAAACCAATGTTTTTAAAGTGCTGGTCGTACCATTATTTGGCATTTTACAATTAATACAAAACTGAAAAGTCGCTCTTGAACCCTAATGGAAACTAAAGCACTCCACACTCCACACGTTTTATAATTTCTTTCCGATTTTATTTGCCTCCTTGTAACTGACATAACTGTTGCTCTTAACTTCAGTAGCCAAAGACAACCAAGGTAGTTCCAGCAGGAAGTAGAGGAACGCCACCGTACCGTTCACTGCCAGACCCCACTACCGCGCAGAAGTCAGTGCAACAGAGATTTCTGAAAGTTTCAAGAAATTTCATCTGCTGTGCTCCGTAATATTCAGTGAATTTGTTGATCTGCCAATTTACCAAATCGTTTTAAGGAAGGGTGCCACGAACTACTGGACAGTTTTGCAACAATCATGATGTCTAGTAACTAGATCCTAGAAATAATTTCCTATCTTTCGGTTTTCGGTTCGTCGCCATTTGAATGTCACACTTTAATTATGGCACTCTTAAAACGGAAAGGCGACTTGAAATTCCGCCGGCGGTGTTAAACCACGTAACGCGTATCAGAGAGAGAGAGAGAGAGAGAGAGAGAGAGAGAGAGAGAGAGAGAGGAGGGGCTTATTTGCTGTATTCGAAATGCTAAGATGGTTTTCAGAATTAAGCAAAGTGAAGGACAATGTATGTGGGAACCCCTCACTTTCATGATCATTTTGACTATTTTAGTTTATTTACTTTGCACACGTACCCTGTTAGTAACAATGCCACAGACTATCAAATGTCCCTCAGCCTTAATGATGCCTCAGATCACGTATCCAGCCGAATTAAACTGCTGCAAAGGAATGCCAATAATCCTGCTGCCTTTGACAGAGGGCGTCATCGACAAGGAAGCCACTTTCATCTTTATACCTCTAACTTTTCTTGGTCTCCATACGAAACAAGGAGTATTACGTGCTCTGAATCAGTTACTGTGTTATTCTACTATATGAGCAGACGGCTGCACGAGAGTAGTCTTCACGTCATCGACCTGCCAATCCTTCCTCGGTGTACATCGTAAGTCATACGAGTGAACGACGAAGAGGGAAGAACCTGGGATAAAACTTAACTGGAGAAATGACGCAGAGAGATTGTAATTTGCATTAGTTCGTGGAGCAAAATTTCGTTACTCTTTCCACTATCATTCAACCACATTCCTTTGGCAGACTGCAATCAGGCGAGAATTGCTGAAATGATTGTTCCCTTTGTATACTCCCGAGTGTACTTACAGCGGCGATGCCAATCGTATAAGGCACATCGTGCTTGCTGTGACTAATCCCATATCTTACACGATTATCTAGGTGGTGCTATCCTCCAAGATCCAGTAGTATACCACACACGATCATTTCAAACCTTTAAAAACATTACCATTACACAAAACAGCTAAACATTGTTTTTATTCATTAGGCAATTTACTTTTAACCCAAACCTCAGATCGCGCGGAGTAGAATAATGTATAGAGCGTAGGTGGAACAATATTTCTGTGCAATGTTTCATGAAGACTCGACACGGGAAAAGTAGACGAGCATAATTACCACGAAGGACGTATTGTGTGCTCCTAGTAACGCTGAAGCTTGATTCTGGGAATTTCATGCGTTTTGCTGTAGGCAGAACTTCCTCGTAACACATATCTGTTATCCTGAATGTCCGCAGTGTTCCATTTCTTTCCCGGAAGCGACTGCGGTGGATACTTAGGTACTGTCGAGCGCCATATCCTTAGCGTGACCTAAAATAAGCAGGCGTTAGGAAATAAATAGTAGGACAAGTATGTACGAATATCATGTGCTGATTACGTCCAGCGCTGATATGGAAACTTCTGAATGTACCATGTACCAGGATTTACTCGTGAGCAAACACACACACACACACACACACACACACACACACACACACACACACACACATTTCTGATTAAAATGTTACTGCGTAAGATCGGAGTGTAAAACAGGAGACAAGCGCCGAAACGAATTTATAGAAGATATCACGCGATGGAAATAATTTTGCACTTCTTTTATCACCGACTAAGTGGAGCAGTATCAGGTACAGACTAAAAGAGGCTTTGGAATTCTGACTGATGGTCCAATTTTGCTTCACTGCGTGTTAGTTATCAGCGGTCGCGTTCCTGTAGCTTCACTGCAGGCCGACGACTGAAGAGAGTCACAGACGGCCGCGAATGGCCGGTACTACGCGGTGGACGGAAACGACAGCTGAGATTCTATTTTAAACAGGTGACGTCACTTCTGTTGTGGCGGCGCGGCAGTATCCTGTACGCCGCTACTTGCTTGGCTTGTTGGACTTTTTATTACGTGTGAATAGAGGCGTTGAACTTTATTTTCTCACAATGGGGTGGGCACGGCACACGGAAGCGTTCTTTCAACAGTATTGCTATTTCTGCCCAAAGGAACGAAAACTTCGCTTGTTAAAAGTATTAACTGCAACGGTTACAAACGTTAGGAGAAATTTAAAGGGGTTAAAGAGTGGTAAGTATATGCAGGAAACAATAAGCACAGATATTACGCACCTCTATCATATAAAGTTACATTCAGATTCGGCGAAAGCGCGACTGCCGAGTTCTATTAACCACGGGAGAGTTACAAGGCGTCAGCTACTTGGATTTTGTGCTTCCACTTGCAGTAAATGCTGTCTCTCCGGGATATTTTCGTTGGGCCGGCGCTCGTTTTTCTTTCTGCAATTCTTCCGGTACGACACCACGAGCGAGCAGCAGTGCGCATCACCCACACAACGCAGAACAACGTGACTGCCCGCTGAGCCCTCTGGCGTCGCCGCTCGGAAGCACAGGTACGAGGTTGATGCTGCCACCTGCCGCCCGCCGGCGGAACTATGTGGGCACACACGATCGGTAAAACAGCTCACTGCTACGTGATTGATTTCTTTTTGCCGCTTCTGTAGCGGGGTGTGTACTGACACAATCCGGTCCTTTCGCGGAAATTCTGCTGACGCGGTGTAGTCTCCCCCCTCAATATGAATCTCTCCCTTTTCCCCCTTCTTTCTATCGGTTTCCTTCGACCCTTCGGTTTCGCAGCACGGTCCTCTCCCATCTTCCTGCGACACACGCGCGAGCGCGCCAGCCGCCTGTACAGAATGTTGATACTAAGAGCGGCCACGCGATGGCAGCAGAGCGCACTCATGAATATTCAAAGCGAAAGCCCTCTAATGAAAAAACGGCGGTGGAGTTAAAAAGGGGGGGGGGGAAGGGTTTGGGTCGGCCCTAGCTACAAGGGAACGGAAAGGACATCCGAAGGGCCCGGAATCTAGGGCGGCGGGAGAGCACGGAGTTAACGCAATCACAGTGGCTCGGCGGACGCATGCAGATGGCAGCTAATTGCACCTGAGATGGCCGGAGGCAGTGCACGGACGATGGACCGCCCGGGTGCATGTCATTTCCAATGCAAAAATCCCACTGCCACGGGCCACTAGCAGGCCGTCCGTGCTGCACTAGTGCCTCCACAGCACGTGCCATGTCACTAATCCCTAACGTGACTTAAACTTTATGTTTGAAAATTTTGGTTCTGTTGGCTGAACTTTGTTCTCCTACATCAAACATCAGTATACAAATGTCTGAATTCTTAATTTGAAGTTATTTAGCAAATGAACAAGAATAATATAAAAGCTATTTCTGTCATTAGTTCACTTTGAGAATACACTTTATTCTGAACTAGCACTTCTTTGTACATCGCACATACCGCGAGGAAGACAGTTCTGTCTTATAAAGAACTAAGGAAATGCGTCGCTACAGCTCACTTTACACGAAGCTTTACCCGGAATAAAAGCTGTAAAATTTTGCTTCGTGATAGATACTTAAGCGTCAAGGAAACGTGCTTGTACTTGATTTCTTTCAAGTTATTCGAACTTTCTTGCTGTAAAAAAACTTAAATAAAAGAAGTCTATGTTGTAAGATTTGCTATCAACCACTAATCTGAAGATGTTTTCGTTAACCGCATTTTGTTGATCCATGCTATTACCGAAACATCAACGAATTGCTGCATTTCTAGATGGACTGGGAACATCGGTTGTTTTGCTTGCTTTATTGATAAATACCCATAAACTCAATGGAGATAAATGAAACACTGAAATTGCATAATGGTTAACACCAGTACGCACTGCGAACGTGTCTTGATAGCTTCCAAAACTTGTGTTTTCGTTATTTTCCTTGTGTCACGCAGTAATATCATGGTAAACGCATCTCAGAGTCATAAAACACTATCAGTAAAACACAGATTAAAATGTGGGTCACGATTAACATTTTATACACCGAACAATCCGATTTCAAACACACTTCTATTGTTTTATATGGACTGATTATATAGAAAGATGCTACTAAGCAAAGATAAAGATTTTTACAGCAGGTGTCACATGAGGTGAAAGGCAACACATTCTAATTAATGCATTTTCGGCAATAATAGATAAATAATCTATGTGCACCAGAAGACAAGTACACGTAGTAATTCTTCAAAAATACATGTGACAATGTTTTTCAATAAAAAATACCCCTTATACTGAACGTAAGTTACATAGCCTACATAATTTGTTAGAAATACGCGAGGCATTTATTTGTATTAACTACTGGCGGAGTTTACTGTCGTGTCCTATGAGACAATAGCCTTCAGAAGTGTTTTTTGAGAAAGCATTTTTAGTAATTCAGTTTGGTCATCAAAAAGTTTTGTGGTGATATGTTATTTGTGAATGTTTCTATTTCTTCAAGGATGTTGTTAATATTAGCCTTTGTTTATATAGTGAACTGTGTGTAGGTTGTTTTGATTGGTTTCTACACGATGTCTCTCTCCAGCAATGTGAGCAGCAAAGGTCACTTACTCTAGTTGTTTGTCCGAACTTCACTGAGGTGGTGCTTACATATTATCTTCAAGCTTCTGCCTGTCTGACCAATGTATTACCGTGGGCAGGATTCACTTACTAGTTTGAATGTACCAAATTTCTTATGGTGATGATGAAACTACCTATACGATGAATTGCTTGATGTTAGAGATTTTGTTTGTGAAGAAACTTCTTGCGATATTTAGACTTTTGAAGATGTTTGCTGTCGTACAGGACAGGTTTCCTAGAACGGGCTCAGCAGCATATTTCAGCAGAATATTTAGTCGTACTTTTAGAATCTTATATTGGCAACAGAGAGTGAGTTGGTGGGTGTGTGCTCTTAGCTTTTATTCCATCTGAAATTATGTCAATAAGAGAAAGATTGTAATCTTGGTAGTCACTGACAAACCAGCTTAATAAAAAGAAAACTGAAGTAGCTTTGTCGACACCGAAGTGTCAACAATGACAGTCACATGCACAGAAGTTGCACAAAAATGAAACTTCAAAACTTGCTTAGTGTTTTCCACTACTTTAGATTAGCTCTGATTCATACCGAACTACATCTGAACCCAATAACCATGAAGGGCATTAACAGAGGTAGAAATATCAGGAAAAGACTATCTTGCGGAAATAAAAGCTACACTGCGCGACAGCCCTTATGATCAGAAGCGACGGTAGACTAACAAAGCAGCGAAAAAAAGCAATAAATAATGATTTAAATTAAATCAACTGTGGGTTTTTGGTGAAACATTGTAAATTAACTAAACACTGTTTTTGCCTTGTTTCACACTTATTATTGATGTTGCTACACAACCTACGTTTGATCCCCAAAATATGATAATGCACAGATAAACATGATGACAAGGCAACGATAATCATCTCAGCTTCTTAACGTATCGATCCATAGCTTAATGTACAGTTACGCCAATGACCTCTTTTTTTAACAACTACATTGTAGTGTAACTGCTGAATTGTGTAAATGTATATAATTTATTAAAAATGGTCACTGACGTAATTGTACATTAAGCTATGGTTCGATACCTTAAGAAGTTGACATGATTATCTGTACTTTGTCGTCATGGTTATCTGTTCATTATCATCTTTTGGAATTTGTAATGTACTTGAAAACGAGCTTATAACCGGAAACATAAGTCGTACAGTACCATTAATAATACTATTGTGAAACAAGACAAAAAACAGTGTGTTTAGTCAATGAATAATGCTTGAAAGCAACATTATTTCTTGAACCGTCTGCTTGGGCGACTAAGCACGTGGTCCATAGAGACAATTTTTTCATCCACTGAGAAGTTGGTTTTGTCAAACTGTAAATTACTGAAGAACTCCATTAGTTTCTGGTTTGATGAAAGTTTTATTCCAACAATACAAATTTTCGAGTTAGGGAATAGCAACCCATCCCTGCAAGATATCGCTACTATGGGATGGACTGTTCCATTAGAGAAAGCAATTTATTGGATGCTATTTTTTTCTTTTTTTTTTAAATGATCGTTGAAGTAGTACAAACGAGAACCAGCGCTATATTCCGGAAGTCCTCAAACGCTGTAGTCCTTACTTTCCCATCTAATAAAAATATCTTACGCTAATCGTGTTTTGTGAACCGACAATTTTTGTCTATGGCTTTAACTGGCTCCTTGACTCGATAATGCAAAAATGGACCTGTGCAAAAATACACTGCGGGTAGTGCATAAACATACAATGTGCTTATTTGACGGGGCTTAAAATAGTTAATCGAGAAATAATTAATTTACACAACTGCAGGGCCAGTATGAACTTAAGCAGTTTCTATTGCTCTCACTGTGACAACTTGGCGGAAGATTATTATTTGTAAAAAGAAACTTTCCTGTCACTAGATTCATTATTTATTTCTGGGACACAGATTTCTTGTGACTGGCGAAGTTAACTATTTTATTTATATTTATCAAGGGCAAACCTATGTGTTACGACCGCAGCCGCTCTTTCACATTGAATGAATGCGATTAATCCCTCTGTCCTCTGAGTTTGCAGTCTGTTTTAGATATTCTCAGCGAAGAAACATTCATTATTTAATGCGCCATACTGTCTTTACAGCAACGTGATTTTCACCGTAGCATTACTAGCAGTTCGTTAAGAATCTCAGTAACACGAACGAAAAAAGGAATTTGATTCAGTGGTGCTAAACGCAGCCATTGCTGCTTGTAACTACTTTAAATTTTCATAGGTTGCGCTGCAATGCATTTCGTACAGCTGAACATGTGTATCCTCTAACGTCACGGCGAAACTGCAATCCGTACTCTAGTTTTACCGGAAACTTTCAGATTAGTTCTCTCGTCTCCGGTCAAATTTTGTTGCTTTGGTTGCGACAGCACGACATTGGGATGCGTGTCGGGTCCAGTATCAATATTACCTGCTGTATGCACACCATTTTACAGTTCTCGTCAAAAAATAGTTTTCTCGACATGAGAAGACGCGTGGTTGTAATGAGCACAGAGAGAGAGAGAGAGAGAGAGAGAGAGAGAGAGAGAGAGAAAACGCGCTGGCGCAGAGGTCTGATGTTCCACTGAATCAACGGTCGTATGCTCGGGCTACCGATTAATATCTGTGGCTGAGTGCATTACGTGTGCTGTATTGAAATTTCGGTGTTTAACAAGACATACTTCGAGTCCTGAAAATTATTGCTCTCTTAGTTGGCCCCTGCTGCTTGTGTTTTTGCTGGCCCACGAAGAATTGTGGGTACCAAAGTACCTCAGGAGGAAGAAGCTTGGAGGCAGCTGTTCCAAGAGCTCTACCAGTTCGTGATATGATGTGGGCGAGGTGTTATCAAAAAATGTGGTGAATAACTTTATCGGATACAAAATAACAAGCTTAAATGTGATGTGACCTGATCTCCTACAAAGTACTGTCCTTGGCCATCAAAGCACTTATGCCAAAGTTGAATCCATGACTGGAGCCATACCCGGAACGCTTCTTTTGGAAGCGCGTTCAGCTGCTCTGTCGTGGCCCCGCCCATGTCAGGAATAAAACGTTTTGCTTGAAGCATAGTTTTTACTTTTGGGGTGAGAAAAATGTCGTTATGGTCCTAAATTTGATGAGTAAAGCGGAAGTGGACATAGAGGAACACTTTTCTCGCCCAGAAACACGCGAATCAAAAGAAAGATGTTGCACGGCGCGTTATCGTGATGAAGAAGGAAGCCATTGGCCCATTCTTTTGGTCTCCTCCTCGTTCGCACATCGTTTCGCAAACGGTGCAGTGTGCCCTTTTAAAATTCGGCGATTGCATTTGTTACCTTTGGAAGTAACTCTGATCCCACATGCCCTGAATATAGAAAGAGCAGCAGACTTTCAAACTGGATTTTGAATAGACCTGTGTTGGACCTCCAGTTACAATTTTGGTCATGAAGTCAGGATGTAAATGAAGACGATCCTTCAACTCCATGCAAAGTGACACACGATTTTCCTTTTGTTCATGACTCAAAATTTGCACTCACTCGTCTCATTTCCAAATCATCTTTTAAAATGCTATTTATGGACCCGTACGAGGTAGTAAGTTCTTCTATAAGCTCTCGGATACTTATTCGCCTGTATGAACGAACAATTTTTTGCCGTTCTTTGCACACTTTCCTTTTCTTTTCGAATTTAACGGACGCCACGAGAGTTCTCATCTTCTGCCGATTCGTTTCCGTTTGTAAATCGCGTTTACCACTCGTTAACAATCTTCAGAATTACAGCATTATCGCCGTAAATTGGTTTCAATATTTCATGAGGTTCTTTGGCATTTTACTATTTTAAACAGAACTTAACCTTCACGCATTGTCCGAAACCCACGATGCGGGACGCACAGTGTAAACACCTCACTCTAACGTCTCTGGAAGCTAACCGACAAGTCAGAATGAGTTCCAACTTGACGCTGCATGTTTCAACGTTTCAAGGTATCTGACACGTTACATCAAATGCACACCAAGTCCCACGGCTTCTAAGCCATCGTTTAGACGCACTTGCTCACCGAACGATCTGTATCCTAAGGTGTAAGCGTTAGGAGTTCTCCAGACGCCCTCTCGATATTAGTTTGATTTTTACTGCACGATCTGTAATTTACATCATCAGGAGGAACTTTGTCCCTGAAGTGCCACGCCGAGGCAAAGTAGCCATTAGTTAACGGACATCGGCTAGGCAGCGATAGTGGAGCAGATTCGTATATGGAAAGCAGCGAAGGAGAAACGGGAGTAATTATTGGGGTGGGGCATCGAAAACTTCCCGTTCGAAGGCCGTATAATCCGGAATAGGTATACCAATGAGGGAAAATTGCCCACAGTATTGAAGCAACCAGGTTGAAGATACCATTTTGGTAACGCACCGTGTCCTGTTGCATGAGTAAGTCCGTAACTTCCTGGTGCACGTCTTCCTCCGACAGGAATCGTCGACACATGAAAGGTTCTTCAATGGACCGAAAGTTTGATAATCGCATGGGAAGATATCAGGACTTTAGGCCGGGTACTCGCTTGTCTTCCACTTGTCCGTAATGGATGAGGCTGACCTTCCTGATGGGCCGGTTTCTCCATTCTAGCACGGAACTCTGCGCACCTCCGCAACTGCGGTTTTCCACAAGCGTACTGTGCCGTACACATTCTTCATTCTCCGAGGGATATCTACCGGTGTTTGTTGGATGGGCTAAACAAAAGGTTTCGAACGCTTGGAATATTTTTTGATTTAACTAAGGCATTTGATAATGTTGATCACAAAATATTGCTCCAGCAGATGGACCATTACAGAACACAGACAGTAGCTCACAATAGGTTCTCCTGTTACTTTAGAAACAGGCAGCAAAAGGTCATGATTCACAATGTTGATAACGGCTGTGCTGTGAGTTCTGAGTGGGGTACTGCCAAGTGGGGGGGGGGGGGGGGGGGGTGCCCCATGGATCAGTGTTGGGGCCACTCTCGTTCCTTATTTATATGAACGATATGCCCTCTAGTATTACGGATAACTCTAAAATATTTATGTTTGCTGATGACACTAGCTTCGTAGTGAAGGATGATGTGTGCACCATTGGCTCGGTTTCAAATAGTGCAGTACATGACCTAAGTTCATAGCTTGTAGAAAATAAACTAACGCTAAACCACAGTATGACTCAGTTTTTAAAGTTTCTAAAACACAATTTAAAAAAACCTAACGTTGTAATTTCACAGAACGGGCACATGATTAGTGAAACTGAACAGTTCAAATTTCTAGGTGTTCAGAGAGATAGTAAGCTGTCGTGGAAAGCCCACATTCACGATCTTGTTCAAAGACTTAATACTGCCATTTTTACTATCCGAACGGTATCAGTAATGAGTGATCGTTCGACACGAAAATTAGCCGACTTTGCTTATTTTCATTCGCTTATGTCGTATGGTATTGTATTTTGGGGTAACTCTTCTCATTCTAAAAGGATATTTTTGGCTCAGAAACGGTGGTTCAGTAAATAAGTGGTGTTAAGTTCACGAACCTCTTCTCCACCCCTGTTCACGAGTCTGGGTATTCTGACATTGGCTTCTCAATGTATATATTTCTTACTGTCATTTCTTGTTAACAATATTACTTTTATTCCGAAGAATAAGCAGCTTTCACTGGGTTAATACTGGACAGAAATCAAACCCGCATTTGGATCGGACTTCCTTAACTCTTCTGCAAAAAGGTGTGCAGTATACTGCTGCGTCCGTTTTCAATACGCTACCACTCTAATTCAAAAATCTTAGCAGTAATCCACGCGCTTTCAAATCGAAACTGAAGAGCTTCCTCTTGGGTCACTACTCCAATTCCGTAGCGCAGTTACTTGAAAAATTAAGCTGATTCTTATTGTATTGTTGAATACGTTTACTTAAACTTATGGATTGACTTTTTTCGGGCTCAAACATTTATTTTTATCTGTTATTGCTTTTATGTTATAATTTCATGTACTGACACGTTCCACGACCTTGGAGATTTGCTTCTCAATTTGCTCCTACGGAACTTGACGTGTAAATAAATAAATAAAATTGCTGCTCACCATGTCAGAGCATTTATGTTACCAAAAGGTACGGCCAAACTTTCAGGAAACATTCCTCACACACACAAATAAAGAAAAGATATTATGTAGACATGTGTCCGGAAACGCTTAATTTCCATGTTAGAGCTTATTTTAGTTTCGTCAGTATGTACTGTACTTCCTCGATTCATCGCCAGTTGGCCCAATTGAAGGAAGGTTATGTTGACTTCGGTGCTTGTGTTGACATGCGACTCATTACTCTACAGTACTAGCATCAAGCACATCAGTACGAAGAATCAACAGGTTAGTGTTCATCACGAACGTGGTTTTGCAGTCAGTGCAATGTTTACAAATGCGGGGTTGGCAGATGCTCATTTGAGGTATGGATTAGCACGGGGCAATAGCCGTGGCGCGGTACGTTTGTATCGAGACAAATTTCCAGAACGAAGGTGTCCCGACACGAAGACGTTCGAAGCAATTGATTGGCGTCTTAGGGAGCACGGAACATTCCAGCCTATGACTCGCGACTGGGGAAGACCTAGAACGACGAGGACACCTGCAATGGACGAGGCAATTCTTCGTGCAGTTGACGATAACCCTAATGTCAGCGTCAGAGAAGTTGCTACTGTACAAGGTAACGTTGACCACGTCACTGTATGCAGAGTGCTACGGGAGAACCAGTTGTTTCCGTACCATGCACAGCGTGTGCAGTCACTGTCAGCAGCTGATTGGCTTCAACGGGTGCACTTCTGCGAATGGTTCATCCAACAATGTGTCAATCCTCATTTCAGTGCAAATGTTCTCTTTACGGATGAGGCTTCATTCCAACGTGATCAAATTGTAAATTTTCACAATCAACATGTGTGGTCTGACGAGAATCCGCACGCAATTGCGTAATCACGTCATCAACACAGATGCAGCTCTCCATGCTCCTCTATCCTGTGCAAGCTGCTTCATCTCCCAGTACCTACTGCAACCTACATCCTTCTGAATCTGCTTAGTGTATTCATCTCTTGGTCTCCCTCTACGATTTTTACCCTCCAGGCTGCCCTCCAGTACTAAATTGGTGATCCCTCGATGTCTCAGAACATGTCCTACCAACCGATCCCTTCTTCTGGTCAAATTGTGCCACAAGCTTCTCTTCTTCCCAATCCTATTCAATACTTCATTAGTTATGTGATCTACCCACCTAATCTTCAGCATTCTTCTGTAGCACCACATTTCGAAAGCTTCTATTCTCTTCTTGTCCAAACTATTTATCGTCCATGATTCACTTCCATACGTGGCTACACTCCATACAAATACTTTCAGAAATGACTTCCTGACAAATCTATACTCGATGTTAACAAATTTCTCTTCTTCAGAAACGCTTTCCTTGCCATTGCCTGTCTACATTTTATATCCTCTCTACTTCGACCATCATCAGTTATTTTGCTCCCCAAACAGCAAAACTCCTTTACTATTGTGTGTGTCTCATTTCCTAACCTAATTCCCTCAGCATCACCCGACTTAATTCGACTACAATCCATTATCCTCGTTTTACTTTTGTTGATATTCATCTTATATCCTTCTTCCGACATATTCTTGTGTTTGAGTGGAACAGACGGGTGACAGAAGCAGAGGCAACCATAGAAATTTGTACCAAGTATGGGGTAATGTCACTGAACCGAGAACGCCAAGAAATCGGTTTTCTCGTTTTAAGACGGATGGTTTTCACATTAGTTACTCTCCACATTCAGCGAGACAATCAGCGTCTGAGGAAGATTGTTTAGACGCATTAATGTGTAATGATCCACTTCTCCTCGTCAGTGCACATGTGAATCGGCAAATGAGTTGAACAGTGAACACTCCGCCGTCGTGTGACATCTTCATGCAATGTGAAAGGTCAAAATATGGCGTGTATGCATACCGCATGCTCTACGCCAAAAGCACAAAATTCAGCAGCGGGTGGTCGTATGTTAATCTCTGACTGTTCATCGTCAACTGGCTCGTGAACAACACTGACCCTTCCTATCCTGTATCCCTGTGCTCACATAATGAGAAGAAAGAAATGGTTCAGTCCAATTAAAGTACCAACGTCCCGTACAAAGACCTGGCGCATCCACAGAAGATGTCATGCGTCTGGTGGAATACCGATGGTCTGGTGTACTACGAAATGCTTCGCCGAAATGTGACGATCACCGCTGACATTTACTGTCAACAGCTGAGACTTCTTGGAGAGGCAGTCCAAGAACAACGACCAGGAAGGATAACGCCCGCCCGCTTTCTGCTAGACCGACAAAAAAACCACTATACAGGAGCTGGCTTGGGAAGTCATTCCGCACCCACCTTATTCACCTGATTTTGCGCCCTCAGATTTTCACCTTTTCCGCTCTCTACGTAACAATCTTCAAGGAACTTACTTTCCGGCTGAAAATACGCTCTGAGTATAGCTCGACGAGTTCTCCACCTCAAAACTACTTGATTTCTACAGTCGTGAAATCGGAAAGTTGTCCCAGCGTTCTCAGGCTGTCGTAAATAGTGAAGGAGAGTAACATATTATCAGAGACTAAATTCTCTGTTATGTGTATCTCTTTTGTTTATTAAACTGATGGACAAACGCTATGCACCAACCTAATAATTAACCAAAAAAGTTTAAGGGAGAGGTTGTGATGTAAGCTGATACTGAGCCTTTTCCTGGTAACACCCAAATCATCAACGTGGAAGCTTGACTCCTTTTAGTCGCTTCTTAACGCCAGGCAGCAGTTACTGTGGACCTCTTTTAGTCCGAGACACTACAAGGGTAGGAGACTGGATGTCTACTCCCAACTTCTCTTCCATTCGATATCGGTAAAGGAAGAAAAAATGAACCTTGATGTTTTACGACCCATGGGTGACATCATTAAAGCGGTGCCCTAAGCGATTTAACAAAACCAAGAAAAACATAAATCTGGATACTCTGGACAGTACTGCTGTCGTCCGTAATGTGAGTACAACACCAATTTTTTGCATCATTTTCGACATACTCCTTATATTTACCTACAGTAGCAGGCTGTATATTATCCCAGCGCTTTGACGATTTTTATCTGAGATAAGTAACAAATATGTTTAAAACGTTAACTATACAGTTCTCCTCAACACTGCAGTACTTTATAGGGCATGGACACGTTGGCTATGGTACACCGTTGTCTTTCTCTGACTCTCGAACGGACGTACCAATGGGACGTACAGCTTAACGTGGACTTCCGAAGTGGTTCAAATGGCTCTGAGCACTATGGGACTCAACATCTTGGGTCATCAGTCCCCAAGACTTACAACTGCTTAAACCTAACTAACGTAAGGACATGACACACATCCATGCCCGAGGCAGGATTCGAACCTGGGACCGTAGCGGTCGCGCGGTTCCGGACTGAAGCGCCTAGAACCGCTCGGCCACAACGGCTGGCGTGGACTTCCAACTACGGCTGAATTTAATATATTCCTCATGCACAAATCACTAATAGAATGAAAGAAGTGGTAAGCGACGAAAAGAACGCCTTAGGAATGAGTGACGATTGAAGTCAGACTCCAATTTCTCGTGTAGGAATGAGAGATACTCACTTAGCTATCTCATCACATAATTCTCTTTTTTAAAGCTATTGTTAAGAAAACAGTGTCATTCATTTGGCACGGTGTTTAAAAATGCTATGGTAAATCTAAGTGACAGCGCATTTATAGCCACAATATTCCTCCAATCCTCACCTAACACATGCTGCAACTAATTTAAAAATTTAGAAGTGGTCAATCGTTTCGTATACCCAGTTCACGTACAGTCTTCACAGATAGCATCAGTGTGATAATGTGCTCAACTCTGATAAGAGAATTTAGACAGAGATCGATCAGATGAACTTTATGAACAAAAACGATTGGTTACAGCGAGCTACTTACAGGCATCGTTCTCCACCATTCTGCAGAACTGCAGGGTCTTTGCGTGGTTTCTGTGTTGTTAGATCATATTGAGGCGTCTGCATCTACTGCGCGCACGCTCTCTTCGTACGGAATCTTAAGAAAATTATGATGTATTTGCAGTTTCCTAAAACCAAAACTACAACTTTCCATCTTCGCCGGAAGTTCTATCGTTTTTACACAAATTGCCACAGAAGTCTCTCGGGCAAATTTACAGAAAGAAACAGGGCTAAAAATTATATTCAACTCATAGTCCAGTGTTAAAATTAGAAAACTGCCCCCTACTGAATAACAGTGCAGTTCATCCGAATCAACGGAACAGCCGCACACGTAAATCGCGCTCCGAGAATCGGGCGGCTGAGTTTGGCTGTATCCTCGCTCAGCTCAGCGCGAGGTAGCGTTCTCGTATTTCACCTGTATGTACTTCCCACTACCTGCGATCCGAGTCGCGGCAAATTGCCGTGTGTGCGTCATACGAACGCTGCACCGCCGATGTTAATGCGACCGGCTTAATGACACAAGCAGTGGCAGTAACTCATTTCGATGCGGAGTTGCTGGGGCACGCAACGCAGGTAGAAACTAACTACGCATTATTAAGCGCGGGAGAGTTATTGTCCTCGAAATCAATAATTCCCGGCGCGCCATACGGGCTGCCGCAGAACGTAATTATTGTAATAATTACTTACTAAATCAAACGCGCCCGCCGCCGCCACCGCCGCCGGTTCCGCCATCGGCAATGTTCGAACAAGCATCTAGTTGTAGACGCAAACCGCTGCTTCGAGGATTAACCTTTTTCAGACTTATTCAACGATACAAAAATGAAGTCTACGATAGCTAAGAATTAAGGCTAAAGAGACTTTCTTTCATGGAGTGAAACGGGAATACTGCATGACGACCTGAAGACACAAATAACACTCGAAATGATGGAAAACGATAGTGAGTAACGTCATTTTTTTTCCTCTTGCAAGAAGTTTCATCTTGTGACGAAGCATGGGAGAAACATAAAAGGGAAGAAATGGTAACCAATACTACAAAGACTGTGGTCAAAAACCGCAGCAGCGAGCGAGCGTTAGGACTGCAAGAAACACAAGACAAATGCAGTACCGACGTACGTACACAGTGATCGCCTAGACTTTGTCATTGCTGAACACTATATGTCGCCGTCGTCCTCTTAGACTTTGCAATAATTTTCACTCGTAGAAGGCAAACGCGAGAACGGCAGGAGTACCGCCGTCAATATCAATATCTACATTTGCTTGTGATAGTACTTTCTCACCTTCAACTGCTTCGCAACACTTCTCTGCACTGCACCCCGTCTGAAGCAGAGAAAGGCAACTAATGAAACATTTTTGGTATCTGTGACGTATTGAGGTAGTGACCAGTACGACCAACAACTTTACAATACGCGTCATGTCAATCGTGTATTCATGCTTGTACCACAGGCGTTCAATTAGTAATGAACACACTTTTTTCTGAAAGCATGTTGGTTTTATTCATAATTGCAATGCACCATATTATTCACCGCACTTTTCGATACGAAACCCTCTTTTTCGACATTATTTCCGTTCAATGCGCTTACTGCGAGGCCACGTGCGCCCACATGGTACGACTCGACTGGTTGACGGTTGACGTAGGAGCCAACATCCTGTTGTACCAATATCCACCTCGTCATCCACGTACTGCGTGGAGTGCATTCTTTACTGGGTCAAAGATATGGAACTCAGAAGGTGCCAAATCCCGACCGTAGGAGCGAAAAGGAAGAACGGTCCAATGAAGTTTTGTGAGCTGCTCTCGGGTGCGCAGGTTTGGGTGAGGCCTTGTGCTGTAATGGAGAAGGTGAAGTTCATTTGCATTTACGTAGCGACGAACATGCTGAAGTAGTTTCTCCGATTTCCCAAGGATAGCACAGCATACTTCCGAGCAAATCGTTGCACCATGACGAAGGGAGGGGACATCAAACAGAACAACCCTTCCGAGTCAGAGAAGCCCTTCACCATGACATTACAGGCTGACATTGTTCCTTTGAACTTGAGGAAAGATCACGTGGCACCACTCATGGATAACCGTTTGGTTTCTGGTTCGAGGTGATGAATCACTGTTTCAGTGTCTTACGATGTTTGACAAAAAAGTTTGTCAAGGTCTTTCGTTGCTCTTTTATGGTCTCCCAGGCGGGGAGGAACCCAGGGCGCACACCTTTGTGTACGCCAGCAGGAAGACGATCGCGTCAGCACTACCAACAGGCGTCTAGCTGAGCAGCGAGATGTATTTTTGTCATCCGTCGATCATCTTGAGTAAGACTGTCCGCACGTTCAAACATCGCTGGAGTCACAGATGTGTGCGGCCAGACGGCGAGAGATCTGACAAGTTTGCGCGACTTTGTTACGATGATAAGAGACGCCTCGCCCAAGGACTCACCGTGCTTTTGTTTACTGCCAGGTCTCTGTCGACATTTTGCATGCGCCTTAAAATATCTGTAATGCTCTGGTTTTCCGCCAAAGGAAGAGCAGTGTTAGCTCTCTGCTCGGGACGCACCTCCGTTACGAACACCATTCTCAACACCACCGCGTATACTATAGGGGCTGACACACACACACACACACACACACACACACACACACACACACACACACACACACACACACACACACAGAGAGAGAGAGAGAGACACAGAGAGAGAGAGAGAGAGAGAGAGAGAGAGAGAGAGAGAGAGAGAGAGAGAGAGAGTGTGTGTGTGTGTGTGTGTTTGCGACAGATACACATGGTGCAAGCAGTTAAAAAAGCCAAAAATTGAGGATTCTAAAAATCACAGTTCAGGTCCAGTACGCGGTGTAAACAGTTGTATTTGGGTTTCAGCGCAACGTGCATTTCAATAACGCGATGGGAGCTGCCCATACAGCCACCAGGGTATGCATCCATTTCCTGCAGCGTATTAACGGCCATCACCGTGTGACTTATTTGCGGTGACATTTGCAGTCGCGGCCGCCGCAATCTGAATTGACTGCAACGCAGATATGATTTTCGCGACTGGTTTTGACTCGGTTTCGGTATCGCTGGAATTGTGTCATGGTAGACTCCGCTATGTGCATTTCTTACACTAACAGCTGACTACCTCCGTAATCGAACCTCCATTATACGAAGAACAAACGACCGAACAACCCGTGGCATTTGTTAAATCACAAGGCGTACAAGGCCTTTCTTCTTCTATTCTACACGTCTATTTTAGGAATAGACGAAACGCCAGGTGTATTACACCAGTGTGGCCTGTACCACTTTTCAGAGGTTCGTTCATCTTTAGATATAGACTCTGTACGATGGGCTCGATTCTGAGATGATTCAGTATAAACGCACAGTTAGTGGATGCATTATATCAGTTGTAGGGATACGGTTTTAGTTTTGTCTTGCTCTAACTCATGTTAAGCCACCCTGATTATTCCTTTGTGTTGGGAGAAAGGTTTCGCCATTCTGAAATTTAAAAACAAAGCTAGATTTGGTTTAACCACATATGGGACCGATTTTATACAAAGAGGTAAGCTTTCACTATAGTAAAACCTGGGACGTAGTGTCTTACGAACTAACAGAGGCTAAAATGTGGAGTTGTGCAAAACGTTCAACGTGTCCGCTCGTTCTTTTGTGTATGCTGTACACAATGTTCCTTTCTAATTGCATTTATTTCTACTTGCTGCAGCTGGTTAACTATGTTGTTTCAGCCCTTTCATTCTTAGGAATTAGAGGGCTGTGTGCTTCCTTGTATTTGCACGTTTCGCATTTGAGTTAACTAAAAAGAACACCTGAGTCTAATCCTAGTGGCAGAAGAAATTTCAGTTGTCTGGAAAGGTGACTGCATGAATTTCGGGTCACCAGATGACGTACCAGTGACATGAGTAAAATTCTAAACCTCTACGCCAATGTCTCGTGGAGTGAGCAATTGATACAGCTGTTTGAGAACCGTCCGTCAATCGGGAGGTTAGGCGCAGTGGCGCCTTGGTGCAGTTCGAGAAGAATCGTCGGAGTAGAAATCGTAAGAGCAGCTTAAGGCACACACACAGGGTTATTGATAGTTGTTTGCCCTCGGTCAGTACGCGGGTCGAACAGGAAATACAATACTGAAACGAAGTATCCTCTGCGATGCTCTGTATGGTGCCATACCTTTTCGTTTTGTTATGGTTCAGGGTCATACGCGCCCATTTCAAAACTGATAGAACACGAAGGCAAAGACCGGAGTTAAAATCGGCTACACGTCGAAGAAAAGACAGCTAAAAACAGGGACCTGGAGAAAGGTCTGTAAAATATGCCATAGAGAAGAGGAGGTCCAGAACTAAAAATTAAATGGCCTTCCCTATATTGCTACGCCGGATAAAATGTGAAACGCAGTGGACAGCCCGTGCGTCGTTTTCTAAAACGGTCGCCAACTTAGGCGATGATGATGATGATGATGATGATGATGATGATGATGATGATGTTTGGTTTGTGGGGCGCTCAACTGCGCGGTTATCAGCACCCGTACAAATTCCCAATCTTTACTCAGTCCAATCTCGCCACTTTAATGAATGATGATGAAATGAGGAGGACAACACGAACATCCTGTCCCCGGGTGAAGAAAATCCCCAACGCGGTGGGGAATCGAACCCGGGACCCCGTGATCCAGAGGCAGCAACGCTAGCCACTAGACACCGTAAGAGGCAAACACAAACGGGAAGCGCTTTTAAAAAAGGTATTCCGTCAGGAAATGGGGGGACAGTCAAAAATTGAGCGCAGTGAGCACAAAGCGGTGGGGGAGCACCACTTAGACGGTGCCCAATGGATCTCCTCGTGGCGAGAGGCTTAATAACCCGGAGCTTGTTCCCATGAAGCGTCGACCAGTGGCGATTCCAAAGTGATACCACCTGCTAACGGACGGCAACATATGTATCATCGGAAGGAATGAAAGAACTCGCAGGCTGAGGTACGAGGGCTGCAGCCTTGGCAGCAGAGTCAGCGGCCTCGTTTCCTGTCACAGCGACGTGACCAGGAGCCCACATAAGCACCACACTGGCTCCATCTGGACCCATTGCACTGAGGGATGGACGTTGTACAGCACACAGAGGTTTGAAGGGCGCCGAGAGAGTCGGAGCAGATGACGTTATTAAAGCCTATGCCGCCGGATGTACTGCGTGGCCTGATACAGTGCGAAGAGCTGTGCAGTAAATACTGAGCACTGGCCCGGAAGCCGATACCGAAAAACGTCGGCGCCAATGGCGAAGGCACATCCGACACCACGGTCAGCCCGAGAGCCACCAGTGTAGAGAGAGGTACTATCGCGAAGTTCCGTGCGAAGGTCGCGAAACAGTAGGCGATAGAGCGAGGCTGGAGTAGTGTCCTTAAGAAGCGAATGAAGGTCAAGGTGAACACGGGCTGCCACACGAAGCCAAGGCGGTCGTGTGGAGCATGCACACTGGCGTGCAAAATTTAGGACGAAAGGAAGTTTGGCCTGATGTGTCACTGCCGAGTAACATAGCTCTATGAAACTTGGGTCATGCGTAGGAAGCTAATGACGTGTTCCCTAGACATTACGAAAGGCAAGACACGGTTCTCAATGGGTCATCACCGCGGGTGGCAATGTACACTCTGTAACGTGTTGCTACGCTGTTCACACGGTTAATAAGGAGTTGGTGTGGAAGGGCGCTCTATTTCTCCACCAGCGCTGCTGAAACTTGCCGCATGTTCGTTGGTGTATGCAGATGAGCTGACGTACGTCTCCCTCACGAATCCAACATGTGATCGATGAGTTTTAAGTCGGGGGCCAGTCCAATCGCCGAATGTACTCTCGTTCCGAGGGACCTTCACATCGCAAACGATGCTGCCGATGTGGGAGTGTCAGCGGAACATATTGTACAGATGGCCCAGCAGAGAGATAGTACCCTCACGTAGTCGCCGCACCGCTGTCGGACGTGCAAAATTCTTTTAAATGTGGTTGCACGCAACTTTGACGCGGGTCCGTTGTTGCCTGTTGCACGATGTAGCCGTTACTGCAGCTGCAGTCAACCGTGGCCGACTGCCTCCTGTCCTTCAGGCAGCAGTGCCTGAGGTTCGAAACTCTGCCCACGCATTTGAAACAACGCTGAGAGCAACGCGCCGACCTCCTGCACTTCTCTTGTCACACTTCGTCTTTCTTCCAGTTTCCCGTTGATTCTTCCCCATGTGGATTGATTCAAAATGTCTCCGGAGCACATTTTAACGAAGAACACCGCAACAGTGGACCGCAACTACACTCTCATTGACGAGTACTGTTTACTCTTTAAACTGCCACGTGTTGTGGGGCCAGCCCCATTTAGCGCTATAGTTACGCTGACCATCTGCATCTACGTGACTACTCTGCTATTCACAATAAAGTGCCTGGCAGAGGGTTCAATGAACCACCTTCATCCCGTCTCTCTACCGTTCCACTCTCGGACGGCAAGCGGGAAATACGAGCACATAATTTTTTTTCGTGCGAGCTCTAATTTCTCCTATTTTATCGTGATAATCATTTCTCCCTATGTAGGTGGGTGCCAACAGTATGTTTTCGCAATCGGAGGAGAAAACTGGTAATTGAAATTTCATGAGAAGATCCCGTCGCAACGAGAAACGCATTTGTTCTAATGATTGCCACTCCAATTCATATATCATGTCTCATGCGTTATCTCCCCTATTTCGCGATAATAAAAAGCCAGCTGCCCTTCTTTGTACATTCTCGAAGTCATCCGTCAGTCCCACCTGATATGGATCCCACACCGCACAGCAGTACTCCAGAATAGGGCGGAAAAGCGTGGTGTAATCAGTCTCTTTGGTAGACCTGTTGCACCTTCTAAGTGTTCTGGCAATGAACCGCAGTCTTTGGTTTTCTCTATCCACAATATTATCTATATGATCGTTCCAATTTAAGTCATTTGTAATTGTAATCCCTAAGTATTTACTTGAATTTACAGTCCTCAGATTTGTGTGACTTTATCGCGTAATCGAAATTTAGCTGATTTCTATTAGTACTCATGTGAATAACTTCACATTTTTCTTTATTCAGGGTCAATTGCCACTTTTCCCACCACACATATGTCCTATCTAAATCATTTTGCAAGTCGTTTTGATCATCTGATGACTTTACAAGATGATATATGACAGTATCATCTGCAAACAATCTAAGACGGCTACTCAGATTGTCTCCCATGTCGTTAATATAGATCAGGAACAATAGAGGGCCTGTAACACTTCCTTGTGGAACGCCGGATATTACTTCTGTTTCGCTCGTTGACTTTCCATCTATTACTACGAACTGTGACCTATCTGACAGAAAATCACTAATCCAGTCGCACAACTGAGGCGATATTCCATATGCACGCAGTTTGGTTAGAAGACTGCTTGTGAGGAAGTGTCGAAAGCCTTCTGGAAATCTAAAGATATTGAATGAATTTGACATCCCCTGTCGATAGCACTCATTACTTCATGAGTATAAAGAGCTAGTTGTGCTTCGCAGGAACGATACTTTCTGAATCCGTGCTGACTATATGTCAATAAATCGTTTTCTTCGAGGTACTTCATAATGTTCGAATACAGTATATGTTGCAAAACCCTACTGCAAATCGACGTTAGTAACATAGGCCTGTAATTTAGCGGATTACTCCTGTTTCCCCTTTTGGGTATTGGTGTGACTTGGGCAATTTTCCAGTCTTTAGGGACGTATCTTTCTGTGAGCGAGTGGTTGCATGTAATTGCTAAATATGGAGCTATTCTATCAGCATACTCCGAGAGGAACCTCACTGGCATACATTCTGGACCAGAGGCCTCGCCTTTATTAAGTGATTTAAGGTGCTTTATTGCACCGTGGGTATCTACTTCTATGCGACGTCCAGTTCTCTGGGCACGACTCTGACCACTTTCAACATACTTCCGCACCTTCATTCATTTCACCGTTTCCTTAACATGGTCTGTTAGTTTATCCACACCACCCGGAAGTTTTGCTGAGCAGTTTATATTGTGTGATTAGTCTGCGGAGAAATTCGAACCAATTACGTATTAGGAAAGTTCTCCCTAATGTTTATTTGAGTGTGCAAATAGCATAATTGAAGTTGAAGGAAGACAACTTCTCAGCCACGATGGCATTCGTTGAATAAAGTTTTTACAAATGCGATTTTGGGTAAGAGGAGGAGGAGATTACTGTTGAAAGGAGGAGGAGATTACTGTTGAACGTCCCATCGACAACGAGGTCATTAGAGACGGAGCACAAGCTCGGATTAGGGAAGGAAATCGGTCGTGCCCTTTCTAAGGAACCATCCCGGCATTTGCCTGAAGAGATTTAGGGAAATCACGGAAAACCTAAATCAGGATGGCCGGACGCGGGATTGAACCGTCGTCCTGCCGAACGCGAGTCCAGTGTGCTAACCACTGCGCCACCTCGCTCGGTTCATTTTGGGTAAGAAGTTTTCTTCGAAGCTGAATATTTGTAGATCGCCCCCCTTTTCACTCAGCCTAAGCAAGTTGAAAGTAAATTAATTACACGTGTAGATGATTTTGCGTGTGCATCTGTACATCGCTTATCGATTTGAGAACACGATTTTGGGACGACTGTTGTTTGTTTCAAGAACAAATTTTCACTCTGCAGTGCAGTGTGGGCTCGTATGAAGCATCCTAGCATACAAACTGTCTGGCGGACCGAGACTCGAACTCGGGACCTTTGCTTCTGCGAGCAACGTCTCTACCAACTTTTTTTGTTGATCTCATTTTGTTTGTTAGTGTTCGTCATATTTGTTCGGGGGCGGACGTTCCATGATTCTTGCTCGAGTTCATCGTTCATTTATGAACTTAGTTTTCTTGTTACAGAGGGCAGCTAACCCTCTGACCGAACACGCTAAGATA
Source organism: Schistocerca gregaria (assembly GCF_023897955.1). NCBI lineage: Eukaryota > Metazoa > Arthropoda > Insecta > Orthoptera > Acrididae > Schistocerca > Schistocerca gregaria. The sequence goes on from NC_064925.1 coordinate 568,505,682, forward strand.
CCGAGCCGGCGCCAGCTGAGCTACCCGAATAAGACTCACGACCAGTCATCGCAGCGTTGCTTCCTCCCGTTCCTCTCCTCCAACTTCCCGAACTTGGCAGAAGTTCTGCTGCAGAACGTGCGGGACTAGCACTCCTGGAGTGAAGCCCTTTGGGGAGATATGGCCGAGTTACCGTCTATAGGATGAGGAACTGGCCAAAGTGAAGCTGTGAGGCCAGGATGTGAGTCGTGGTTGGGTAGCTCGGTTGGTTGGTGCGACACGGTAGCTCAGCGAGTTCAGTCAGATGATTTATTAAAAAAAACCTTAGTGAATAGGACAACGATGAACTTGAAAGGGTGTCATGACACATCCGTTGCTAACAAACGACAACGAACAAAATGAGAGAGAGAGAGAGAGAAGGAGAGAGAGAGAGAGAGAGAGAGAGAGAGAGAGAGAGAGAGAGAGAGAGAGAGAGAGAGAGAATGTTGGTAGAGCACTTGCTTGCGAAAGGCAAAGGTTCCGAGTTCGAGACTCGGTCCGGCACACAATTTTTATCGGCCAGGAAGTTAACTGTTTTGCTATTTTAACCAAAGCTAACGTTAAGAAATAGTACTACTGACACCCCATTCGAAATATCAGAGTCGCCTACAGTAGTAATCCACTATAGCCAACAGTACCTGATCAAGACCCGACGCCTTACGACTTTGGAGTGAATGAGACAGGTTAGTAGATTCTATAAAATTGTAAGATATTTTCCGATGCATTAAGATCCAACTGCGACACCCACCACAGGGACTGTAGTTTCAACACAAATGGACCATCACGGTGGACACAGTGTTAATATTTGTAGGAGACAGTGTATACCCCAACGACCAACGTGTGCCGCCACCTCTCCTGGACCCATCTGTGTGTCGTACTCTGCCAGACATAAAAATTTCACGCACTTCGTGTCGTATCGCTCCGCTGTGCTGTAGCGAAGGGCGAGACAGGCGAACGCATCAATACACGCCCCCCCCCCTCCCCCCTCTTTCACTGCCGGCAGATAGGCAAGCGGAATTTGTAATACTGTAATAACCGGCGGCGATATTTTACAGACTTTCCGGCTGTTTCGCGAGTTCAAGGCGAGGCTGCGCAAACAATGAGAACCAGCTTTTTCCCGCAGGGCGTGTTCCGACGCATTTACGGCCGCCGGCTCGCCACGCCTCGCGCGGTGCAGTACATATTTGTGCATCGTTGCTTCACGCCGTACAAATCCTCACAACTCCGGACCGGACGAGGATGGAGGGCAAACAGTTCGCCAGGCACGCCGGAATGCGAAAACGCAAATATTAACCCAAACTCCCGGCCGCTGCGCTAATAAAACGTAATCCGCCGGCAAACCTCCACAGCGCACGTACAGAGCTCACGGCAGCAGTAAATGAAAGAAAAGAAGAAAAAAGTTGGGGAAAAACCGTACTGAAGGAGAGAAAAGTACAGCACCTATTTTGATACCATACGGGAGATAATTATCCTAATTGGTGTAGCTACATTTTTTTTTCTTAAAATGAACGTGATTGCGGTGCGTAAACTCAAGCAAGCCTTTCCTTACACTTCCTTGATTTCTCAGAGAGAATTTCAGAGCTCTTTCCCGCACGACGTGTCGTGACCATCTAACAAGATTTACTCCTTTTTCTCGACAGTCATGAAGTACAAAATAAAGTAAGGACTTAATTTACAGATGCAAGCTGCCATATAACGCAAACAGTATGGCGTGACCTCTATGAAAGCAACAGACTGTAATTTTTAGTTTTACTGCTAACTTCAGTGAATAAATACATACTCCGACATAACAACAGACTGGAATTTAAACTCGGCCGCATGCTACATGGCAACTGTTCCTAAACACTGTGTCGTGTCCAGCCAGCAACCCACGATGCTTTTACCACAGTACAACTTTAACACACTGACCTACGTATGTGCCTTTGAAAACTTAAGCTGTCACGTAACCACAATGGAGTTCAAATCCGAAAGCAGGATCATTGAAGTACAACACTTCGCACTGAAAGCACATTGATTAGGTGCAGCAACATACTGAGCCGGCCGCGGTGACCGACTTCAGTCCGGAACCGCCTGACTCCTACGGTCGCAGGTTCGAATCCTGCCTCGGGCATGGATGTGTGTGATGTCCTTAGGTTAGTTAGGTTTAAGTAGTTCTAAGTTCTAGGGGACTGATGACCTCAGAAGTTGAGTCCCATAGTGCTCAGAGCCATTTGAACCAAGCAACATACTAATAGAAGGTAACTGTGGCTAACTCTTTCTACTGTGCATCTTGATGTTTTCGCGGCGTAAGGACTATTCCACAAAATTTCGGGCGTGCAGCGGCATAAATTCAGTTACTTCCTCTAACATTTCACCTGAATACCGTCCAGCCATCTTCGGAGTGAGCCGAGGTGACTAACGCCCCAAGTCCTGGTCATCGGGTATGAGCTGGCGACATGCAGAACGCCACACTATGAACGTTGCACGTAGTAGAACGAACAACTGCTTCACAAGCTCCATTGAAGCCTACTAAAGCACTTTGGATCTGTGTCTTGTCAATGGTCCTCTGTACGGCAGCGTTAGAAAATCGTCGCCACGTCTGATTTTATAAAACCCTGAATGTGTAAAACCGAATGTGAAACAAAGTTTCTACATGGGGGCAAACAGATTATTCTCCACCAGATTCATAGCGCACGCAACATAAGCGAGAACGACTATTCACTTAGTGCGCATGTACGAAACCAAAATCACAAAAGCAGCATCGAGGGCTCTTTGAAGGTACTATATACGGTACAAAAAGTGCGGATTAATGGACGCTGTATAAGAAAGCAAAAGTTACAGCGCATTAAAAAAAAACAACCGATATACGTACTTAATGAACAAACATATCAGAAATAAACATTTTAAAGGTTGTATTAGATATTTACTATACTCTAAGTGCGTACTTTAAGAGCCAATCTCTCGTGATTATATAACAGGGGGACTCAGATGAAAACTTTACATATTTTTTAATTTTTTTAATTGAACAAAATTGGACCCCATATTTATCGTTTTTGAGAGTCTCCCTGTCGTTCAAAAACCTTCCTCCAGTGGGTAGAAAGAGCACGGTTCCTCTTTTTTTCTTTTTTTTAAAAAAAGCTTTACGTCTTCATCTGAATTGACTTCCTTTCCTGCCATCGCGTGTTGGAGTGGTCCAAACTTGTGGTAATCACTCGGTGCGAGGATGTTGAGTGTGGCGGATGTTGGAAGTCAAGCTGCCGTGGCACCCACCTAGCACACACTTCGCCGACCTTAAGACTTCATGAATCGTGTGCTGATCCACGACCAATGTTCAGATCTGCAGCAATTTCATCCACCACCACACGGCGATTTTCCACCACAATAGCTTCATCTGCTGCAATAGACTCTGGCGGTCATAATGCGGTGTGTGTGACCCGAGCGTCTGTCACAGAGGTCACCCCATTTCCGAACTTTCTACTTCACTCACACATTTGCTGCAGCGACAGACATGCATCACAGTTCTGGACCTTCATTCGCCGATGAATTTCAATACGCTTTATACCGTCACTAATCAGAAAATTTATGACAGAACGCTGTTCATCCATACGAAATTAGAATTATATATTAATACCTTCAGGTGCCGACGGGCGTCGATATATATCAACGGGGACAGGTGAATGTGTGTGCCCCGACCGGGACTCTGATCCGGGATCTCCTGCTTACATGGCACACGCTCTATCCATCTGAGCCACCGAGGGCACAGAGGACATTGCGACTGCAGCGACTATCTCGCGCACGCCTCCCGCGAGACCCACATTCTTACCTTATATGTCCCACACACTACATTCGTAGTGCCCAACCCAATACACTCATTACTCCTGGAAGACATTCTTACCAAGTCCCGTAAGAGTTCGGGTAATGTGTGTGCATCCGCACAGAAGCAGCTCATGGCCGGTATTGTCAAAACTATATACTTCTTTCGGACATGTCTCGCGGGAGGCGTGCGCGAGATAGTCCCTGCAGTCGCACTATCCTGTGTGCCCTCGGTGGCTCAGATGGATAGAGGTCTGCCATGTAAGCAGGAGATCCAGGGTTTGAATCCTGGCCGGGGCACACATTTTCATCTGTCCCCGTTGACATACATATCAACGCCCGTTAGCAGCTGAAGGTATTAATATATAATTCTAACTTCGTTCTAGACGCTTGCAGGTCATCAATGGTGTCTTCTTTCGGACATGTCCGAAAGGACACCATATGAATAGAAGTACATTGTTCATCTTTGGTGCATGTCGCAAGCCGGCCAGCCATTTTGAAATTTTACTGTGATGGTGTTTCGCTTGTCTGCAGTATGCTGTCGCCTGTAGGGCATTCTTTACATCACTGGTACCAGTACTGTGAACTTACGGAAAAATGGAAATGTCTATTTTTTAATTACACTTTAGGTTTTCACAGCCCACTGCTGCACATGAAATGAAATACTGGCTAGTGTCGGTGACGACTATTCTTTGATGTGCATCTAACTTCGCTACCTCCGCCTAACCAAAAGCCGTATGTTAAAAGCTCTGAAGTATTCCAATGTCAAAAATCCACAAAATGGTAGTATGTACTGTCATTCCCACTTCACATTGGTCTGATTATGTTGTATTATGTTTTTAAATGCTTGAAAAATGGCACAGTGCCGAAATTTAAGTGTTAGAACGTCTTTTCTTGCAAGTATTTATGTAATGTGACTTTATACGGAAGCAATAAGTAGACAATAAACAGTTCAGACAAGACAAGAATATAAACTTTTGAAAAGCGATGCTACAGAGGAATTCTGAAGATAAGATGGGTAACTAATGGACACACACACACACACACACACACACACACACACACACACACACACACACACACACACACACACACACAGGATAGTCAAAATAATGTGAACAGTGGTAGTAGTGGGTTGGTTGTGTGACAGTCAACAACGCACGTAAGCCACGTGTCGCGCTGGACTGCATGTTAAGTACTGACTAGGCATCAGTGCAGACTGTTTGGGAGTAGTGCACACTTCATATTTGCATTCAGAGGCCGAGGTCGACGTAATGAAAAACCTAACAGAGTTTCGAAGTGGGCAGATTGTGGGGACCCGATTAGCTGGAGCATCAGTAGCCAAGACTCAAATGTTTTTCCCAAACAAAGCTGCCATATTTCGGGAAGATAATGCACCCATTCGCACAGCCAGAACAGTACACTTGTGGTACGAGGAACATGCATCTGAGCTGCAGCGTCTTCCCTGGCCAGCACAGTCCCCGGACTTGGAACATTATCGAACACTTGTGGGCGGTAATGGAGCGCAGACTACAGAGCAGATTTGTGCCTCCCTCGTCGCCTAAGTGGTTGAAAGTGGTTCTGATGGAAGAGTATCCTAACTTTCCACTAGAGACTGTTGTTGTTGTTGTTGTTGTCGCCTTCAGTCCTGAGACTGGTTTGATGCAGCTCTCCATGCTACTCTATCCTGTGCAAGCTGCTTCATCTCCCAGTACCTACTGCGACCTACATCCTTCTGAATCTGCTTAGTGTACTCATCTCTCGGTCTCCCTCTACGATTTTTACCCTCCACGCTGCCCTCCAATGCTAAATTTGTGATCCCTTGTTGCCTCAAAACATGTCCTACCAACCGATCCCTTCTTCTAGTCAAGTTGTGCCACAAACTTCTCTTCTCCCCAATCCTATTCAATACCTCCTCATTAGTTACGTGATCTATCCACCTTATCTTCAGTATTCTTCTGTAGCACCACATTTCGAAAGCTTCTATTCTCTTCTTGTCCAAACTAGTTATCGTCCATGTTTCACTTCCATACATGGCTACACTCCAAACAAATACTTTCAGAAACGACTTCTTGATACATAAATCTATATTCGATGTTAACAAATTTCTCTTCTTTAGAAACGCTTTCCTTGCCATTGCCAGTCTACATTTTATATCCTCTCTACTTCGACCATCATCAGTTATTTTACTTCCTAAATAGCAAAACTCCTTTACTACTTTAAGTGTCTCATTTCCTAATCTAATTGACTATGTTGACTGGAATACTCTCTTTCAAATTCTGAAGGTGGTAGGGGTAAAATAAAGGGAGCGAAAGGCTATTTACAATTTGTTCAGAAACCAGATGGCAGTCATAAGAGTTGAGGGGCATGAAAGGGAGGCAGTGGTTGGGAAGGGAGTGAGACGGGGTTGTAGCCTCTCCCCGATGTTATTCAATCTGTATATTGAGCAAGCAGTAAAGGAAACAAAAGAAAAATTCGGAGTAGGTATTAAAATCCATGGAGAAGAAATAAAAACTTTGAGGTTCGCTGATGACATTGTAATTCTGTCAGAGACAGCAAAGGACTTGGAAGAGCAGTTGAATGGAATGGACAGTGTCTTGAAAGGAGGGTATAAGATGAACAACAACAAAAGCATAACGAGGATAATGGAATGTAGTCGAATTAAGTCGGGTGATGCTGAGGGAATTAGATTAGGAAATGAGACAATTGAAGTAGTAAAGGAGTTTTGCTATTTAGGAAGTAAAATAACTGATGATGGTCGAAGTAGAGAGGATATAAAATGTAGACTGGCAGTGGCAAGGAAAGCGTTTCTAAAGAAGAGAAATTTGTTAACATCGAATATAGATTTATGTATCAAGAAGTTGTTTCTGAAAGTATTTGTTTGGAGTGTAGCCATGTATGGAAGTGAAACATGGACGATAACTAGTTTGGACAGGAAGAGAATAGAAGCTTTCGAAATGTGGTGCTACAGAAGAATACTGAAGATAAGGTGGATAGATCACGTAACTAATGAGGAGGTATTGAATAGGATTGGGGAGAAGAGAAGTTTGTGGCACAACTTGACTAGAAGAAGGGATCGGTTGGTAGGACATGTTTTGAGGCATCAAGGGATCACAAATTTAGCATTGGAGGGCAGCGTGGAGGGTAAAAATCGTAGAGGGAGACCGAGAGATGAGTACACTAAGCAGATTCAGAAGGTGTAGGTTGCAGTAGGTACTGGGAGATGAAGCAGCTTGCACAGGATAGAGTAGCATGGAGAGCTGCATCAAACCAGTCTCAGGACTGAAGACAACAACAACATTCAAAATTAGACACATGAAATTGTGGTACAGCTGATTCAGGCATAATGTAAGGACTAATGATAATATGATCAAGTTACTTATTTATCTGCTTTAAACAGAGATACATTCTGTAACGTAAAAAACCTTAGTTATGACATACAAGGAAACAGCAAAGCTGTGTAACAGGAAAACAACATTTCGATAAACTGCATGAGGAAATCTGAATGAAAGATCAAGCAATGGCTTTATACAGTCGAAAAAGTTTTTATTTCGCAGCTGAAGCTGTTCGTTGGGAATGAGGCCAACATACTTCTGAAAATCTCCAATTCCTCTAAACATCTAAGGTACGCCCCTTCTTTTCAGTTTGCGGAATACTGTTATCGCCTATGGCTTTAGGCACGTGTCCAGTACAGTCCAGTCGACGAGAGAGAGAGACAGAGACAGAGACAGAGCTAGCAGCACTGTTGCCAGCTTCTTTCAACTGCGAAGCACAAACGGCTGCAGGCGAAAAGAATAGTCGTCCACAGAGCTCCAGCTACACCACAGAGACGATTAGAAATCGCGTTATGTGATTGCGAAGGTAGGGGTGGAACTTCCGTGCCCGGCGCACTGCAGCTACCAGGGAGCTTTTTACAACGACTCGACTAGGCTGTAGTGTCTGTGTAGGGCTGAAGACGGTAGCGCAGTACCGACTGTTGTGGAGAGCTGTATCAGACCAGTCTTCGGGCTCATAACAGCAACAACAGGGGGAGGGGAGTATGACAGGACATGGTGATTGGTCTCACTCTTAGAGGATCCACTTTAATGTGGTTTCTCGAAAGTGTCGTCTAATTCAATTCCAGAGCTGGCACTGTCTCTGTCCTTCGAGATAAGCCGAGCCCGCGCCGCCGTGCAGATCTCGCCGCTCGAGACAAACCCGCCGGCCCGTTCCTAGACAGCTTCGTCTTAATTCTGTCGCGTCTCGCTGAGCCTGCTATCGCCCCGCTAATCGTCCATTTACATGGCCCGCCGCGGTTTACCTCCACCCTAGCTGGCTGGCTCCCACCAGCCCCGGGCCAACTGGCCCCATTACACTAATGTCCGGAATCGAAGGATTTCTTCAGCTCCTTTCTCCCACACGCAGCCAAGAACCCGCTGGAGGCGGGTTTAATGCGCTGATTAAAATAATTGCGCAAGCACCGGCGAAACACCAGCCCTGCGCCCGCCGCTGTATTATCCCGAATAATGGGGGCGTTTATCGGGCCAGTAGTTCTTTCAACCGTGGGGGAGGAAACGGGCGAGAACAATGGCCCGGGCCCCAGTCGGGGAGGGCCGTGATCAGCCACGGCGTGCACACGCGCCGGTGACTGCCGCCGCTGTTCGCCAACGTCTCTCCTCTACTGGTGAACTCGTGTTTACCATCAACATTGTCATTGTGATATATAACGTAAAAATATATCCTCACCACACTTCATGGGTGCATGTCCACCTTCTTACTTTCAGTCCTAATGTGTGATAACTGTGCAAACGAAGACTGGATGGTGTTTTTAAAGATAAAAGCTCTTACATTTATTACACGAAGGCGCCTGAAGCTATTTTAACTGAACCACGTGGACATACATCTATTATGTCTACATGAACAGCGCGTTCAGACAAGTGTAGAATAATGTGAGAGATTGTAGTATGCACAAAACACGAAAAAAAGGCCCAATAAACATGGGTCCAGGAACCAATACCTTTTGAGACCTGTAAGATTGTTCATAGTGATTGAAAACGTCAGTACCCAAAATTTTGTGAGGTGGCAGTATACATCACAATATGAAAACAGGCCCTTTCTCATGGGTCCAGAAGTACATACTTTCTACAACCTGTACCATTATTCACAGCAGAGGCTCAACCTTATGTACTTTCATGAACATTTTTACAAGAAGTCCTCAATGTTACGTCCGTCCAAGACAATGCATCCCTCGACCTTTAAGCGCAAGGAATCACGCACTCTCTGAAATACACGCTGTAGTAATAGCAGCAGTAGTTACTGTAAAAGTGCTGGCATGAACTGAAGACGCGATCTTGTAGGGTCTGAACATCGTTGACTGGAGTGACGCAGACTAATCCCTTCAAATGTTCTCATATCCCAAAATCTAGGGGATTAAGTCTGGGGAGGGAGGGGGAGGGGGGCGCAAGTGCGAGACCTACTCGACCAATCCAGCGGTCCTGAAAAGTCAGCGTCAGATGTTCACGCACACTGCGGAGGATATGTGGTGGTGCGCCATTGTGCTTGAACCACGTCTGTAGTCTCTGCTCAGATGACTCATCATCCGACAAGGTAAGCAATACTTTAACACGAAACTTGTGACAATGAGCTCAATTTAATCTTTGTCGTAGGATTTATGGTCGCATCTCCACAGGCATTTTCATCAGTCCACACAAGCAGATTATTGAAGTTCACAAAACCAACGCTTGCCAACCCCGCCTCGTAGGTAAATAAAATCTTCTAAGAAGAGAGTGGACCTACAAGCACACGTCTGCAAGAGCCATTAACGCAACTGCTGTTTGCTATGGTGGCCTCCTTGCCTTAGTGCCTGGACGTGCTGAAGATGGTATGGATACAGCAATTGTTCATGTCATACCGTCCATGCAAGTGGATGACTCATGCCTTCTGCTGCTGCCAGTCGCCGGACACAGGCACTGGAACACTGAACTATAGTACGGAGACGTGGCACAGGCAAAATTATTGCAATAGAAAAGAAAGTGGTTAGAAACGTACTTAGCCCAAGGGTAACAGAAACAGAACACAATAGGCAACGACCAAAACAAAGAATATCTATGTAGAGAACATAACAGACAATGCGCTGTGAAGAATGTCGTTTTTCGGGCATGGTTGATGACATAGTCTGTCAATCTTCAGCAAAAATTATAAAGAGTGAAGAACAGCCAACATGGTTTGCACAGACACTGAATTACCTCCAACAAGCAAACATCAATTTAGTGGACAGACATAACAGGAATTTATTTAGGAAGCAATTCAGAAAATTGTCTTCATGGGTGAACAAGCAAGAGAAGGGAAAGAGCCTCGTAACGTTGAACATTTCCGGAAGCAGAGATTAGAACATATGAAACAGATGTGGGCGAAGATTAACAAGAATGGATGCTGCAAGAATGTGAAGATTAATTTAACCTGCTGTGTGAGAGAACTGCCCGAATAAATAAGTAAAATATCGAACGGAGCGCGAGTACAATACCTGTGTATGGTAACTGTTCTGCTTCACGCGAACTAATATTCGGAAGTTTAGCGGGAGAGGCCACAGGCTTCTGACGCTCATACCTAATACTTTCTACACACTATATAGTGCACGATACTGTAAGTAGTCACAACGGACTTTTTCCTTTTGCATTTCAGGGTTTTGCTTGCGTTTTTCCATCCAGTTCATCTTTAAGACTTGCAATCGGTAAACCGGCAACTAGAGAATACCGCTCAACTCAATGAACACGAAACACACATTCTGCAATGCCTTGAAGACAGGCACAAGCAAAACCAGCTTTCTTCATTACGTGATCAGTTGCTTCCAGTCTCTGCCTTGTTTGTTTTTGAATTTCTACCCCGAGGCTTTTGACCCAGATCTCGTCTGAACCACAGTAACAAATTGGGGCAAAAACAGTTTCATTCTTCTCTGACAAGCTGAAACACTGTCGGCAGTAATTTCTGCACCTGATTTTGGTCAGTACTAAACAAATGGGAAACTAGTTTTGTGCGAAGTTCTCTCTCAGTAACTCGTTCACGTAAAATTCACAGTATCCTTTGTACTGAAATGCCTACCAATGCCTAACGATCACTACGATACCGAACACTTTCCTGAGGTATTCATTGTAGTTGCATTTTGAGCGCTCTTCAGTGGATTATCTTTGGAACACGTTGGGACTGCGTTAGATTTCAGATGCCTCTTAACTGTTGTCGGCCGCAGTGGTCGAGCGGTTCTAGGCGCTTCAGTCTGGAACTGCGCGATCGCTACGGTCGCAGGTTCGAATCGTGCCTCGGACAAGGACGTGTGTGATGTCCTTATGATAGTTAGGTTTAAGTATTTCTAAGTTCTAGGGGACTGATGAGCTCAGATGTTACGTCCCATGGTGCTCAGAGCAATTTGAACCATTTTGATCTTAATTGTTGAAAATAATGAGCCGGAGTTCTTAAGAGATGTTCACGAACTTTGGAAGAATTAAGGTTTGCATTAACCCACCACGAACTGAGTATGAGGGTACATAGTTGCTTCCTCATATGAGGAGAAGACAGTCGCTGACGACCGAAACCGGTAATTACTTGTTGAAATTGCATTGTTGTAATATTTTGAACTCACTTCTATGTCTGGTAGCACTGAAAATACTCTTACATTAAAGGCTACACTACGGGGACACTTCTAATTCAAGAGATCGTTGCTTCTAAGTAACATTCTGAATCACACAAATCGCTAAATGTGTCAACATTCCAAATTTTTTGCAGAACGCGAAAATGTGTGTGCACATAATATGAAGCAGCCGACCTGTTAAGAGGGAAATTTCAGCCAATTTTCTGCTTCCGTTGCAAAATCTGTCTCAATGTTTTAAAATTGCACAGGATCTACAGTTCGGGGATTTTTTCGCTGAGAGATGTTCAACAGCAAAGCTGATTCTTTAACTCTGTCGGTTACATTTCCTCGCGTATATATGCAGCTGAAATCTCTGTTGCAGTGGGAATTTCAGAGTATAGTCGTGTAGCAGAGTAGCTGGTAAATCCAAACAAAAGGCTTATGGAGAGCTGATGAGCCAATTACTAACTGAATGAAATGTAGAGCTTTTCGGCGATCATGATTGCTTACGTCAGCCTTAATGTCTGAGTTATTACACGAGAACGAAGATTCCCAGGTCCAGGTCCATCTTACGATAGTAATTCCTTGGGCCAAGTACTTCCGACCGTTCCTGGTTAGCACGCTGTTCTCTCGGAGGTAATATCAGTATTCCCAAACCGAGATGCGACCCCAGCCCTCCCCTCTTGTCTTCGAGTACTGGCAGAAGTAAAGCTGTGAGGACGGGGCGTGAGTCGCGCTTGGATAGCTCAGTTGGTGGAGTACTTGCCCGCGAAAGGGAAAGGTCCCGAGTTCGAGTCTCGGTCCGGCACACAGTTTTAATCTGCCAAGGAAGTTTCAATTCCTCACGTGAAGTCAGGTATGCTGCCCTATAAAGCTGTGCGTCCTATTATACTCGCGAAGGTGACGGTGACAAGACTTGGGTTTAGCCTGTAGAACAGCTACATCTTTAGCAGCTGTGCTCCACAAGCGATTTAATTAGTTCTATACACTGTTTCTGCGTGGTGCTGTGGGAGTCTTTGCCGACGCAACAACCGCTCGCAACGTCCTCGGGCGTTGTGGCGGGCTATACTAACTAACCCGCACCGTGTTCCTACGCGGCAGCTACTCGTTATCTTCAATAACCCTTGAAGAATTGGTTACCAACGTTCAGTAGGGAAACGCACAGAGATAGCTATCATTCCTAGCAGTGGCACTGATGCACGACTGGCTCAGAATTGAAGACCCATTAGTCTGCCCCCCGGCGATATCTAACGTCACTCAGTGTCCACAGATAAAAGACATTTGTGTTACAAAGCGTCAACGCTTAACAACTGGTATCACCTGAGCAGTTTTGGGTTCTGCTGCCGGGTCTTTTGAGAGACGCGGTAGGCGTTTTTGAGCGTTGGGAGGCCTTTAACAGCGTCTGGCTCGATGGCGTTGGATAGAATTTTATTGTACTCGTGGGGTGGGCGTGGGTAGGGGAGGAGGTGTTACCGACACCACATCTCAGGCTCATCGATTCCCTCTTGAGAAAAAATGTTTAGCCTCGGGGACGGGGATGATCTGTCCACAGCAAGGCCTATCCTTGTGGGAGTAACGCACGCGTTCCTCTCCGATGCTCCAAGGAGCCACTGTGTATACGCAGCATTGTACGCTGATGACAGCGCACTCCAGACTCCAACTACCGGAACACACATGCTGCCTCGTCATCATCAAATGACATGGGATGTCTAGGAAACTGGGCAACTAACAACTCCTCGACTACGAGGTCGCAGAGTGTCAATGATGTTTACGGCATTCGACACTCCGCGTAGTGTCTACCAAGCAACTCAATATTGGCGGGACTGGAGTTATCCAATGGTGAGCGCGGTACGAGGCTACGGAGCGTAGTTTAACTGCTCAGTCGACGAGTAACTCACAACACTGCTACAGTGCTAGTGGCGTTGACAGAAAGCAGAGCAGTGGCAACGACAAACAGATCAAACGTGGCGTTACATCTACAACACTTGCCGAAGTTGACATTTCGTCAGAAAGGAGCACAAGGAATTTCGGAGTGTGAGAAAAAAGTGGCAGATGAAGTATTAGAGTTTCTGTGGACGGATGATCATCCGCTAGATCTTTGTTTTTTCCGTGCCTATAAAACACGTTACCGCACTACCCTCTTGAAGTATAGCTAGTTTCACGATAATCTCCACGACAGAGTGTTTCGCATTCGGTTGCATGGCATCACATTCCACACGCCCTCATCATCCCGTTGCACCAATGATTCTCTATGCATTAATTAAGAGCGGTTATCTAGCCGAACGTCCTGCGCAGCTTGTAACTCCCAAGGAGTTCGCCTTCGATGTTGGTGGTGCGAACCTTTGCGATCACTGTGGGGCGCCATTTTTCATTCGGTGTTCATGGTTCAAGTTAATGACATGCTTTGAACATTTCTTGTGTGTCGACGATGTCCATTTTGTGAAGTACAGCCCATAAAAAGTTGATCTCTGCGCCTCCCGGACACACTTGTCTCTCGCCCTCCTGATGCTAATGGTGAGTCATTAGCAGTTATTTTTCCTCTCATAGTTGTTAACACACTTTCAAATGAGCGTTATTAAAGATTGAACTTACTACCTCGCACTCAAAGGACTTCTTGTAAGCAGTAGAACGCCCTCGTAATCATGCACCGTAGAGTGCCTGTGGACCCCAGTTATTTCAGATGATGACGATCTTCTTCTGGGAAGTATTCAGGAGTGACCTTGAACAGTGGTCTCATCGGGAGAGAACATATCCAGAAGGTCAGGGGAAAGGCGCTTGGTCGACTAAATGCACTGTATCCCCTATGGAATCTCATCCATTTAGCCTTCACAATGCAGCAGTCCGCTATACCTAACACTGATCCGACCAGCGCTGGCATATGCCACCATACTGCGGAGAGATGCTTCCCCCCCCCCCCCCCCACACACACACACGTGTCTACTCCAACGCTTGCATTGCCGACTACTGAAGCTCGTAATGCGACGTTGGCTAGGCCGACCGTCGTAATCAACAAGGAGAATTAGGGTGATGTTAGCAATCATCAGCCAAAGTAGGGATTGTAATTCTACACGAGTTCGAATTCCGCTAGCTCTTCGACTGGCGCTCTCTAAGTCTGTGTCATTTCAGGCGGAACTGCAAAAGAGTCACTTGCGGGTTCAGTGTTGACTTAAGGAGTTAGGAAAAGAGGATGCATTGTGCCAATGATAGGCTACTTAGGTTAGCGAGTGTATTGTATTGTCATGTTATGCTAGAAATATTTCTAAACCTGTTCTGAATAAATCTTAATTTGGTATCATATGCTAATCACCGCATTATTGCTTTCGTAGGTAGCAATCACCATATTTTTGTATAATAGAGTGTAATAATTATTTCGATGAAAATGATACTGGGGGATAACCGCGCGTTGAAACAGAGTCAACTTGAGTAAGACAGCAACTCATGGTCGACTAAGACTACCAATAGATTTTTTCAATATATCGATAATTTTACAATAAACTCCCCGTACGTTGCAACTGTCTTACGAATTTTTTAAAATTTCGACGTTTCTTGAAACTCAAATCTCTACTTCCAGCAGCAGTTGGTGTGGGTGGACTGCTTTTCAGCTTCTTACTATTACATTCATTTGTCAATGCGTTAGTGTTACTTTTTTTTTTTTTTTTTTTTACAGTGAAAAGCCCATTCACAAGAATGTTTCTCCTGTGTATATCAGTTAAGCTGGTCAGTGAAATTGTCACCTGCTTTGTGGGAGTGTGTAATAGACAGCGTGTATGAAAAACAATCATCAGATTTGGTACCTCTGTATGTCTGAAAGTAATAAACATATACAATGAATTTTTTTTTGATGAATGGGGAAACTCAAAAATTTTTCTTTCACATATTTTCATAGCTGTTCAATATGCCCCCCTTGAGATACACGACATATGTCAGTGCGGTATTGAAACTGTTCCCACACTGCAGCGAGCATGCCTTGAGTTACAGTTTCCACAGCTGCTGTTAGGCAATTTCTCAGTTCATTCATTGTTAGTGGTAACGGAGGCACATAAAGGAGTCTTATAAACCCCCCACAAGAAATAATCATATCCAGTCATGTCCGGTGACCTTGGAGGCCAATACTGTAAGGCTGAAACATTTGGTCCAGTGCAACCGACCTGTCTTTCAGTATACCGTTGATCTAAAAACTCCCGCACTTCCAGATTGCCGGCCGGTCGCTTCAGTCTGGAACCGCGAGACCGCTACGGTCGCAGGTTCGAATCCTGCTTCGGGCATGGATGTGTGTGATGTCCTTAGGTTAGTTAGGTTTAAGTAGTTCTAAGTTCTAGGGGACTGATGACCTCAGATGTCAAGTCCCATAGTGCTCAGAGCCATACGAACCATTTTTGAACTTCCAGATTCTAGTGTGGCGGTCTCCCATCCTGTTGGTAAATGAAATCGTTCGAATCAGTCTCCAATTCTGGAAAAAGGAAGTTCTCAAGCATATCGAGATACGTGTTTCCTGTAACACTGCTCTCGGCAAAGTAAAATGGACCGCACACCTTTTCCCGCGAAACTGCACGAAACAGATCAAATTTTGCAGAGTCCCTCATGTTCCGTAACTTCATGTGGTTGTTCCGTACCCCATATTGTTACGTAATGAGTGTTCACTTTTCAATTTAAATGGAATGCTGCCACGTCACTGAACGCTAAGCGTGGAAGAAAACTGGCATCCCCATCTCGCCAAGAGTGAAATTACCGAACTCCACACGTTGTTGTCACTTTCACGGAGAGTTTACAGTAACTGATTTTGTATGTTTTCATGTTTAAACTCGACGCAAAACACGCCAGACGGACATCGGGGGCATGTTGAGCTGCCCGGCGAACCGATTTCTGCGGACTTTTTGTGGAAATATGCCGGATGCGTTCGACGCCTGCGTCAGACACTCGGGGACGGCCCGGCGACTTGCCTTTACACAAACAACCTGCTTCTCGGAATCGTTCATCATATCGACTAATGCTCTGTGCTGTAGGATGATCCACATCACACTTAGTACGAAAGTCACGCTGAACGGTTATTACTGGCAAGCATTGCGCAAAACGTAGAAAACAAAATGCTCTCTGTTGTCTCGACACCATTTTTACTAGAACCGAAGTGGGGTCCCACTGCTGCTACCTAGCGGGAACAATGTAAAACTAGAGAGTTTGCACTTTCGAACAGTGCATTGTTTCATGCACGTAACTGTAATAACAGAATATTTATGATGGTTTCTTTTTAAATCGGATTATTCATTTTGATACAACCTGAATTTTTGACACAGTGAACACGAAAAAGTATACAAAAACATCGCTCCAACTAGCTGGCATAACCAGAGGAACGGGATCCCGCTGTACAAAATGACGTACTGAGCTACGGGCTGTTGACGAAGGTCGAACTTTCCGTATGTGTCCGCTACAATGAACACTGCCTATAGCTGGATAACAACTAATTCAGACAGAAGCTGCATTTTAATTCTTCACGAGTGGGTCCCGCATTTATCCGGTCACTGCGAAATGCAGTAGCGGCGCCCAGGCGGCAGTTCTGCGGAGGAAGCTGCCCCGTCGTGAAGAACTGCTCCCTTATCCGACCGCAGTATTAGGGGGGGATTAGGAGGAAGGTTCAGGAACGAGGTCGGCCCGGTAATCTGGTCGCGTCTTAGCGCCGCGCAGCGGGCTGAATGCGCCTTTCAGGTGGAACTCGAGGCTACAGTAGCTAGCTGAGCTGGTACTCACCCCTGCCAGGGTCTTGATGTTATGCAGCGCATTCTGGGCGTCCAGCGCCGACTTACGCGTGAAGAACGTCACGAAGCAGCAACCTGCAACAGGCAAACAAAGACCCTGTAAGGGCAATTGTTGGGAAACAAGCGCCTTTGCTAAGCAGAGGTAGAGGGGGGGGGGGGTTCCCCCTACTCTGCCTACCCAGCCTCAGGAACAAACCGAGACGCCACGAGCGTGTATTCGCAGAAGACAAAAGGAGTTACACTAGTGTATAACAGGAAAGTTAAATATTGTTAAAATGTTGTAATTCGTTCATAGATTAGCGTAGAACAGTGGTTCCCAACCTGGGGGTAAAATGAAGTTTTCTGGGGAGGGGGTAAAAACTAAACGATTCGATTCTGTTTGTAATGAAGCTAAATTACAGTAGAGCGTCGATTATGCGAAGTAATTGGGGGACACGGGTGTTCGGAAAACTGGTTTGTTCCGATAATCGAACTGTACATGTTTATTTGCCAAAAAGAAGTACTGTACAGCAAATTAATTAATAAAAACAGGGATCTCTTTTAGTATTACAAAGTAACGTACAAAGGCAACAACTTAAGTGGGAATATATAGTATGTGGCACAGTTTATTAAACAAAAATGTATACATATTACATACGCATTTTGCATGAACAATACACACAGTATACAAAATTAACGTTTAAAAATCCTTTATTTTGGTATGTCTAAGCAAGCCTACACGCTTACGAGCAGCTAAGTCACGTACTTTTTTCATTGCACATATCTGAAACTGGTCAATTTCATCTTGGGCTTCAAAGCATCGCAAGGCAGTATCTAAACAAGTGAACGCCTCAGAAGGCGTTTGACACAGTTCCCCACAGTCGTTTTATGAACAAAGTAAGAGCATACGGACTATCAGATCAATTGTGTGACTGGATTGAGGAGTTCCTAGATAACAGAACGCAGCATGTCATTCTCAATGGAGAGAAGTCTTCCGAAGTAAGAGTGATTTCAGGGGAGTGTCATAGGACCGTTGCTATTCACAATATACATAAATGACCTGGTGGATGACATCGGAAGTTCACTGAGCCTTTTTGCAGATGATGCTGTGGTGTATCGAGAGGTTGCAACAATGGAAAATTGTACTGAAATGCAGGAGGATCTGCAGCGAATTGACGCATGGTGCACGGAATGGCAATTGAATCTCAATGTAGACAAGTGTAATGTGATGCGAATACATAGAAAGATAGGTCCCTTATCATTTAGCTACAATATAGCAGGTCAGCAACTGGAAGCAGTTAATTCCATAAATTATCTGGGAGTACTCATTAGGAGTGATTTAAAATGGAATGATCATATAAAGTTCATCGTCGGTAAAGCAGATGCCAGACTGAGATTCATTGGAAGAATCCTAAGGAAATGCAATCCGACAACAAAGGAAGTAGGTTACAGTACGCTTGTTCGCCCAATGCTTGAATACTGCTCAGCAGTGTGGGATCCGCAACAGGTAGGGTTGATAGAAGAGATAGAGAAGATCCAACGGAGAGCAGCGCGCTTCGTTACAGGATCATTTAGTAATTGCGAAAGCGTTACGGAGATGGTAGATGAACTCCAGTGGAAGACTCTGCAGGAGAGACGCTCAGTAGCTCGGTACGGGCTTTTGTTGAAGTTTCGAGAACATACCTTCACCGAGGAGTCAAGCAGTATATTGCTCCCTCCTACGTGTATCTCGCGAAGAGACCATGAGGATAAAATCAGAGAGATTAGAGCCCACACAGAAGCATACCGACAATCCTTCTTTCCACGTACAATACCAAACTGGAATAGAAGGGAGAACCGATAGAGGTACTCAGGGTACCCTCCGCCACACACCGTCAGGTGGCTTGCGGAGTATGGATGTAGATGTAGATGTAGAAGCTGTTGGTATACTTTCATCTTCACTTTCTGGAGCACTGACTGATGAGATGCGGGCGGCGTCATCTGTATCAGGGACGACGTTTACTATCTCGCTGTCCTGCATCTGCATCATCGATGTTCATCCATTCATGAACGTCTTCTTCATCACATTCGTGGCACTCTATTTCTTTTAGCATACCGAGAATTTCGGACATACCCTTCTGTTCGTCATTTTCAATGTTGAAACACAGCGAGTGGTGGCTTGGCCAGTCAGCAGCGCCTTGTGAAGGCCCCACGAGAAGCAATGTTGCCCAGTGCGGCGACTACTGTGGGAAACTTGGTTTGGGAGTGAAGGGGATGATGGACGGTAGGGTGGGAAAGTAACAGGTGCGAGCGAGTACACAGTTCGGTTAAGCGGTCGTTCGGATAAGCGACGCTCTACCGTACCTTCAAAAGATCGTCACAATTTTGTACGAATCTAATACTGATTATACAAGTTATCAATAATTAATTTTTCTCAAAAGTACAGAAATAGCAAAACACAGTTCAGAGGTAGAGCCCTCTCAATATGTGATTGAAAAAATCATAACTGTTACTAAAAAAAAAACCCGGGCAGCTGAAACATTGCACTTGACGTTTGCGTATGAAGTTGGCAGCGTAACAGAGTAACAAGTGAAGAACGATAGGCGCTAGGCGTTCAGCGTGGGGCGCCAGCCAATCACAGCGCAGTGAGCACTGCTGTTACTCACGTGCTGTGACGTCAGAGTTCCCGCGTTGCCGGCTTTGTTTAGTGAATGTGTATACAACGTGAGTTGTGTGTTGTTTACCACGTGTTTTCGTTGTACTGTGTGCTATATCGTTGTGACTTTTGTTACGTTGCGAGTTTACGTACTTGGAAAATGCCACCGAAAAGACTTCGTTCACCTAGTGACAATCCTTTGCGTCGAGGGGTGCCGCTAAACAACCAGGCACTGGAGTTGCTACGCAGAACTCGTGAGTTTTACGAGCAGGAGAAAAACTACGTAAGCATTCATGGACAGCCATCAATTCCTGCCGCCAAAGTGGTGGAACGTACGTCGAAAACTCTTGGTATTAGTGCAAGAACGGTATTAAGTAAGGGAGTATTACTACAAAACTTGGAAGATACTGACGTGAGCCGTAATGATTCCAAGCTGTCTGGATCAAATAATACATTTTTATCAACCCCGGGAAAGAAGATAAAGCGGCGTAGTCCTATCACAGATTTAGATTCTTTCCAGACTGATGCAGTTCGTAGGCATGTTTATGCTTACTACAGCAGAAAAGAGTATCCGGCTGTAGCTAAGTTATTAATCTCTTTAAAAGAAAGTGAACTCTTCAGGGGTGGTAAAACATCACTAAAAATTGTGCTAAAAATATGGGTTTCCGTTACAAAACGCTAGACGGACGCAAAGTACTGTTAGAGAGGGCACATATTGTTACCGCTCGTAGCATTTTCTTGCACAAAATTCTGGGCAGAGACATTCATTCCATAATTTGGCTAGACGAAACGTGGGTTATTGCCGGGGAAGCTGTCAGTAAATGTTGGACGGATAACACACCCAGCAGTAGCGGCCATCAGCCGACGGGAAAAGGAGCTAGATTAATTGTGGTCTATGCAGGCTCCTCCAGTGGTTTTGTCCCTGACGCACTTTTAGTTTTTAGATCAAAAAAGACTGGTGATTACCATGAAGATATGGATCACACACTGTTTGTTGAGTGGTCCAGGCACCTTTTAAAACAATTTCCTGTCCCTACAACAATTGTAATGGACAATGCTCCATATCATTCGGTGATACAGAACAAAGCCCCAACTACAAATGATCGGAAAGAAGTTATGGTGCAGTGGTTACAGGCTCGAAATATTGCAGCGGATATGGGTATGACAAAGGTTCTGTTATATTCTCTTGTTAAAGAAAATAAGCCTACGACACCTACATACGTAGTAGACGAAATTGCCAAGGAGTAGGGTCATACTGTAATAAGGCTGCCACCATATCACTGCCATTTCAACCCTATTGAGTTAGTATGGAGTGACGTAAAAATGTATGTAAGGAACAACAACAAGTCCTTTACAATAACAGAGGTGGAAAAGCTGATGCGTAAAGCTCTTGTGATTGTGGATGCAGCCTCATGGAGAAAAAAAGTAGAGCACGTCGAGAAGCTTATACGAGCAGCACAGACAATAGAAGGCATTATCAGTGGCCATCAACAATTAATGATTTGTCTTGCCGATGACGACGATGAAGACGGTTTTAGCGATGAATCGGACAACAGTGACGACGGCGAGCTGGATGGAATTGCGCCATTATCGCTGTAAATTGGTGAGTGAAAAAATTCTAATATTGGTTATTTATTGCAATCTGTTATTTATTTTGTAAACTACGTACATTATTGATTTGAAAGTACCAGTCGTCAGATGCTTGTTTTTTGTATTTCTTTGCTCCGTTATCGAAAGGGTGCGCATTGTTATGCTTTAACATGCATTATTATACGGTTGTTTACTTCCTGTCATTGTAATGCAACTAAAAACGAGTTTTTATATACATTGTAATTGCTCAATCGCTTGCATTTACGAGCCGGGACGGAAAACTGTATCGTCTGCTGTGTGTATAGAAGCTGCTGTTGCAACATCGCTATTACAGTATAGCCAACCTAACTAGACAAAAAGCGAACTGTCAAGTGCAATGTTTCGCCGGCGGGGGTATACACCGGTGAACAGCAGTTTTTTCACGAATAATGTGAATGGTGTTCTAAGGTAAGTCGTCATTATTGAATTCGAAAATGAAATCCGTTTTCGGCTATCGGGCTCAGTTTTCGTGACACGATACCCTCTCTCTCTAAAATAACTAAGATGCTGCATGTTGGTTCCTTTCGTTTTTTTTTTTTTTTCGGGTGTACCTGTTGGCGAACAACATATTCCGATATTGACCTCCAGAATATAATAGTGACCGATGGGTCAAGCTCACATTGTACCGCGTCACTCTGTTGGATCAGACTATGAAGTGGGAGACCTCTGACTTCTAGAAGTGAATTGCTGCAGGTCATCAGGATGTGTGTGTGATGTGAATTCAGAAGAAATGTCTCGTGCCCGTTTAAGCAACCCAAATTCTTTTGGTTATACCTGTGGTGCGTTAGCTCTGAAATCGCAAAAATGGAATCATCGTTATGTTGTAATAAAACGCTATGTACTTTGAGTGGAAGGATGGCAAACAAGACAAAAATTAGCCCCTCACATGTCCTGTTTGATGCGTGTTACACCCTTAAGAGACTGGCTGACAGGATCGTACCGTTACATACATACGCGTCCCCATGATTTCCAGGGAAACCAACCAGTCACCCAATACCCTTATTCCTGTGTTTAAAAATAGCTGTAATCATCTCTAAAACCAAGACACAGAAACAAGAATTTTTATCGTGACCACCATGCTCTTTTACTGTGAACATTTCGACATTCAATCAGATATGGGAACCCTTGGCCGTGATTTCAGTACGACTGATCCTTGTTCATTGATTCTAGCACAACTTAGTCTGAAAGCAGTACTACTTCACGGTGAGGACACATTTCCTTCTGTTCCGATTGCTCATGTTCACAAACATCCAATATGTGAAATACAAATGGCGTGTATGTGGAGACTAAAGGTTACTGCAATGGTGCTCGGCTTGGGTACACAAATTATTGCTGCTTTACATGGTAGTGGAACAGCAGAGACATGAAAAAACCCCTATTCTGGGAAAATGGCCTGCTCGTTAGGAACTGCTGTCTGGAGGGAGCACTGTGTTAAAGACTCCTCTTCTTGACTCGAGAGATTTGTATCTACATCCGC